>NC_046322.1:1564062-1876875 GCF_009819535.1 Lacerta agilis
TTCTGCGAGTTCCATGTATTCCATCATCTTCATCTGCCATTCCTCCACCGTTGGTATCTCTTCACCTTTCCATGTTCTTGCCAATAAGATTCTAGCTGCTGTTGTGGCATACATAAAAAACACTCTATCCTGACTGGGTATCTCTTCATTGGTTATGCTCAGAAGAAATGCCTCTGGTTTCTTACAAAAGGTAACTTTCATTACCTTCTTAAGCTCATTATAAATCTTATCCCAGAAAGCACTTACCGCTGGGCACAACCACCACATATGAAAAAAGGTACCTTTCGCATGTTTGCATTTCCAACATACATCTGACATTTTGGTATTCATCTTAGCAATCTTAACTGGTGTCAAATACCATCTATAAACCATTTTCATTATGTTTTCTCTTAAACCATGACAAGCAGTAAATTTGATACCTTTTTGCCACAATCTCTCCCAGTCATCCATCATAATATTATGTCCTACATCTTTTGCCCAATCTATCATTGAGGATTTAACCAGTTCATCTTTTGTATGCCACTCTAGCAGAAGATTATACATTTTGGAAAGGTTTTTGAAGTTCGATTCTATCAGTTCTGTTTCCAGTTTTGATTTTTCTACTTGGAAACCAACTTTTTTGTCCATTTTAAATATTTCATAAACCTGATAATAGTGCAGCCAGTCGGGGACCTGACTTTTTACTTGATCATAGCTTTTTAGCTTAAAAGAGTCCCCTTCCTGCTGCAATATGTCCATATATCTTAACCAGTTTGCAGACATATTCGGTCTCTTATATGCCTTGGCCTCCACTGGAGAGATCCATCTAGGAGTCTTTCTCTCAAACAAGTCTTTGTATCTAGTCCAAACCTGATATAGGGATTTTCTAACAATATGAGACTTAAAAGTTCTGTGGATTTTAACCTTGTCATACCAAAGGTATGCATGCCAGCCAAACATATTATCATGTCCCTCCAAGTCCAACACATCAACGTTCTCTAGTTTAAACCAATCCTTTAACCAGCAAAAGGCCGCAGCTTCAAAATAAAGCCTTAAGTCCGGCAGGGCAAAGCCTCCTCTGTCTTTAGAGTCTGTTAAAATCTTGAATTTTATTCTTGGCTTTTTGCCCTGCCATATAAATTTCGATAGGTCCTTTTGCCATTTCTTAAAACAGTCTAGTTTGTCCAAAATTGGTATGGCTTGGAATAAAAACAGCATCCTTGGTAGGACATTCATTTTAACCACTGCTATTCTTCCCATTAACGACAATTTAAGTCTTGTCCAGATCTCCATATCTTTTTTTATCTCCATCCACAATTTTTCATAGTTATCCTTATACAGGTTCAAGTTCTTATTTGTGAGATTGATACCTAGATATTTTACAGATTTAACAAAATTGAGGCCTGTGGCTTCTTGAATTCTTTGGATCTGTTCTGCACTCAAATTTTTACCTAAAACTTTGGTTTTCTGCTTATTTAATTTGAAGCCAGCTACAAGTCCGAATTGTTCAATTAATTCCAAGGCTCTGGGGACACTGCCTTCTGGTTCTTGCAGGGATAGCATCAAATCGTCCGCGAAGGCACGTAATTTGTATTCCTTCTCTCCCACTTTAATTCCTTTTGTCTGTTTATCTTTCCGAATCATATTTAGAAAGAATTGCATTGGCTTTTTTAGCTGCTGCATCACACTGTTGACTCATGTCAAGTTTATGGTCTACCAAGACTCCTAGATCCTTTTCACATGTACTGCTCTCAAGCCAGGTGTCACCCATCCTGTATTGTGCCTTTCTTTCTTTTTTTTGCCCAAGTGTAGATTAGAGCCATTCAACAGTGGAACGGACTCCTTCAGAAGGTGGTGGACTCTCCTTCGGTGGAGAAAAAGAAGAAGAGTTTGTATTTGATATCCCACTTTATCACTACCTGAAGGAGTCTCCAAGCGGCTAACATTCTCCTTTCCCTTCCTCCCCCACAACAAACACTCTGTGAGGTGAGTGGGGCTGAGAGACTTCAGAGAAGTGTGACTAGCCCAAGGTCACCCAGCAGCTGCATGTGGAGGAGCGGGGACGCGAACCCAGTTCCCCAGATTACGAGTCTACCGCTTTCAACCACTACACCACACTGGAGGTTTTTAAACAGGGCTTGGATGGCCATCTGTCATGGGCTCCTTAGCCACAATTTCTGCATTGCAGGGGGTTGGATTAGATGATTTTTGGGATTACCTTCCAAATTTACAGTTCTATGATTCCTCTGAGATTCATGATCATTACACGATGCCACGTTCCAGTGTTAAGAAGGTGGGGGTACACTTCCCCCCTTCCCCTTCTCCATGCGTCCCTCCTCGCTCATTTTTTCCTTCCAAACTGTGCACCCTTTTCCTGGCAGTGGAGTTATCTCAGACCCTTGACATTTTGGCTCCCTTTTTTTGCGACTGGATGGTGTGTCCCGAGGGAAGCGTCCACCCCCCCCAAAAAAACCCTTGTGCTTTCCCCTTACACACTGCCATCACTTTCATCACTCAGACTCCCAAAGGACACCCCTCCGGACAGAACGGTGCCAAATGCGCTGGCACACTGGCGAACCCTTGCGCTCCGCAGGTGACGGAGCACATGTTTCGGGAGATGTGTCAGTGTGACGGTCAACATGTATGGGGGAGGCCAGGAAGCTCGGGCGGATGGTGTGAGTTAACCAGCGGAGCCTGCGAAACCAGAAACAGGCTATTAGCAACCCATTAGGGCAAGGTATCCAGTTCCTGGCTAGGTAATCCATTAAAGGAACATCTGAGCGCATTAGAAGTGCACTCGGGCAAGGGAAGGACGCGGCTGCGAGGCAGCAGGAGGAAGCGGGGGCCAAGCTGGCTTGAGTTACACACTTAAAAGCCGGGGGGGGGGGGAGAGAAAGTTGCCCTAAATATTTAATGCTTTGTGTTTAAGGAGGCAGAACAGGAAAGGGCGAAAACCTCGAGGTGACAGCGGCTGCCTTTCCCACGCCCCCTTCCTCTTTCCGTCTCCTGGAAGTGAAGTTCTTCCCGGCAGCCATGGGAAGGTGCTGGGTGGGCAAAGAGGTCACTGTCCAAGGGCATCACCCAAGATGCCCGCCCCTCATTGTCTCGCGGCCCCCTGGATACCATCCCACAGGCCAATTGGGACCCCAGAGCCCTGGCAGCGCCTAAGCGCAGCTCTGCAGGATCAAACCAAAGGCATGTCCAGACCAACATCTTGTTTTCTGTGTGGTCTGGATGGTTCTGGGTAGCCCATTCAAGACAAGGAGCCCCTGTTTGAGTAAGCAGCACAGAAGCTCTTAGCACATGGCTGCGGATATTTAAATTCATTAATGACCACCGATATCTATTCACTAAACAGGCAAATTGTTTGCCCGTCCAGTGAATTTGCAACCACGCTCGTTATTCATTTATCTGCTTTTGTCTCACCGATTTTCCTGGAATGCAATCTTACAATCTTCAGAAACGATGAATCACCATCGATAGCATCTAGAAACATGTTTTTGCAGTTACTAAAATTAAGAGCAGAGATTGCGTCCACCTGACACAGCCGAGGCAGCGATGCAACAGGGCTTCCTTTTGCTCATATGTGCAGAAATAGATTTTGTGGGCCTTTGGCACAGATTCGGTGCCAGGATGCCTAATACGGGAAGCTGCCTAAATTTGTGGTGGCCAGCAGGTCTCTCAGCAGTTAATCCCATAGGTTAACCAAGTGTGGGTTGAATTCAGTCTCAGCCATTCAGGGAGAAACTGGGAGAAGCGGCTGTGATCTGGCCAAAACAGCTGTGATTCCTGCATTGTTGGGGGTTGGACTAGATGACCCTCGGAACCTCTTCCAATTCTGATCCTATGATTCTATGACGTTTGCTTTTGGTTCTTGTGCTGTAGCTCTCAGACGCTTGCACCCCCAAAGCCTCTTCTTTACTACGTTCATGAACAGCTCCCTCCCTATCCCTTAAATGTGTCCCTCAATTGCCAGTGGTGCTGCTTAGAAAATGTATCTAATGGCAGAAAGGCGCATCTTATGAGGCAATGTTATTTGCAAAAATATGTATACCAAGGCAATGCTGCAAACATAAAGAACTGCGCACTTAAAGGTTGATAGAGAGAAAGCAAAATGAACAGGTTTCCTATCCTTCTGACCGCCAGTTGCTGGAAACCAAAGGAGAGGAGAGTTCTGGTCTTGTGTTTGAATCCTGCTTGCAAGTTCCCCTTTGGGGCATCTGCTTGGCCACTTTGAGAACAGGATGCTGGACTAGAATTATGGCTCTACTCTGCCTCATTTAATTGCCACAACCAACCTGTGAGGTAGGCTAGCCTGAGATGCAGTGACCATAGCTGTCAACTTTCCTTTTTTTTGCGGGAAATTCCCTTATTCCAGCGCCGTTTCCCAATGCAAAAAAAAAAGGAAGGTTGGCATCTCTGGCAGTGACTGGACCCCAAGGTCACCTATTCGGCTTCACAGCCAAGCGGGGATTCAAACCCTGGTCTCTTCCAGGTCCAAGTCTGATACTCTAACCACTACACCACACTGCTTTTCATGATGGGCCACTGGCTTGGTCCAGCAGGGCTATTCTCATGCTCTTATTCTTTTGTGCGATGAAGGGAAAGAGAGTGGAACAAAAGCAAGCATCAGGTTTTCCAAGCGAAACGGAAAAGTCGGTTCCAAAAAGCAGACATAACTTGTGCAGAGTAGGCGAGCTGGCACAAATATAGGAGAGAGGAAAAGATGGAGAAAGGAAGAGATGGAGCAAGCTTGTTTTCTCCTGCTCCGGAGGGCGGCATTCGAACCCATGGCTTCAAGTGACAAGAAAGGAGATTCCAACTAAACATCAGGAAGGACTTTCTGTTGGGGAGAGCTGTTCAACAGGGGAACGGTCTCCCCCAGGAGGTGGTGGACTCTCCTTCCTTGGAGGTTTTTAAGCAGAGCTTGGACGGCCCTCTGCCATGGATGCTTTAGCTGAGATTCCTGCATTGCAGGGGGTTGGACTAGAGGACCCTCAAAGTCATAGAATCCTAGAGTTGGAAGGGACCCCCAAGGGCCATCCGGTCCAACCCCCTGCCAAGCAGGAAACACCATCCAAGCATTCCTGACAGATGGCTGTCAAGCCTCCGCTTCAAGACCTCCAAAGAAGGAGACTCCACCACACTCCTTGGCAGCAAATTCCACTGCCGAACAGCTCTTACTGTCAGGAAGTTCTTCCTAATGTTTAGGTATTCCAGGTGAGGTCTCTTCTATCTCAACAATTCTATGATCACCTCTGGGACTCCAGCGCTTTGCACCTTCTCAAGTGCTATTTTGCTGTTCTGTGAAAGACAGTTTGTTTGGTTTGCGCGAGTCCTTTCATCTGGAGGTCTTCAGAGGACTTCTTCCCTTTGTGCGTGCTTAATACTAGAGGGCACACCCACCGCTCAAATAATTTGAGGGAATGCAAGATCAGAGCTGCGAATATTCAGCAGCCCCTCAACCTGTAGAGCAGAACAAATTGCAGCTTCAGAGAAGGGAGCAATCCCACAGGAGAAGGGGCGGTATTCAGATCGAGGTGACCTTTCGGGAGAAATTAGCGGAGGACGAGGTGGCCGAGATGAGCAGCGCTGAGAAACAGCGGTTGTAAAAGGAGGCCGTGCTTCTCTCTTGGGGGAGAGCAAGAGCTGCAAAATTAGGGCACGGGGCTTTGAAAAAAGAAAGGGGGGGGGAGACTGACATATGACTAAATGCAGAGGCTTCCTGGGTAGGAAGCGTAAAGGGAAACCGACAGCTCAGCAGAAATGGAGGTTTTTAAAAGGGGGCAATATCAGACGCACAAACCGGAGCCTCTCTTTCTGATGCAAAGGAGAGCTGGAAAGAGCTGGATGGATCCCTGGTGGCTGAAGAAGGAGCTTTCTAATGACCTGCAGATCTAAAGGGATGCATGCAAGATTTTTTTTTGGGGGGGGAAGCAAACTGGCACTGAGGAGGAGAAGGGAAATGAGAGAAGGAACACACTGTGCCAGCTCTGAAAGGAAGCAGGGCAAGGAGTTTCAGGATGGAAAGAGATAATGATGGTGATGATGATGATGATGATGGTGATGGTGATGGTGATGATGATGATGATAATAATAATAATAATAATAATAATAATAATAATAATAATAATTTATTTAAACCCCGCTCATCTGGCTAGAAGAAAGGGGAAGAAATGGAGGCAGTGAGAGATTTTACTTTCTTGGGCTCCATGATCACTGCAGATGGTGACAGCAGTCACGAAATTAGAAGACGCCTGCTTCTTGGGAGAAAAGCAATGACAAACCTAGACAGCAGCTTAAAAAGCAGAGACATCACCTTGCTGACAAAGGTCCATATAGTTCAAGCTATGGTTTTCCCAGTAGTAATGTACAGAAGTGAGAGCTGGACCATAAAGAAGACTGACTGCCAAAGAATGGATGCTTTTGAATTATGGTGCTGGAGGAGACTCTTGAGAGTCCCATGGACTGCCAAGAACATCAAACCTCTCCATTCTGAAGGAAATCAACCCTGAGTGCTCACTGGAAAGACAGATCCTGAGGCTGAGGCTCCAAGACTTTGGCCACCTCATGAGAATAGAAGACTCCCTGGAAAAGACCCTGATGTTGGGAAAGATGGAGGGCACAAGGAGAAGGGGATGACAGAGGACGAGATGGTTGGACAGTGTTCTTGAAGTGAGTGGCATGAGTTTGGCCAAACTGCAGGCAGTGAAAGATAGGGGTGCCTGGCATGCTCTGGTCCATGGGGTCACGAAGAGTCAGACATGACTGAACAACAACAACATCTGGCTAGGCTTCCCCAGCCACTCTGGGCGGCTTCCAATGAAACATTAAAATACAATAATCAATCAAACATTAAAAGCTTCCCTAAACAGGGCTGCTTTCAGATGTCTTCTAAAAGTCTGGTAATTGTTGTTCTCTTTGACATCTGGTGGGAGGGCGTTCCACAGGGCGGGCGCCACTACTGAGAAGGCCCTCTGCCTGGTTCGCTGTAACTTGGCTTCTCGCAGCGAGGGAACTGCCAGAAGGCCCTCGGCGCTGGACCTCAGTGTCCGGGTAGAACAATGGGGGTGGAGACGCTCCTTCAGGTATACAGAGGAGCAGCGTGGGAAGGGAAAGCGGCCAGGCAGAATCGCTGTGGTTCCTTGAACTGTGAGCAAGGCTAGTCCTCATGAACCCTGCCCCCTTGCAAATGTTGGATCGTTTGTGGATTCTCCTGGGACTAGGCACAAACCCCCAGTCTCCTCACATGTTAGAATCATGTAATTGTGCAGCTGGAAGGGACTGCAAGGGTTCTCTAGCCCAAAACCCCCTTGCGAATCTCAACTAATCACGGTTAATTTTTTTTTTAATGACATGCATTTTTTTAAGGTAAGAAAAAAACCCAATTTTTCTAATGCTCCTTGATCCACCTGGACTTGTAATTAGAAAAGTTCTAAGTACAAATGCATTGGGGTAGGATACAAATTTTAATTTTTCTCCCAAGCTGGTGGCCAGTGACTTTCTCCCCGCCTCCCGTTCATATTTTATTTTATTTCCAGCTTAAAAGTTACATTTTGTCACTCGAAACAAAATAAAATAAAAAATTCCTTCCAGTAGCACCTTAGAGACTAAGTTTGTTCTTGGTATGAGCTTTGTCACTCAACAGTTATATCCAATTCTACACTACTAATGGCTTCCTGCTCACCCATCACTGATGATTTCAGACAATTGCATTTTATAATTCCACCCAATCTATTTCCATCCTCTTTAACGGGTTTCTTCCCCCCTTAAACTTCAAACCTCTCTGTGGACTTCACATATGGAAAGCAACTTTTAAAATAGACTAGAAAAAGTCTCCTGTCCTCCTGAAAGGATTCTAAATCTGTGTCTCTTATCATAGAATAGAATCATAGATTGAATAGAATCATAGAATCTATCGGTGCCGTAGG
Source organism: Lacerta agilis (assembly GCF_009819535.1). NCBI lineage: Eukaryota > Metazoa > Chordata > Lepidosauria > Squamata > Lacertidae > Lacerta > Lacerta agilis. The sequence goes on from NC_046322.1 coordinate 1,571,973, forward strand.
TTCTGCCATCACTGCATATTCCGAGGTTTTCATCAGCCTTTCTTCCTTTGATGCTAACAGCCAGGGACTTTCTTTCTTTTATTGATTTATTGATTTTCATAATAACATTGACAACATACATACCAAAACAAACCCCACCAACTTTCTTGTTTTCCTTCCCGGTTCTAATCTCCAAAGCTCTTCCCCATATCCACAAGGATCGGAGTGTCATGCTGATAATGCCAAGGTTGCAGGTTTGATCCCCGTATGGGGCAGCTTCGTATTCCTGCCTTGCGGGGGGTTGGACTGGATGACCCCCAGGGTCCCTTTACAAAAGTGCTTTTAAAAAGGAGGAAGGCAAGGAAAGAAGGGACTCTCCCACATTCTCATTCAGGCAGAAAGCCTTGAGGTTTCTCAGTGGCACCACCCTTCCATTTGACATGAGATGTTTATTTCCAAGTCATTTTAAAATCATGCCTTATTTGCGCTGGATCGCATTGTTACAAGGCGTTGGATCTTGGCTGCAAGTTTTGCTGTTTCTTCAGCTGGTAAACTACTTTGCGTGCAGAAAGACAGAATTAAAAGTAAAACGAAAGCGGGAGCAGTAACTGAAAAGGCCCCGCTCCCTTGCTTGCAACCTTCTGAACTTTCCCAAGGATGGGAGGAGCTATTCTCTGCAATGTACAGAGAACCGACTTGAAAAGGATGCCAAATCTCCAAACTCATGAGCTCAAGCGTTCAGGGAGGGTGGCCAGCTGGACAGGGCCTGAATCATAGAAACATAGAATAGCAGAGTTGGAAGGGACCCCAGGGGCCATCTAGTCCAACCCCTTGTAATGCAGGAAAATTTCAGTCCTTGTTAAACCATGGAACTCCCTCCCACAGGAGGCAATGGATGGCTTTAAAAAAGGACTGGACAAATTCATGGAGGGGGAGAGGGCTATTGAGGGCTACTAGCCACAGCGGGTCTGGAGGCAGAAATGCTTCTGAATGTCAGTTGTTGTCCCGCTCTTTTGCCAACCCCGCAGGACCCTTTCCCCTGCCACCCCCAGCCAGACCAACAACAGCAGAGGATGCCACTCACGTGTTGCCACTGGTCAATGATGAGCGGTCGGTACCTCAGGAAGAATTTGAGGGGGAAGGAATCTGGATCGGGCCACGAGGAAGGGTACTGCCATGTCACCAGCAGCCTCCGGGCGTTGTTGGGGATGGGCTTAGCCACCACGTTCTCTGGAGGGTCCGGCTTTACTGTTCAAGGAAACAAGACATGGGAGGAGGAGGAGAAAACCTTGGTGAGAAAAGAAACATTTCCTTGCAAATATCGCCTCTCAGAACTGTAGGGCTGGAAGGGACCCCCAGCGGTCATCTAGGCCAACCTCCCCCCCGCAATGCAGAAATCCGAGCTAAAGAATCCACCCAGCATCAGTTTAAAAGCCTCCAATGAGCCACAGAACCATACAGTTGGAAGGGGACACCTGGAGGTCATCCATTCCAACCCCCTGCAACCTTTTGTCTGCGTGCTGCACAGCAGGGACTGGCAAGCGAGCAGGCGGCAGCTAGGAAAGTTGGCTTTCTAAAAATAATAATAAAAATTAAAGCCCTCCTGCAAAGGCATCGCCATCTTGCTTTGCTGGCTCTGCTGCCGCCTCCGGACGTTCCCAGCCGCCACTGTGGGAAAGTGTCACCGAGCGATTCATGCAGAACCAGCGCACACGTGAGCCGTCTCTCGTCCGAGAGCACAATGCCCAAAACAAGAGAACTGCCAAGTGCTTTGAAGCCCCGATTCAATGGGCAAAGCCAGCGCAGAATCAATGGGGTTGCCAAGGCACCCCAGAGGAAGGCAGCCCCCCCCTCCGCCCTCCTGGCTGGCTGAGCTGATAACCTTTCTGCAGCTTTGGTGACTCACTGCTATCATTTTCTGCAGCCATGGAGGGCTCGGGCTAGATTCTGCTCAGCTCTGGGGACCACGAATTTAATGACCAGGGTGTGTGTGTGCTCGGAGGGGCTGGGCAGAGGTAGAAAGACTTGGTAGAGGTTATGGGTTGAGAAGGTGTAAAAGGAAACAGACTAGAAGCAGCCAGCATGATAGCTCTGCTCTGTTTCCCTGGTCGGAGGCAGCAATGCTTCTGAATGCCAGTTGCTGGAAACTCCAGGAGGGGAGAGTTGGCACTGAGTTCGAATACAGATTGTGTGTCTCCCACAGGCCTAGCGAGTAGGGGAAGGTGACCTGGTCAGTCCTCGTGTCTGGAAGAGGGCCAGTCATGCAACCACCAGATGCTTCTCAGCTTTGGAAAGAGAGGTGATCATAGGGTCTTCTGCAAGAGGTTCTACTTTTGGGACCTCTGGGTAGACTTGAACCCAGGCCCCACTCATATGCAACACTCCTCCTCCTCCTCCTCCTCCTCCTCCTCCTCCTCCTCCTCCTCTTCTTCTTCTTCTTCTTCTTCTTCTCCCCCCCCTAAAAAATCTGGGGGTGGCTAAATTTGGGGGCGCTGGGCGGATCTTTGCACCCTGGCAGTGCATATGCTAAAGACGGCCCTGGTTGTTGTTGTTCCAGCTGGCATTTTAAACAAAGTCTGGTTTTGCAGTTTTAACAGATTTTCCTCTTCAACGTGGCCATCTGCCATGGAGGCTTTAGCAGAGACCCCTGGGTTGCAGGGGGTTGGACTAGATGGCCCTTGGGTCTCTTCCAACTCTTAAGTTTCTATGATTCTACATTTTGCATCCCTTGCACACCGCCTGGGGGCAAATGGCCTGATGTTCTTATGCCCTCATGGAAACCACAGGAAGAGAGGGTGATTTTACGCTCGGGTGCTGCTTCCGGGCTTCCCAGGGGGGGTCATCTGGTTGGCCCCTGTGAGAACAGGATGCCGGACTCATGATGTTCTTCATTTGGCACGTTGCCAATTGATGGTGCCACAAAATCAGGACCAGTGGCTGATGGGAGCTGCAGTACAAAACATCTGTTACATCAGAGGTGACATGGCACTGGGAAAACCCAGGGCAGAAAACCTGGGAGGCCTTGGGGAGAAAGGAGGCAGGCAACTGAACAGAGTTCTTCCGTTTCTGCTCCCTGGCCTGCAGCTCCAAGAGGCAGAACACGGCCTGCTCTCTTTTTATGGCTGCTTAATTGTTGCAACGCTTATCTTATTTATGATTGTAATTGTACGTTACCGCTCTTGAATTTTACAAATAATTTGTAATTGTATGTTATTGCTCTCCAACTTTGCAAATAATTATACAGCTTGCTTCATTTGCAAAACTTATCCCGGCTGCGATTCAGCGGACCGCTTTGCTCTCTCATGCAAGCTGAGGTTTGAAGATTTAGGGCAGCTGTTGCCAATGCAATCTGGCTTCAAGCTGGAGCCGTGGCTGTGGCTTCCCCCATGAAGTCCTGGGAACCGGGGGTTCTGTATGAAGGAGAAGGATTGTAGCATCTCCCCCTTTCTCTGGCAGAAGGGAAATCTCTACAGTTCACTGGCACAAAGCCATGGAAGTTAAACAGAGGTATGACTGGAGAACAGACCTGCCACTGCTGCAAGGTTTTTGCCCCATCGATCGCACAGAAAAGTGCAGCTCAGAAAGTCTGGGAGCAGTTTCAGCCTTGGGCAGAAAGATATGCATTCTCCCCAAAGAGGATTTGCGGCACAAAAGAAGACAAAAATGGAAGCGAATCTGCATAAAATGTGCATGTAGAAAGTTCTTCCTTAGTCACAATCTCCTTTCTTGTCGTTTGAACCCATTGGTTTGAGTAGTCCACTCTGGAGCAGCAGAAAACAAGCTTGCTCCATTTTCCAAGATTGAAAGAAGGCTCTCATATCCATTCTCAATCTCATTCAGATTCCTGCATTGCAGGGGGTTGGACCTCAAGAGTCCCTTCCAACTCTACAATTCCACGATTCCTCTTCTCCAGGCTAAACATCCCCAACTCCCTCAGCCATTCCTTGCAAGGCTTGGTTTCCAGAGCCTTGGCCATCTTGGTTGCCCTCTTCTGCACAACTTCCAGCTTGTCAACATCCTTCTTAAACTGGGGTGCCCAGAACTGGACTCCGGGAGTGAGTGGTTCAAAGCACACGTCCGAGGTCCAGCGGCCCTCCTGGAACTTGAGAGCAGGCTTGGTTTGTGTGCCAGGAGTCATTCCTCTCCAATGGCCGTGGCTTCAATTCAGAAAAGGGGGAAGGGGAGTGGATGTGCTCCAGATGTCCACACATACCCTCCTGAAACTCCAAGTCCAGGTCTTTGGGTGGGGAACAGAGGACATTGACTTCCACCAAAAGGACTCCGGGGTCCCGGCACATCAGGAAGGTCATAAATCCAGCACTGGCTGAGCTGAACGGACCCAGGTGACTCCGCAATGAAAGCTCCACGCCCCAGGCTGCGCATCTTGAGCCCCAGGATAAGGAAGGTTGCGCCAGCTCAGCAGGGGACCCTGGGATGGGGGAGAAGCTCAAATGCGCCAGCTTTTTCCAGGTGCTTTGCTCCTCTGCAGGTGTAGTTCGGGAGGCGGCCAATGTCTCCCTTGGTGTCAGTCATAGCTGTCAACTTTCGGATCTGAAAATAAGGGATCAGCAGCCTCACGTGACAGTCACATGACAGTGGTGGGCGGAGCCAGAAGCAAAAGTGGGCGGAGCGAGGAGCCGAGAGGCGGCGGGGCGGAGGCGGCGGAGTCCGGGTCCCTCTAGTCCCGGTTCCCGTGCTGGGGCTCGGCGCAGCACTGGAGGAAGAAGCGATCTTAAAGCGCTGGGGAGTCGTTGCCCGGCGAGACCGGGAGTTCGCCTCCTGCCCCCTGCACGGGCTGCAGAACAACCAAGCATGCTCCTCCCCCCCCCAAAAAAATCCACCAGCTGCCCCGCTTACCGGCTCCGGAGGGAGGCCGCTCTCCCGCGAGGGCTCCGCTAGGCAGAGAGGAGCGAAGTGCGCACGCCCTCCTCCAGCGAAGGATCCCCCCTGCGCGGCTCATCCTGGCAAGCGGCACGGGAGCATCGAACCCAGGCGCCGATCCCGCCGCTTTAGTCTCCTCTCGCCCGGAAAACGTTGCAACCAATCGCAGGGCGCGAGGGGCACGTCCTTAACGTGGGACCACCCACGCGCCGCCGGAGGGCTCCGTTCTCGCCCCACCCCTCGGTCAGCCAGAGGGCCAATCGCGCCGAGCGCAATAGGAATGGCCCAACCCGGAAATTCAGAGTGCGGCCACAGTGACAGGAAGCGCTCCTCTCCGTAACTGTGCACTGAGAAGGGAACGGCCAAGGGCCTGGCCAGCGCGCCCACAACCCGGGAAAAAAACGGGATTTTGATTAGTCCGGGATAAAAGCGGGAAACGCGTATAAAAACGTGAGAATCCCGGCCAATACGGGATACTTGACAGCTATGGACTGTCAGCCCGGTTCCAGTTTTGCAAATCCACATTAATGTGACCACAGTACGGCGAGAGTGGAAGGAGGGGAGGAGAGGGAGGTATGGGGAGAGATTTTGGCAGGAGGGTGTCTGAGACTGGAAGGCACACATCATAGAATCATATAGTTGGAAGGGACCATGAGGGTCATCTAATCCCCTGCAATGCAGGAATCTTTCCCCCAATGTGGGGCTCGAACCCATGACCCCGAGATCAAGAGTCTCGTTTCATGCTCTACCAACTGAGCCAGAACCTGCTGGATCAGGCCAATGACCCATCTAGGCCAGCATCCTGCTCTCACCATGACCAACCAGATGCCTTTTCTGGGAAACCTACAAGCGGGATTCGAACACAAGAGCACCTGCCCTTCCTGTGGTTTCCAGCAACTGGAATTTGGAAGCATCACTGAATTTGGAAGCATCACCCATGGAGGCAGAGCAGCATAGCCGTTTTATCTAGGAGCCATCAATGATTTTGTCTAATCTTCTTTGAAAGCCAATCAAGTTAGTGGCCATCCTTGCCTCCTGTGGCAGTGAGTTCCACAGTTGAACTACGCACTGTGCAACAGAGTCCTTCCTTTTATCTGTCCCGAGCCTTCCAACTTGCAGCTTCATGGGATGTCCATGACTTCTAGTTTTATGAGACACAGAGAAATATTCTTTCCTCCACCCTCGGCATCATTTGATAAACTTCTCCCGTGCCGCTTGTCACTCGCTTTTTTTTTTTCCTAAGCCAAAAGTTAACCTTAACTATTCGAGGCGAACAAATACATGTATCTATGGGGCAGTGGAAAAGAAGTGCTGTCAGGAAAAAGCACACTGCTAAAAGGAGTAAAGGAAGCTCAGAAGCAGAGTCTCCCCTTTCTTCCTGCAGCAAACGGCTCTTTGCATGCATATTTATAGATTCTTTATCCCACAGATTCAAGGTGACTGGAGAGCAGCACTGAAACCCTCATCAGACGACCGCCTTGGACGGACAGCTCTCTTTGAAGCAGCAGCTCTAGGACAGGCCTTCCTCCAGCTCCTCCAGAATCACAGAACTGCTGGCTGCACACACAGCACCGAGCCGCATTCATGGTTCTGGTAGTGATTTACAAAGCTCTGGAAGACTTGGGTCCAGGGCATGCCAGAGATCGCCCAAACACTTCTATCCCAGCTCAATCGCTTAGATCATCTGCCAAAGAAGAACTGCTGGCTGCTCCTCAAGCTGGTGAAGCTCATCAGACAACAAGAAATCCAGCCTTTAGCACCGTCGTCCCAGTCCTGTGGAACTCTCTGCCACCGGAGAGTCAGCAGGCAACTGAGAATACATCTTTCTGCAATGGGCAACTTATGTGCGCTTTTAACTTTGATGTGGTTTTTATTGTATGGCTCGTTCCATCTTTATTGCTGTCAACCACTTTTGATACGGTATATTCTTTATGACACGTCGGTATACAAGTGATAAATAAATAAACAAATGTAGCAAGTTCAGGGGGCTGGATGCCACCCCTGTCCTGACTGCCCTGCTCCTTCTTTCATGAGTCGGTGCCTGGGAGAGGATCCGTCCCGCTGGCTGGAGGGCAATAAAACCTCAAACTATCCCCAGATGTCTCTCTTGGCGCATTAGGGACCCTTCATGGCATGTCAGAGGTGGCGTCCGCCCTAAACGCCTTTTGATATGCGGAATAATTAGGCCGGCCAGGATGCTGCATTTTTTATGCTGTGCGTTCTCTTCCCACAATTCGCCCAAGGCCCCCATTAGAAAAGCAGGGTGTGTGTGTGAAGCGTGCGCTCTCTCAATGCGCTCGTTGTGTGTCGTCCCCCCGCCACCTTCTCTCCTTTGCAAGCAGAATGCAAACACCATCTGTCAAGGCTGTGCGAGCCATTAGAGCTCCTGAAAAGCAGCTCACGATCCATCGCCCTGGCCCAGGTACGCCCCGTGCTCTGCAGAGCAGCAGCCAAGAGCTCCCTCGGCCGCATCTGCAACACTTAAGACAAGAGTCCCCTGAGCTGCTTCTCACTCGGAGCATGTGGGACCCAACAAACTTGTCCCTGCGAATCCTGGCAAGTTTAGGAGCACTTCAGTGAGCGAGTTCAGGACTCAGTCTATCCGTTTCTTCAGTATTCTCCATTAACCACCGTATATTTCCGTGCATAAGACTAGGGGTTTTTTAAACAGAAAAATCATGTTTAAAATTGGGGGTCGTCTGACCCATGGGTAGTGCCTAGGGGGGACGTGGTCTTGGTTGACACTGCAAGTCAGAGATGGTCTGTAGCGTGTTATTGGTGTCTGTGGCAAGGGGTGGTGTTGACTGCGTGTTGCTGCAGCAATTGGGCACACAATATGCTGGTTTTGCTGGCGAGGGGACAGACGTTAGGAGGTTTTTGCAATGTGTGTGTGTGAGTTTTCCCCCGGCAACCCCCCCTAAAAAAGCTTAACAACTGTGGCCAATCTCCCCCCTATTTTCTAAATTGTTAGTCCTCAAAACTAAGTGGTGTCTTATACCTGGGGGTGTGTTATGCATGGGAAAAGTACGGTATTTTTACGGCCGTCCTGGGCGGGCTTTGCCAAGCGGGCTCAGAAGGGAAGAAAAACCAGGAACAAAGCCGAACTCACCTTCCTGCACCTTCCTCCTGGGCAGGTTCAAACCCCCACTAAGCCACAAAACCCCTTGGGAGACTCTGGGAGGCTCCCTCGCTCTTGGCCTGGCCCACTTCGCAGGCTTGTTGTGAAGATAAAAACACGTTGGTGGGCGTGGTGGTGGTGGGGAACCCTGTACGCTTCTCTGAGCTCTTGGGAAGGTGGGCGGGCTCTCACTCCCTTTCCCCGCCACACTCCCAGTGTCTACAGAATTGCAGAGTCGGAAGGGTCCCAAGGGACATCTAGACCAACCCCCTGTGCAACAGGAAGCTCAGGTAGGTCAGAGAGTGGCGGTGCCGTGCTGCGGAAATCCACCAGCTTGCAGAGTGCTGGGCTGGAGACTCACTCTATAACCTGAACCTTGAGGGGAGAGAGACTCCATATGCCATCGGGGGGGGGGTCTCACCTGTGCTGCCCCACCTGCAGCCCAAGGAGCCTTCGGAAGGGAGTTGCTGTCACAGACTTCAGAGGAATGTGCATTTTAATGCACTGAACAGAGTGGAAGATTTCGAGTCATGGGGTGTGTGCGCATGACCTTAACGCTGCTTAAGTTTATCCTGCTATTTTGTTAATGTGGTTAATATTGTTTTATAGGTTATAAATGCTGCACTGCTTTGTTAATTGTATAGCATGACTTTTGCTTTAATTGTGACATGCAGCTTAATGTTTTTACCTGTTGATTTGTTAACAGTGTTTTATAGATTGTAACTATCTGAACAAGTGTGCATGCACACGAAAGCTCATACCAAGAACAAACTTAGTTGGTCTCTAAGGTGCTACTGGAAAGAATTTTTTATTTTGTTATAGATTGTAACTGTTTCACTGATGATTTGTTGATTATTCAATATGACTCTTGGAGTGTTCGTGATGTTTCATGGCGCTCTACCATGTTATTGTCATTTATGGCTTGCAAGCCGCTTTGGGATTCACTCGAATGAAAAGCAGCTTAGAAATATAATAAATCAAATCAAAACATCCTCTTGGAAAACCCTGCCACTGCGTAGCTTCCGAATCTTTTCTTGCACAACTTGCACCAAATACCTTTCAAACTGCGTGTCCTTGGTTATCCCTGCACTCCCTAATGCTCTTGGGGGAACGACTTAGACCCTGGTTGATGAGAGCCTGCACTGCTTTTGCACATTTCACTACACTGTGATGCTTAACGTCACCCAAAATGCGGTGGCAAGCAGGATTCTGAGGTTTGCCACTCGGGCGCTTTTCTTAATTCTCTCCTTCCGAATCCGGGACCCTCGTTGTGACCCTCCGTTTCCTCCAAGCCAAGAGGAAGCTTGAGCTTGCCGGGTCCCCTTCTGCCATCCTGGCAAAGAGTCCACCGCGGGTCTCTCTGCCTCTACCTGCTCGGAAGGCATCATTAAGCAAGCGATTCTAGCGGGACGGAGAGCGGAGCGGAAGGCCGGACACGTCGGACAAACAACGCATATTTCTGCCGCCATTTAAAATGGAAATGTGCCGCGACTCCACACAGCTGGCAGCTCATCCCTGTTGGTGTGCAGCTGCAGCGGAGATCAAAGGAACTCATCTCTCATTTTTCCAGGCGATGGAGTGCTCTTCCTCCATCTTACTGGCGGGGAAGGAAAGGAAATGTTCTGCCAGATATTCCAAGCAGGGAGCCCCTCCAAGCCAGAAGAGGCTGGCTCATCTCCTGGGGACGGTTAAGTTTGGAGGATCCTCCCCACCCCATCCCTCGTACTGGGTGGTCCAGCAAATGAAAGCCTGGGAAGACGCAGTTCCCACCGAGACAAGATGCCACAATCTATTTATTCAGTTTTTATCCCATCTTTCCTCCAGGGAACTGGGACACAGGTTTGCACTCTCTCCCCATTTTATCCCCACAACAAACCTGTGGGGTAGGCTAGGCTCAGAGGCAGGGACTGGCTCCCAAGGTTTTAGTCCAGCGCTCTAACCACTACAATACACTTCACTGCCAGCAGGGGAGTAGAAAGCAGCCAGGCTATCAGGGGACACCTGCTGGGTGAGAACAGAAGCTGCATTTATCACAGGAAGTATGATATTGCTGCTGGAAACAATCTAGAACTATGATATTTGGTTATAGGGGGGAGTTCAAGCCATGTTTCTGCCCTGGCCTTGGGAAAGGTGCTTTCTGAAAAATGGGAGGTTTAAAAGCACCTTGGAGGTTTACAAGCACAGGTCAGATGGCCATCTGTCAAGGATTCTTTATCTGGGATTCCTGCATTAGAGGGGGTTGGACTAGATGGCCACTGGGGGTCCCTTCCAACTCTAGAATTCTATGATTCTTTGAATCCAGTTCAGACTTGTAAACCACCTTGTGATCTTTGCATTAAAGGCAATGTTGTTGTTGTTGTTGTTGTTGTTGTTGTGTCGTTTAGTTGTGTCCAGCTCTTTGTGACCCCATGGACCAGAGCACGCCAGGCACTCCTGTCTTCCACAGCCTCCCGCAGTTTGGTCAGACTCATGTTGGTAGCTTCGAGAACACTGTCCCACCATCTCATCCTCTGTCGTCCCCTTCTCCTTGTGCCCTCCATGTTTCCCAACATCAGGGTCTATTCTAGGGAGTCTTCTCTTCTCATGAGGTGGCCAAAGTACTGGAGCCTCAACTTCAGGATCTGCCCTTCCAGTGAGCACTCAGGGCTGATTTCTTTGCGAATGGATAGGTTTGATCTTCTTTCAGTCCATGGGACTCTCAAGAGTCTCCTCCAGCACCATAATTCAAAAGCATCAATTCTTCGGCGATCAGCCTTCTGGATGGTCCAGCTCTCACTTCCATACATCACTACTGGGGAAACCAGAGCTTTAACTATAGGGACTTTTTGTCGGCAAGGTGATGTCTCTGCTTTTTAAGATGCTGTCTAGGTTTGTCATTGCTAAAGGCAATATATATATGTATAACTATTGCCTTGCTTTCCATTCACCAAGTGACTTAAACTGTACCTCATAATATGTATATATTTGGCCCAACGTACAACATATTTTTAGCCCCTATTCCGATCAATACTGTATCAAGTGTGTGTAGTAGGTGTGCGCAATATATATTTTGAAGCGTAAACAGATAAAACGAAATTATTAATTTGTTGGAAGTCACCCAGAGTGGGTGAGGCAACCTGGTCAGATGGGTGGCAAACAAACAAACAAACAAGTAAATATTAATAACAGATTGCAAAGCATTTTGCAAACGCAAAAGTGCGACGCCTTTCCCAAGGCGCTTGCCGGGACCGGCCGCCATATTTACCTATCGCGAACTCGTCGAAAGAGATGGAGGTGGAGCTGCTGCCCAGAGCGTTCGTGACCGTCAAAGTCACCTTGTACTTCTTGCTGGAGAAAAGGTGAAGGTACCGGATGTAGCACCTGTTCTTGAGGGACACGTCCATATCGCACACAATCTCCTTGGAGTCGTGCCTGGAGAAAGAGAAGAGGCGAGAAGGAGGCTGAGATGATGCAGGGAGAAAGGTTTGGGAAGAGCCCTGGGGCTCCGGGGCTGATCTGCCCCTTACCACTACTTTCCCCAAATAAAATAAAAAATAATTCCTTCCAGTAGCACCTTAGAGACCAACTAAGTTTGTTCTTGGTATGAGCTTTTGTGTGCATGCATACTTCTTCAGATACTGAAACAGAAGTCACCAGACCCTTATATATAGTGAGAGGGTGGGGAGGGGTATTACTCAGAAGGGTGGTAGGAATGGGTGATCAGCTGATAGGTGTGGAAAACCTGTTTACAACTGTTAACGACTGCAATTGGTCTTACAGGAAAAGGCAAGGGGTGAGATGGCTAAAGATAGCTTTGTCATGTATAATGAGATAAGAATCCAATGTCTTTGTTCAGACCAGGTCTCTCCATGGTTTTAAGTTTGGTAACTCAGCAACTGAAAACCTCCAATGAAGGCGAATCCGCAGGTGACAAGACTGAGATGAACAGGTATAAATGCCAGCTTTGTATATTTGTAGAAAGTGGCCGGATTGGGGTTTCACATGAGGGACCATATTCAGGGCTGAATTTCAAGCCTGAGATTTCACACCCTCCCTGCACTCTCATGCAGGGTGGTAGCTATTCAAAAGAAGGAGTAAAATTCTGCACATGCTCAGAGACATTCTCCATTATTACCAACCCGATGGTTCAACAGATGCAGGAAAGCCCAGCTCAAACTTAGGGTTGCAGCAAAATATCAGGGATGATTATTTTGGATTGTGGGGTGCAAAGATTGAGGTGGGAAGAGAAGCAGAAAGTTCCGATGAAAACATCATGTTCTCTCCAACCTTGAATGTGTACATCATGTTGACCCTGTCAACGCTCACAAGAACAGGCACCACAGTCCTTGTTTATCAAGGAAACTGGCTTCGGGGCTGCTGTCCTGGAAATAGAATTTATGTTTTCACCTTCCTCATAATCAGACCCCCCCTTTTTTTAGCCCTTCGCAAGGAGAGCAAGTCGGTGGCTGTTGTTCAGTACAAATAACGGTGGACACGGACAAGATCCTGACATGTGGGAGGAAATCTCCGCATCAGCGCTTGCCACCAGATTTCACCTAAGGTGAAATTCCAAGCTGTATCTGGAAGATCCAGTCAGTAACGGGACGATCTGGAAGGAAGCAAATAATTTTGATGAAGCTAGTTAAATTACTTGGGGACAGCGCACCTCTAAAACTGTCGAAAGGGAATGTTTCTTCACATGACGGTCACTTGCGGCATTCACTGTTGCGAGGGTGTGCTGCGTTAATTCAGAGCAAGTTTATCTACCAGCCATCATAGATCAGGATCCTTAACTCACTGACCAAACGCGAAGCACTTCTGGGCTCCTGCGCCTTCTAGCACACCGCAGGAGAGGGCATTACGGCAAGTGGGGAGACTTTGATTCCCCGCTCCCCCAAAAAGCCACAATGAGCTGCGGCGCCCACCCAATTTCTCCTCTTCTACAAAATTTGCAAAGGATCAGGAGTCCTCTCCCACTCTGGGGTGGGCTGAAGCTCAGTCACAGAGCACATGGCTGTCTCCCCCCCCCCCCATTGCTATCTTTGAGAATTGGTCCCCGCAGCACGATTAAGGAAGATTTATGCCTCCGAGAGCATAGGACTGGTGAAGTAATATATGCGGTTACAAAGGCATTTTGCAGCAAACATGTTTTGATAAAGTGGTTTAGAAGCAAGACACTATCTGGACTCTCATCTAATATTGATCGGTTATTTATATATACATTGCTGTATACTTCTCCTGTACTTTCAGACCGTGGTACGCTTATGATTGTTTTAATGGGTGCTGTATACCCAAGTGTGTTTGCCTAGATTTTCTCCAGTTGTGCTTTCTCCTTAGCATTTTTATATAATGGAGGGATTTGCGTTTGTGCTCTGCAGGAAGCTATTTACGGTGTGCTGGACCACTGCTCTATCTAGCTGGGCGTCGGCAACACCTCCTGGAAGTGGCTCCCCGGGGTTTGCATACAGAAGGTCCCAGGCTTGATACTTGGTTCTCTAGCTACAACTAATCCAGAATGCGGCAGCTAGACTGGGGACTGGGAGCGGCCACCGAGACCACATAACACCGGTCCTGAAAGACCTACATTAGCTCCCAGTACGTTTCCGAGCACAATTCAAAGTGTTGGTGCTGACCTTGAAAGCCCCAAACGGCCTCGGCCCAGTACACCCCCATCGTTCTGCACGGACACTGAGGTCCAGCTCCAAAGGCCTTCTGGCACTTCCCTCCCTGTGAGAAGTGAGGTTACAGGGAACCAGGCAGAGGGCCTTCTCAGTGGTGGCACCCACCCTGTGGAATGCCCTCCCATCAGATTTCAAGGAAATAAACAACTATCTGACTTTTAGAAGACATCTGAAGGCAGCCCTGTTTAGGGAAGTTTTTAATGTTTGATGTTTTATCGTGTTTTAATGTTGTGCTGGAAGCCGCCCAGAGTGGCTGGGGAAACCCAGTCAGATGGGCAGGGTATATGTAATATATTACTATTACTACTACTACTACTACTACTACTACTACTACTACTACTATTACTATTACAGCTAGTAGGGGCTGGATGTGGGATGCAGTTGGCGCTGTGGGTTAAACCACAGAGCCTAGGGCTTGCTGATCAGAACGTCGGCGGTTCGAATCCCCGTGATGGGGTGAGCTCCTTTTGCTCGGTCCCTGCTCCTGCCAACCTAGCAGTTCGAAAGAACGTCAAAGTGCAAGTAGATAAATAGGTATCGCTCCAGCGGGAAGGTAAACGCTGTTTCCGTGCGCTGCACTGGTTCACCAGAAGCGGCTTTGTCATGCTGGCCACATGACCCTGAAGCTGTACGCCAGCTCCCTCGGCCAGTAACGCGAGATGGGCACCGCAACCCCAGAGTCGTCCGCGACTGGACCTAACAGTCAGGGGTCCCTTTACCTTTAGGGGCTGGATGGGGAAAAGGTTTGGTCTGGTATGAAGGCAGCTCCCTTGCTTCCTGCATTTGCATCAGATCACCAGATACTATAAACATGGAAATGTAAGAGCAGCTGCCTTACGACTGAGGGCTGACCCGCTGTCTGGGCTCCCTTGGCGGAGCGCAAGTCAGGGCAGGGAGAGGGATGGGCCAGCGAGGAGGGGTGTCCCTCCTCACTGGCCCGTCCCTCTCCATGCCCCGGCTCTGCAAGCCAGCCAGCAGCGGAGCTCAGCATGGAGGCAAGGGGCAGGCCAGTGACGAGGGGGTGGCACCCCACCTCGCTGGCCCGCCCCTTGCCTCCATGCCAAGCTCCGCCGCTGGATGGGGGGGGGACTATTTTCGGCGCTGCTGGGGTGGAGCCAAAAATATCCTTAATTTTTTTTTAAAAAAAATTAAAAAGTCCAGGGGGCGGGGCCAATGCCCGAAGTGTCACCCTCAGCAGGGGCGCTGCCTGGGGGCCCCCGCCCCCTCCCCCCTTGCTACGCCGGTGACAGGAGGCTGGACCAGATGGGCCACTGGCCTCATCCACCAAGCTCTTCTGATGTATTTAATGTCTAGAACACCACAGGTTCCCCCTTGGATTAACTGCTGGGATATTTCAGTCAATAAGGGCATGAGACTCTTAATCTCAGGGTTGTGGGTTTGAGCTTCACGTTGGGCAAATGATTCCTGCGTTGCCGGGGGCTGGAATGGCTGACCCCTGTTTTCCCTTCCAACTCTACAATTCCACGAGTCCACCCCTGTCCTAAACACTCTGCTTAGAGGTTCAAAAGCTAGATAAAATCCCAGTAAAAGCAGCTGGGAAAGGGGCACAAATGCCTGTGAAATGATTTCAGGTGGTTGCCTTAAAGCTGATGTTCACGAAAGGCCAGTCAAGGTAGCATGCACCCAGTTCTGTGTTTTCGCTCTGGGAAGGCTCCCCCCCCCATCCCACAAAGGAATGCCTTCCCTTGAGGCCTCTCCTCCCTCCCCTACTCACATTACGGTGATGTTGAAGGTGTCTGGAATGTATGTTGGGATGGGCAGGTGCCAACTGCAGTAGAAGCCGCTGGGGTAATTGTTCGACCGGCACATCAAGGCTGGCTCCTTGGGTGGCGCTGTTGGGAAAGAGAAAGGGATGGTCAAGCCAGGCTCTCTTTGCTGCGATCAAAGCTGGAACGCGGCTCTGGATGCAGAACGAAGAAGGGCCAAGGAATCCAGATTGAACCCTGGAAAGCACTTTGGACCCAATGCATCGTGAACGTGCGCCGGGTCCTCTGCTCCGCTTGCAAAAGAAGGAACAAAGGTGCAAGGAATTTGCACACTCTTGGTGTCACATGAAAAGAACACGTCTAACAGATGTCAACAGGCGAAACTCCCCGGTGATTATATTTCCATACCAGAAAAAGCTGAATCTTTCCTCGCTTTTGTAGAAACTTCCTGCCTGCAGTTGTTCAATGCCCAAGAGCCCTGGTTTGCTCCAGCGACAAACCTCAGCCTTTCAGGTGCCATTAGCTGTGAACCAGTCCTTTTGTTTTAGGTCTGTGAATGGTTGCTCTCAGGCTGGCACAACCACAAGCCTGGCGTTGCAGAGGACATTAAACTTCTGCATCCGAATTGGAGCAAACAGGAACTGTCTTTCGGCAGATCTCCATTTGCTCTGATTCAGCAGTAAAACGGGTTGTTCTTTTTTTCTGGGAAACACACAAACAAACACTTAGTTGATTTCTAAGTTAGTTACAAACTTAATTAGTTAGTTGATCTCTAACTTAGAACAAACTTAGTTGGTCTCTAAGGTGCTACTGGAAGGAATTTTTTATTTTTCATTTTGTTTTGACTATGGCAGACCAACACGGCTACCTACCTGTAACTGAAACAAACACTCAGACACTGAGCTTTATAGCACAGACCTGTGCCTGGAAAGTGTGGCACAAAAGGAAGCCTGGAGGAGCCTTAAGAGGGGCGGGGGGGGGGGGGCAGCAGCGGGGGCGGGGGCTCTGGAAGTGCCAATGACTACCAGACTTCAAAAAGTGGGTATCACCACCAGGTCAAGTCCACCGATTTTCTTGAATTAATTAAACTCACTGGTTTTAATTGGATTTTGGATAAATGTCTAATCCATTGTTACTGTTCCGAATTTGATTGCGTTATTACCTTCATAGTGGGTCGTGCAAACTTCTATTCTGCATGACGCTCTTTATAGGGTGGTGTAGGAGGCCCTGGGGACGGGTTTATGGAACCAAGGGGGCAGCCCTCCCAAAGTCTGGGAACTGCTGCTTCAAATCAACCAGGATTCAGATGCCCGTGCTTGGATAAATTCAAGATTGAAGTGTTCTAAGGCAAGCCATGAATCCTAAGAGCATTTGCTGCGGCTATTTATTATGCATGCCTCATAATAGCTACAGCAAAGTGATAAGCACAGGTCAACAGCCAACGTTTTCCATTGTTCTTTTCCTTTGTTTGTTGAGCAAAAAAGTACCGTATTTTTTGCTCCATAAGACGCAGTTTTTTCCTCCTAAAAAGTAAGGGAAAATATCTGTGCGTCTTATGGAGCGAATGGTGGTCCCTGGAGCTGAATTGTCCAGGGGCCAAAAGCAGATTGTGCTTTTTATTTTACAAAGAGGAAAGGGAGTGTTGAAAGGACCCGCTCAGCAGCTGATCAGCAAGAGATCGGGAGAGAGATAAGAGTCCCCGGCTCCCTTTCAGCCCCGCCCTCCATTGTTGAATGTGCTGCAGAGGGAGGTTGTTTGTTTCCCCAGGACATGTGACTGGCTGATTAGATTATCTGACTGGAAACAGTAGAAACAGCTCCCTTAAGATTTTTCAGAAATGTGAGTTAAACCCCATAAAAATGGGGCTTTTCCTCTTTGCTTTTCCCCCTTTGCAAAAGGAGCTTTGCTTTTCCCCCTTTGCAAAAAAAAAGCTGCAAAACCTTTAGCTGATCCTTTAAAAAAAAAGGCCTTTTGCCTTTGCAAAAACAGCTGCAAAACTTTTAGCTGGTCCTCAAAAAAGCCAGGGCTTTTCCCCTTGCAAAAAAGCTGCAAAACTTTTAGCTGAGCCTCAAAAACACACAGGCACACACAAACCCAGGGCTTTTAGAGGAGGAAAACCAGAAAAATGTTTTTTCCCTTGTTTCCTCCTCTAAAAAGGAGGTGCGCCCTATGGTCCGGTGCGTCCTATGGAGCGAAAAGTATGTGATATCAATATAACATCCCAGTGTTCATGCCATCCGCTAAAACCCACCTCCCAGAATTGTGGGAGAAGTCTCTCTCGGGAAGTGGTGGATTCTCCTTCCTTGGAGGTATTTAAGCAAAGGTTGGGTGGCCATCGGTCATGGGTGATCTAGCCGAGTTTCCTCCATGGCATGGGGTTGGACTAGAGGACCCTTGGGAGTCCCTTCCAACTCTGCAATGATTCCCTTCTCCTATTTCCTTCCTCCTCTCCATGTTGCTGCTACTATCAGCTTAACAGCCCCCACCCCGGCTGCATAGGTGGGGCAGGAGAACTGGAAAAAAGTTCACAACCAAGGAACCCCTTGGTTTCAGATAGTACGACAGTAGGTGAGTCTAAAAAGTCAGGGGCACAATTTTTCACAGCCCTCTAGCAGCTATGGTGGCTCATTTGCCAGAAGTGATTCATTTGGTGTTAACTCTGGAAGCATACACTCGATTCTGACCAAGCTAAGCCTCCACCAGAAGGCTTAGTTCAGGGGTCCCCAAACTAAGGCCCGGGGGCCAGATGTGGTCCAAACGCCTTCTAAATGCGGCCCACGGACGGTCCGGGAATCTGCGTGTTTTTACATGAGTAGAATGTGTCCTTTTATTTAAAATGCATCTCTGGGTTATTTGTGGGGCGTAGGAATTCATTTATTTATTTTTCAAAATATAGTCTGGTCCCCCACAAGG
This sequence comes from Lacerta agilis, assembly GCF_009819535.1. Taxonomy (NCBI): domain Eukaryota; kingdom Metazoa; phylum Chordata; class Lepidosauria; order Squamata; family Lacertidae; genus Lacerta; species Lacerta agilis. Next base: position 1,590,251 of record NC_046322.1, read on the forward strand.
TCTGAGTGACAGTGCACCGCCCCCCTGCTGAAACAGTTTGCTGACCCCTGGAGTTGGTCAGCACCACATTCATTGTGACGCGGGTGGCGCTGGGGTCTAAACCACTGAGCCTCTTGGACTTGCCGATTGGAAGGTCGGTGGTTCGAATCCCCATGACGGAGTGATTGCTCTGTCCCAGCTTCTGCCAACCCAGCTGTTCAAAAGCACACCAGTGCGAGTAGATAAATAGGTACCACTGTGGTGGGAAGATAAACAGTATTTCCATGCACTCTGGCTTCCATCACGGTGTTCCGTTGTGCCAGAAGCGTTTTAGTCCTGCTGGCCGCATGACCCGGAAAGATGTCTGTGGACAAACACCAGCTCCCTCGGCCTGAAGCGAGATGAGCACTGCAACCCCATAGTCCCCTTTGACTGGACTTAACCATCCGGGGGTCCTTTACCATTTATATTTTTACATTCATTGGTGACACTCAGACTTCACTCATTGACTGAGAACCTGAAAGGCAGGCGCCGGCTCAGGTCTTGCAAAGCGATTGCTTCAAGATTACCTGCACCTCTGTCTCCGCAACCTTTGCAACCGTTTCGTGGCAGCCATGAGTCAGAGATGGGTCCCGGGAAGAAGTTTGTCCGCCCTGAATCGACAGCGCCTCCACTTCACTGGCTAACCCGTGAGACCCAGCAATAGGAAAGGGAGGGGAATGGGTCTCTCTGTCCCCCTTCTCCGCAATGGCAGAGATTTACTGAATTTAAGGTCACGAGGGACTCATCAATTGCCGTCCTGTAGAACACGGGTTGCTAAAGCACCTCCAGTAATTACAAGCATATATCAAGCCTCCGCATTAGCCCCCTACAGGGCTTGTCGCAGGACACAATCCCACACAAGAACAGCTTTCATCTCGGTGCAAAGTAGCATCTCAGGACCACAGATATCTAGCAGCCCAAGCGGATCACATTCCCAGGCAAGAGACAAAAAGGGAGTCTCAAAACTCAGCTCCCTTCAGCCAGCCTCTTTCCTCCTTCAGACACACATTCCAACTTTTTATTACTTATATGTGTAGATTTTTTAAAAGCCTGTGGCTATGATATCCCTTGTTTAGCTCGCAACAGCTCTGCTCTAAAGGGAAGTCCTTCTTCACGCAGCGCATAGTTAAGACAGTGGAACTCACTGCCACTGGAATATAATAATAATTTATTATTTGTACCCCACCCATCTGGCTGGGTCTCCCCAGCCAGTCTGGCCGGCTTCCAACAAATATTAAAATACATTAGAATATCACAGATTAAAAACTTCCCTAAACAGGGCTGCAGCGATGGCGACCAACCTGGATGGTTTTGAAAGAGGGCTGGGCAAATTCACAGAGGTGGAGAGGGCTATGGAAGTCTACTAGCCAGGATGGCTCTGCTCTGCCTCTACAGTCGGAGGCAGCAATGCTTCTGAAGAGCATGGGAGGGAGAGAGGGCTCTTGTGCTCAGATCCTGCTTGTGGTATGATGATGATGATGATGAAGCACCACTCTGCAAAAAGATATAGCCTTATGGTAACTGAGCATGCTCAGTGGTCGTGGAATTCTGCATGTAAGGCGGGGGGAAATTAGGAGAGGATCAGGATTGGAGTGTGGGTTTGCAAAGAGAGGAGCAGGATACTTTCTCTGTGTGAGTGCCTGGCATCATTCCTGTTAGGAGTGCTCCCTTGCAAGCCCCCCTGGCTCATTCATAATCCCTTCCAGTAGGAATAGGGCAAGGGGCAGGCCACATGCATGCGTCAAGCGCACCTTTGCATCTCAAGTGCAGGTGCTGCTGCTGCTTCTTCTTACTGCTTTCCCCTACTTTACAAAATTTATATTCCGCTCGCTTGCAAGAAAACCTCCGAGCCGTTTACAAAAATATAAAATGGAAACCAGGACTGGTGCTAGGGTTTCTTGCGCCCTAGGCAGACCACCTTCTGGCACCCCCTGCCAAAGCCTGCTTTAGCGGGGGGTGGGGGGTGGTGGAGAGGCAAGCAGCAGTTTCTCTGCTGTAGCGGAGAAGCTGCTGCTTGCCCGTCCCGCCGCCTGCTCCCCACCAAAGCCTGCTTTAGCGGGAGCCGGGGGTGTGTGTGTAGGGGGCAAGCAGCACCTCTCCGCTACAGCATTTGCCTAGTTCGCCTTAATGGATGCGCCGACCCTGATGGAAACCTTAAAATTATGGATAAGAGATGAGTTAAAAGCAGGTGTTTACAAATAGTCAAAAGATGATTAACAGCAGCAACAGCTACAAAGAAAAAAAGAAAAGAAACGTCCTTTAACTTCTAAAACTGCCTCCCTGGTGTCAATAGACAGAGAGTTCCAAAGTTTGTTTTAGAAGTGCAAAATGCAGCAGCTGTGGGCAGTGACAATGGCTGGGATGAGATCTATTTGCGGAGGGGCAATTTAACTCTTTCCTCCACTGAGGCATTCCCAAAAGAGCCCCCTGACCCTCGGCTGCTGCCACCGACTGGAAGTTTCTCATTGTCTTCAAGTTTGGTCCATTCCATCGTCTTAGAAGCCTTTTATGTAATTATTCTTTTCACAGATTTGTACGACACCGTCTAATTGGAAACTACTCAGACCAGGGAGGATTGAAAGCATTAATATAGATTTAATATCGCCATACGTCAGAACTTCATTCATCTTAAATTAGACCCATAGATCACCAATATCACCTATTTCCTATATTGTGAAACATTGTAATTTCTGCTATGTATTAAATTCAGGGTTATATATAAACAGATTCTTGCCGGAAAAATTCAAAGCTTAAGATTATCGCCGGCTGTATCTCAAACAGTTAGCAAATTGGATAATAACAAATTACTTTTAATTTGTAGAGGGGCTTTCTGTCTTATTCATCCGTAATGACACGGAGAGGAATCTCAGGCGGGGAGCTTGTTCCATCTCCAAGCCATTAACTATTCCATAAAGCGTTTGTCAAGCCTACGACCCCCATCTATGCAATTTGCCGGCTAATATCAGGAACTTATCGTCCTTTCCTTTTATCTTACTGCAACAGGTTAATCATCGTGTAGGAGAGAGGATTTCACGGTGCTTAAACCTGGAACAAAATTCTTGGTCTGGAACTGCATCACCAACGGCTTTTTTTTTTTTTGAACTAAAAAGGGCGAAATTTTGAAAGACCCAATCGCGCACATTGGTTGCCTGGTCCGTGCCTGAAGAGGCTCCACCCGATAACAGGTTGAAGAGGTGTCTGGAATGGATCCCAGGGTATCGGAATGGATCCCACCACTTCAGGCTACAGGTGTGGTATGCTGTTTTCAATCATCATCATCATCATCAACATCATCATCATCATTTATTGAATTTCTATACTGCCCTATACACAGACGGTTCACAGAACTACATCAAAAATATAAAACCACAAAATATATAATCAAAATATTAAAATGTCCATCTCTGAAAGTAAAAAATAAAAATAAAAATAAAATGGCACAGTTTGCTCCCTGTTGCACCAACTGTCTTCTGGCGACGAGGTTGCTCATTTGTTTGTTTCCATCAGTCATGGATGCTTCAGTTGAGATTCCTGCATTGCAGGGGGTTGGACTAGAGGACCTTTGGGGACCCCCACAACCCTATGATTCTATGATTAGAGAAGGTTAAGGGGTGATATGATAGCCATGTTCAAATATAGAAAAGGATGTCATATAGAGGAGGGTGAAAGGTTGTTTTCTGCTGCTCCAGAGAAGCGGACACGGAGCAATGGATTCAAACTACAAGAAGGAAGATTCCACCTAAACATTAGGAAGCACTTCATGACAGTGAGAGCTGTTGGACAGTGCAATTTGCTGCCAAGGAGTGTGGTGGAGTCTCCTTCTTTGGAGGTCTTGAAGCGGAGGCTTGACAGCCATCTGTCAGGAATGCTGTGATGGTGTTTCCTGCATGGCAGGGGGTTGGACTGGATGGCCCGTGGGGTCTCTTCCAACTCTAGGATTCTAGGATTCTATGATATTCAAAGAGTGCATCCTTCAGTCTGAATTGGCACCATTTTATTTATTGCATTTACACCCCACCTTCCCCTCCAAGGAGCTCAAGGCTGCATATATGGCTCTCCCCCTCCTCTCACAACAACCCTGTGAGGTAGGATAGGCTGAGAGGCAGTGCCTGGCCCAGGGTCACCCAGTGAGATCCATGGCCGAGTATCTGAAGCCTGTTCTCCCAGATCCTAGCTTGGCACCCTAACCATTACGCCACACTGCCTCTCATCGAGTACCTCATTTATCCACAGGCAGAGATCAGGCTAGTGCTCAGGGTCTCTCCATCGGTACCCTGGGAGTCTGAAGCCCACCCCCCTTGGACCTCAAGCAGAGAATTTGGTATGAGTTACTGAATTCAGAATCCAAAAAAAAGAAAAGAAAATGTCGTTTTGATTTAAAAGATTGTAAAGATGCATTTTTCTCACACTCGGTGTAGCTCCATTAAAACCGAGAATTACAGCTTTTAATTTCGGAGATGTTAAAAGTGCTTCGGGAACACTCAGCTACAACAGGGACTCAAAATGCCCGGCGGGCCTGTTTTAGGAATGTAAGGAGACCCTGCAGGATTAGGCTGCGGTATTGGTCCAAAGAGCCATAATGAATGTGATAATGTGAACCCCTATAAATCCTTGAATATGCTTCTAATAGAGAAGTTACGGTAACCTGTTGCTTTAAGAAACTGATGATTTGGCAAAGATGCCGTCCCCACTGGGACAGAAGGTAAAACGCAAAGATGCAGCTCATAAGCTAGAACATAAGTTGATGCACGGTACAAAGGGCTACACATAACACAGGTTCCCAACATGCATACTAACACAATGTAACAAATCACGGTGAGAATCAAAGTTTAGTTAGCAATGCTTAATGCGCATGCGTATTAAACTAGAATGAGGTAATGATGTACATGATTGGTACAAGATGAATTTGAACAAGGAGAAATGTAAAGTACTACACTTGGGCAAAAAAAATGAAAGGCACAAATACAGGATGGGTGACACCTGGCTTGAGAGCAGTACATGTGAAAAGGATCTAGGAGTCTTGGTAGACCACAAACCTGACATGAGTCAACAGTGTGATGCAGCAGCTAAAAAAGGAAATGCAATTCTGGGCTGCATCAATAGGAGTATAGCGTCTAGATCAAGGGAGGTAATAGTACCACTGAATTCTGCTCTGGTCAGACCTCACCTGGAATACCGTGTCCAGTTCTGGGCACCACAGTTCAAGAAGGATACGGACAAGCTGGAACATGTCCAGAAGAGGGCAACCAAAATGGTCCAAGGCCTGGAAACAATGCCTTATGAGGAACGGCTTAGGGAGCTGGGTATGTTTAGCCTGGAGAAGAGAAGGTTAAGGGGTGATATGATAGCCATGTTCAAATATATCAAAGGATGTCATATAGAGGAGGGTGAAAGGTTGTTTTCTGCTGTTCTAGAGAAGCGGACACGGGGCAATGGATTCAAACTACAAGAAAGAAGATTCCACCTAAACATTACGAAGAACTTCCTGACAGTGAGAGCTGTTGGACAGTGGAATTTGCTACCAAGGAGTGTGGTGGAGTCTCCTTCTTTGGAGGTCTTTAAGCGGAGGATTGACAGCCATCTGTCAGGACTGCATTGATGGTGTTTCCTGCATGGCAGGGGGTTGGACTGGATGGCCCTTGGGGTCTCTTCCAACTCTATCTTTCTATGATTAACGCCCGGACCCTTGGGTGCAGTTGCAGTTTTGCGAAAAGATTCGACTGTAACCTATTGCTTTGCAATAAACAACAATGGGCTCCTAACTCCTCTCATCTCTGAGTTTTATTGGCGTAACTCAGAAGATAAGCCATTTTTGGCTTACAACAAAGAGCAGGTGTCTAGCATCCTGTTCTCACAGGGGCCAACCAGTTGCCCCCAAGGGAAGCCCGAAATCAGGATTCGAACGCAAGGGCCCACTCTCCCCATCCTGTGGCTTCCAGTAACTGGGACTCAGAAGCATTGCTGGCAGAACCCCATCCCTGCACCCCAGACCCTTCTTCCCAGAGGTGGGCTTGGGGAGACCTGGCGGTTCTGGTCTGCAGCAGGCCTTGCCAGAGAGCAGCGCATCGATAAACGATGAGCTCGATTTGCGCCAGCTTTCTGGTAAGAAGAGTTAAAAATAACTGGCAACCTTGTGACTTTGAAGGCAGCCTCTGGCCATGACAGCTTAAAATTCCAAATAAGCCTCAGAGTCTGTTTTATTCTATTACAGAGACTGACACAGATGTTAAATTCCTTAAAAAGACTCCAGGTCCTTTAATTAATTTAAAGCCCCAAACTAATGAATGGATTTACTTGCAAATTCCCAGAAAATCCATTTTGCATGCAAGGACTAAGTGCCTCTATGTTTGGGGAGGAGCAGACAGACGGGAGCAGCGGAATTAAGTGCAAGATAAAACTCGCAGAAGCAGCAGCTATCTATCGATGGGTTTGGAGACTGCTGCCTCCACAGAAATCTGAACCCGATTCCTGGCAGGAGACTGGGTTTGAGTGAAGCCTGCCTTCGCTCAGGAACAAGGCAATTAGCACTTTCTTAAGAGGGTGCCAGTTCTGGAGGAAAGTGCCTGCTCCAGATGGGCTTCTAGAAAACACCGTATTTATTCTTCTTCAGGAGCTGTCATGCTTAGGAGAGATGAAGGATGTTGTTGTTCCCTGAATCAAGGTCTGATGAAGAGTTATGCGAAAGTCAAATACATGCATATACTCTCCCCCACCTGGCTCTGGAGATCTTTTTTTGCATTCTTGACAGCGAGAGAAGTAATGACAGCCAGACCACTTCCATCTTCAGGGGATGTTGTGTGCAAAGGGTTGGGGGCCAGATTTCAGAAAGCCGATTCCTAGATTTGCAGGATTTCTGGACTCCTGTGCCCTCCCATCAGATGTCAAGGAAACAAACAACTATTCAAATTTTTGAAGACATCTGAAGACAGTCCTGTTTAGGGAAGTTTTTAATGTTTGAAATTTTATTCTGTTTTTAATGTTCTGTTGAAAGCTGCCCAGAGTGGCTGGGGAAACCCAGCCAGATGGGCGGGGTAGAAATAAATTATTATTATTATTATTATTATTATTATTATTATTATTATTAATAATAATAATAATAATAATAATAGAACAGGAAAGACTTTCCAATCACTGCTTCACCATGCTGGGAAAAGCTGCAGAGTTCCTGCTCCACTTCTGCCTAACACACAGCAGATGATGATGATTTGGTGATCCTACAAATCCTGCGCTTACTCAACAGTGCTGTGAGTTGACTTGAGTCAACTGTGTGATTCAGCAGCAAAAAAGGCCAACACTATTCCAGGCTGCATCAACAGAAGTCAAGTGTCCAGGTCAAGGGAAGTCCTATTCTGCTTTGGTTAGACCCCACCTGGAATACTGTGTCCAGTTCTGGATGCAACAATTTAAGAAGAACATTGACAAGCTGGAAGGGGTGCAGAGGAGGGCAGCCAAGATGACCAAGGGTCTGGAAACCAAGCCTGATGAAGAACGGTTGAGGGAGCTGGGTATGTTTAGCCTGGAAACTGAGAGCAAAGCCATATTCAACTATCTCAACAACTGTCACATGGAAGATGGAGCAAACTTGTTTTCTCCTGATCTGGAAAGTGATAGGAGAGAAGAGAAGAGAAGGAGAAAGCCAATTCTGTGGCTCACGGTTCAGACCACCAGCTCTTGCTTCTGTCCAAGAAGGAAAAGGGAACGCTGGGGGGAGAATCCCAGGGCAAGGTTAAAAAAAGGTAAAGGACCCCTGGGTGGTTAAGTCCAGTCAAAAGAAAATATGGGGTTGCGGCGTTCATCTTGCTTTCAGGTCGAGGGAGCCGGCGTTTGTCCGCAGACAGCTTTCCGGGTCATGTGGCCAGCAGGACTAAACAGCTTCTGGTGCAACGGGACACCGTGACGGAAACCAGAGCGCACGAAAATGCCATTTACTTTCCCGCCGCAGCGGTACCTATTCATCTACTTGCACTGGTGTGCTTTCGAACTGCTAGGTTGGCAGGAGCTGGGACAGAGCAACGGGAGCTCACCCTATCACGGGGATTCAAACCGCCGACCTTCTGATCGGCAAGCCCAAGAGGCTCAGTGGTTTAGACCCCAGCGCCACCCAACCCTATCATCACAGGGCAAAGGCAGGGTGCTGCAACATCCTCCCTGCCTCCAGGAAGACCCTATCAGCTCATCAGACAGGAGGGTGAAGCAGCTGCGGAACTGGTCTCTGTGGGTGCCGGCAGAGGCAGAAGAGGGAGACAACACCCAGAGCAGCCAGTTCCCCCACCTGGAATGGGTGCTAAGCCTCCCCCCCACTCACTTGGGAACTCTGTTCTCTTCATTAGTTCTCATCAGCTGTGTTTCCTGCATCAAAGGGGGCTGGACGAGACTTTCCAATTGTAGAATTCCATTATTCTACTTCAGCTCCTGGAGAGCTGCTGCTATCAGAGCATGTGATTTGGGGGCTAGACGGACATGTGGTCTGGCAAGGTAGCTTCCTTTGTCACCGGGAGATAGGTTTGACCCCAGACGGGCACTGAAGCACCTTACATGCTCTCACCCATTTGCAGGGCAATTTATCTCCAAATCTGAGCTGCCAGCTAGAGACCTGAGCTGGGGGTGGTGCATTGCTTGAAATCTATGAGACAGAGAGAGAGAGAGAGAGAGAGAGAGAATCCTTCCTCCTGCCTTAATCATTTCACTCCCTACTCTAGTATGAGGCGAGCATCTCTGCTAATGGCTATTTCAGCCTTCAGACACCAGACGAAGGCCAGAGACAGGATAATGAGTCTGACAGAGAGATTATTCAAACAGACCCGCAGCAAGTTCAGAAGAGAGAGAGGCAGAGAAAACAAGAACAGCTAGGCCACAAATGCTCCCCCCTCTCCTGCTACAGGTGCTCCGCAACAGCCCCTCCAACCACCTCCCCCCACAGACTGCAGGGTAGATGGGGGGAATCAGCTCAAGGGCAGCTGTGAATTTAAAGAGAGTGAGAGGTTCGTCCCCTGGGCAAACACACCCCGGCTGAGCCCTTTCTGATCTGCTTGCGCAAGGAAGAGAGGCTGCTCTGCTTTTGCAAAACAGCAGCAAAAAATAAAAAAATAAATAAAATAAACACCAAACAAGGAAGGCTTTGAGTTCCTGAAGATGCTACCACTGGGTGGCAGTGCTCCACAAGGGGTCTGGCCCTTTGCACAGGAGGAAATAAGCACAGCTGTGACCGAGGAGACCAACACCCCACCTGCCTCAGTGCTGCTTCTGCCCAGAAGCCACAGTTACTCGCTGGTTCAAGGCAAGAGAGGGGCATCTGCCCCCCCCCCCGTGCACCCCCAGAATCATGTTATCAGAGGAGGACCGGAGTTGAGGACCAGGGTGCTGTTTGAGCCACAGCAGCAAAGGAAGATAAGAAGATGGCATTGCTGGGGTTGGTCTAGATGACTCTGAGGGTCCCTTACATCTAGTCCAGCATCCCAGGGGCGTAGCAAGGTAAATTGGTACCCGGGGGCAAACAAATTTTCGTCACCCCCCCCCAGAGGTGACGTCTCTGATTTTTAAAATGCTGTCTAGGTTTGTCATTGCTTTCCTCCCAAGATGCAGGCGTCTTCTAATTTGGTGAGTGCTGCCACCGTCTTCAGTGATCATGGAGCCCAAGAAAGTAAAATCTCTCACTGCCTCCATTTCTTCCCCTTCTATTTGCCAGGAGGGGAGTTGTTCTACTAGTGAGCAACTGTGGCCCCTCTCCAGCAGGCCCCAACACCAGCAGATCAATAGAGTCACCTGGCCCCAGTTTAGCCAAAGCAACAGGCATTGAGTGCCACCCACGGGGAGGCAATTTTAAACGCTTTCGCAAGCCCTGAAGGGCAGCCAAGGCGCAACCTTTCTGCAATCATCCGGATGCATGGATCCCAATCCATTTCAGCGGCACCTCGCCTGGGATTTTATTTTTATTTAAAAAGATGGCTTATGAAGCACAAAACTAATTTTGAAAAAATCCCCCCAAATAAGCACATAATGCCAGCTTAAACCGGGAGGATAATAAAACCACGGAGCGTACCAGCTTGAAAACAGCATCCTAGCGCACATCTCAGCGGCAACAACAAGGGAGTTGCAGCACACCAGCACTGGTGATTTATGGAGCGGTGGGAGATGATTGGGATTGGGGTCCTCCTTCTCCCCCCCCCTAAGTTCTGGGCACCCCAGTTTAAGAAGCATATTGACAAGCTGGAAGGTGTGCAGAGGAGGGCAACCCAGAGGATCAGAGGTCTGGAAGCCAAGCCTTATGAGGAGAGGTTGAAGGATCTGGGATGTATGTTTAGCCTGGAAAAGAAGAGACTGAGAGGAGATCTAGTGGCTACCTTCAAAGATCTGAAGGGCTGTCACATGGAAGAGGAAACAAGCTTGTTTTCTCCTGCTCCATAGCATTGGACATGAACCAATGGGTTCACATGGGTTCACCAATGGGTTCCAATGGGTTCACAAGAGATGTTCGGCAGGGGAACGGTCTCCCTCGGAAGATGATGGACTTGTCTTCATTGGAGCTTTTCAAGCAGAGGTTGGATGGCCACCTGTGCGGGATTCTGCTGGAAGCATATGTGTTGTGAAATGACCACTTTTCAACGTGCTCCTTCTGCAAAGCCCAGCTTGAAAGCTGTCCTGCTCTCTGGATCATGTCTGCAGGGACCCGGCACCAAGGCGGCCTCATCACAGAGGCTCTGAGGTGCCTCCCTCCTTTGCTCTGGGCTTTGGGACCCAGTGTGCAGGAGACTCCAAAGCACAGCCTTTGCTCAGGAAGACTAAAAATGTGCCCACCTGGGGGCAAGTCCCTGCTCTGCCCAGGTATTCCTGCTCTGCCCAGGTATTTACACTTGTCATGGGGAGTTTTAGGGGCACCTCCAGATTGTCAATATTTTGCAGGCAGGGATTCAAGAGCATATGAGAACTTTACGTTTGTGCATTTCAAGGAGATTAACGTGCAAATTCACTTAAAAAAACAACAGCAGCAGGTTTTTGGTGCAAGCCTTGTGCAAGGAAGTCAGGATGAATGCGCAATAAACAGGTTGTCTTCAGGGGACCTGAGGCCTTGCAACTTTTTTGGGGGTAGAGTGGGCTTCATCTTGAGACCTGTTTTTTGCCAGTTTTGGTGTTAGTGTGTGGTACAATAATAAGAAGTGGGATGTTGGTGGTGCTGTGGTCCACTGAATCTCTTGGGCTTGCCGATCAGAAGGTTGGTGTTTCGAATCCCCGTGACGGGGTGAGCTCCTGTTGCTCTGTCCCAGCTCCCGCCAACCTAGCAGTTTGAAAGCATACCACCAAGAGTAGATAAATAGGTACCACTGCAGCGGGAAGGTAAACGGTGTTTCCGTGCTCTCTGGTTTCCGCCATGGTGTCCCACTGTGGTCAGAAGTAGTTTGGTCATGCAGGCCACATGACCAAGAAAGCTGTCTGTGGACAAACGCCGGCTCCCTCGGCCTGAAAGCAAGATGAGTGCTGCAACCCCATAGTCGCCTTTGACTGGACTTAACCGTCCAGGGGTCCTTTACCTTTACCTTTTTACAATCATAAGAACATAAAAGAGCCTTTCGGGATCAAATGGCCCATCTAGTCCAGAGTCTTGTTCTAACAGGGTCCAAGCACATGCCCATTATGGGAAACCTGCAACCAGGATTTGAGCACAAAGGTGTTCTCCTGCGGTTTCCATCACCTGGCATTCAGGTAGTCAACACACTCACCCTTCTGCATATGAACTAGAAATAAACATGGCCTACTGCACAGAATATGCCTGTTGTCTTTGTCCAGTGAGTGATTTTACTTTCTTGGGTTCCATGATCACTGCAGATGGTGACAGTAGTCATGAAATTAGAAGACGCCTGCTTCTTGGGAGAAAAGTAATGGCAAACCTAGACAGCATCTTAAAAAGCAGAAACATCACCTTGCTGACAAAGGTCCGTATAGTTAAAGTCATGGTTTTCCCCAGTAGTGATGTATGGAAGTGAGAGCTGGACCAGAAGGAAGGCTGATCGCTGAAGAATAGATGCTTTTGAATTATGGTGCTGGAGGAGACTCATGAGAGTCCCATGGACTGCAAGACCAAACCTATCCATTCTGAAGGAAAATCAGCCCTGAGTACTCACTGGAAGGGCAGATCCTGAAGCTGAGGCTCCAAGACTTTGGCCACCTCATGAGAAGAGAAGACTCCCTGGAAAAGACCCTGATGTTGGGAAAGATGGAGGGCACAAGGAGAAGGGGACGACAGAGGACGAGATGGTGGGACAGTGTTCTCGAAGCTACCAACATGAGTCTGACCAAACTGTGGGAGGCAGTGGAACACAAGAGTGCCTGGCGTGCTCTGGTCCATGGGGTCACGAAGAGGCAGACACGACTGAACGACTCAACAACAACAACAACAATATTGCCTTTAATACAAAGATCACAAGGTGGTTTACAAGTCTGAACTGGTCACGAAGAGTTGGACACGACTGAAATACTGAACAACAACACTGCACAGGATTGGTTGGGAGGGAAAACATGGTGAATATTGCAAAAGATCCTTGCAAAATCAAGATGCTTTAAAACAACAACTCAGGAGTGAAATTCCCAAGACGGCATCCTCTAAGACCCAGAGCTAATTGAGGTGATTTCCACAGCTTGCTCTTGCTCCCTGCGCTCTCTCTTTTCCTTCATGTCTCTCTCGTCTTCACAGCTTCTGTTTTGACTTCAACCTTCTTGCCACACAACTACAGCGTACTGATTTGTAGCACTTATGTTTTCAAGAGCAGACCCAGGCGAAATTACGAATCGGGTGTCAAAGAAATGGGACTTTGGGCTCCATCCACCCTTCTGCTTGTTCAGTGCCTAGAAAGCACAGATCCGAGTGGTTTTCTGTTTTTCCCATGCCTTCTAGACATGGGTCCAAACAGTTTTGCCTATGCCCTGCCACCTTCCCCTGGAAAACCCACTCTTTAGTGCTAAATTGGAACAAATGGCAATCCACATAAAACCCAATCGCCATTTGTTCTGATTCACAGGTTGTCCCAGGGGTAAACAGCAGGGCAAAGTGTGGACAAGTACTCTGCCTATCTATGGGTATGTAGGCCGTGAAATAGTTTTTTTGGGGGGTGAGGGTGTTTCTGAAATTGCCGCAACGCTGCATTTATTTACAATTATTTCTTTTTAAAGCAGCATGCGCTGCCCGCTTTTCCTTTAAAAAGCTCCCAGCAGCCAGCCATAAGTTAAAACAAATGAAAATGAGATTGCAAAATTTCTAAGAGTGGCAAAACACACACAAAAATCCCCCGCAAGCATCTATTAGGACTATTAAATATCCTCCAACCACAGAAACAATCCAATAGAGCAAGTTAAAAACCAATCAGCGCAGGAACTCGAAAACCATCCATGTCCCCGAAGAGTTCTTGAAGAGGAAGGATGCAGCCATCAAGGATAAGGAAGAGGAGCCCAAAGGAGGAGGCAATCCCAGAGTCACTGAAAAGGCCCCCAGTTGGTCCCAGCGAAGGGATGTTGGGACAAGCAAGAGGGTGCTAGACCCCAGAAGCCACAGCCAGCACTCCGAATGAGGCCAGGAAACCCAAATGGGCAGCCAACACAATTGTCTCCAGAAGGGCACCACAGGCTCCCTACACATGGTACCACTTCATATTTTATAGAATCACAGAATTGTAGAGTTGGAAGGTACCCCAAGGATCATCATACTGGCGAGAGCCAGTATGGTGTAGTGGTTAAGAGCGGTAGACTCGTAATCTGGGGAACCGGGTTCGCGTCTCCGCTCCTCCACATGCAGCTGCTGGGTGACCTTGGGCTAGTCACACTTCTCTGAAGTCTCTCAGCCCCACTCACCCCACAGAGTGTTTGTTGTGGGGGAGGAAGGGAAAGGAGAATGTTAGCCGCTTTGAGACTCCTTCGGGTAGTGAAAAGCGGGATATCAAATCCAAACTCTTCTTCTTCTTCTTCTAGTCCAACCCCCTGCAATGCAGGAATGTTTAACCAATGAGCACCTTGGCTTAAGGTTAGAGAAACTTGCTTCTTTTCGCTAGCAAACAAGGGCTCTTCTCCTCCTGGAAATGAAGGAAGATGAAGGAAGGGCATGCTCTCTTAGAATCACAGAATCATAGAGTTGGAAGAGACCCCAAGGGCCATCCAGTCCAACCCCCTGCCAAGCAGGAAACACCATCAAAGCATTCCTGACAGATGGCTGTCAAGCCTCCGCTTAAAGACCTCCAAAGAAGGAGACTCCACCACACTCTTCACGGCAGTCCTCCTGCTTTGCCTGGCTGCTCCAGCTAATGATGGAAAGGATTGGGGGGGGGACTGTTTGCCCTACATTCTGCCCCTCCATCTCCTTTAATGTCTCTTGATTCCATCCGTTCTGGTCCTCCCCTCCAGACCAGGAGAAAGCAAGCTTGCTCCCTCCTCCATGTGACAGCCCTTGAGATATTTGAGGATGACTATCTTGTTTCCTCTCAGTCTCCTCTTTTCCAGGCTAAACATACCCAACTCCCTCAACCGTTCCTTATCAGTCCTGGTTTCTAGACCCTTGGTCATCTTGGTCACCCTCCTCTGCACACCTTCCGGCTTGTCAACATCCTTCTTAAATTGTAGTGCCCAGAACTGGGCATCTTATTCCAGGTGTGGTCTGACCAAAGTGGGACTATGACTCCCCTTGACTCAAGACACTAGGCTTCTGTTGATGTAGCCTAGGATAGCATTCATGACTTGACGTTGAGCCTTGGGTAGAACCCTCCCAGTTGACATTGGCCATCCTTAGGAAGGCAGAGTCAGCCCACTGGTCTGTCCAGCTCAGGAGCGACTAGACTGACTAGCACCGGCTCTCCAGAGTTTCAGGTAGGAGTCCAATGTGGGGATTGAACCTTTGGGGATTGAACCCAGGACCTTCTGCACACAATGCAGATTCTCTAACCAGTGAGCGGCCACAGCTGTTTCCCATGAACTGAGATGGCAGACCAGGGCTCCTTTCTGCAGTGGCATAATTGGTCCCCTAGAAGCCCCAAGCTAGAATCTGAATTCAATTCCTAGATATAAATGGGATACATGAGAAATGACTCTGGTTGTACCCGATCAATGCCTGAGAAGTGAATGAGGGCCGGGGTCCATACTATCACGGAGCAGCCCTATTCTACAGGCTCAGGCTGGGTAACAAGTCCATTAAAATGTATATAGTATATCATTTTACACACCTGCCTACTAAAATCAGAGATATACACTTCCAGCTCCATGTGAGTGCATCTTAAATGTATTAAACCCCCTGAACTTGCTTTAGGCTGCTCTGGAGGAGGGGATCTGAACCAATGGATTCAAATGACAATAAACGAGATCCCAATTAAACACGAGGAAGATATTTCCGAAGGTCAGAGCTGTTCAGTAGTGGAACAGAGTCCCTCGTAAGGTTGTAGACTCTGCTTCCTTAGAGGCTTTCAGCAGATGTTGGATGGCCATCTGTCATGGATGATCTAGTTGAGATTCCTGCATGCCAGGGGGTTGGACCAAATAATAATAATAATAATAATAATAATAATAATAATAATAATAATAATAATAATACCATGCCCATCTGGATGGGTTGCCCCAGCCACTCTGGGTGCCTTCCAACAGTGATAAAAAACACAACAAAACCTCAAACATAAAAAACAGTGCTGCCTTCAGGTGTCTCCTAAAAGACAGATAGCTGTTTATTTCCTTGACATCCGACAGGAGCGCATTGCACAGGGAGGGCGCCACTACTGAGAAGGCCCTGTGCCTGGTTCCCTGTAATTTTACTTCTCACAGTGAGTAAACTGCCAGAAGACCCTCAGAGCTGGACCTCAGTGTCCGGGCTGAAGATGCTCTTTCAGGTATTGGGTCCCTTCCAACTCTACAATTCTACGATCATTATCCTATCCCTGTCCATTAGAAGCTTGGGAACATAGTTGTATGTGTATGCAGTCTTTTTTAAAATAAATAAAACTTAAATCCACTTTTGGAAGATGTTCCATTTCAAGCTTTGGCAGGTGTCCAGGGCAGAAAGGCCACCCCTCAACTGAGCTGCTTCTCAGGCTCTCTTGGAATATTTAGTAGTACAGGCAGGGGGACCTGGGACACCAGGCAACCTGGAGTTTTCACCTTGTCCTTCAACTTTCATGATCCTTGATGCTTTCTGGCATCCTCCTCAGTCGTCTGTTTCCCTTGCACCATGTGTCAATGAGTTCCACATGCTATTATTACACACGTTCACCAATGCAACAGACAAGAAATGTGTTGCATGCGTTCCTGCTTCCGACTTTGGCTCCTATAGCTAGAGAGGTGTGTGTGTGTGGGGGGGCAGGACAGGGAGAAACATGGCTGCGCCAAGTGGAGGTGGGGTTTGCCTTCCAGGGGAAGTCAAAATCCATCCAGTGCCTTAAAAGCTAGACTTCCTCCATTAACACCTTGCAAACATTACGGTCTGGTGGTGTATCAGTGCAAACACCAGGGCTACATCTGCTAAGACTTTGCACGAGAGCCAAGAGGGGCTGGCGCTAGGGAGAGGGGGAATGAAGAGCCTGCAGGCAGGGATTTCCTTGGGGTCCGATATCAGGTGGTGTTTTTGGCAAAGGATGCTCAGACAATAATATTTGGCCGCTTTTCCATCCCGAGAGAGAGCCCTGTGCCTGGGTGATATATGGACAGCAGAAGGGAAAACTCCCAACGCCCATGCAAACGCAAGGTTGAATCGCAGTGCAGGCTAAGAATCTCTACTCTGAAGTAAGCTCTGTGGGGCTTACTCCCATGTAAGACTCTTGCAGATAGAGGGTTACGACTGAAAGCTTGCTCAGCTTCTGTATTTCTATGCATTTGATCATTAGGCTAGCGCTTCTCTCTCTTTCTCTCACCACAAAAAACAACAACACCCAGTACAGTGGAACCTCGATTGTCGAATGCTTTGGAAGCCGAACAATTCAGAATCCGATTGCCGATAACCTGGAAGTGAATGCTTCCTGTCCTCGAATGATTTTTGGAAGTTGAATGGCTTCCGCGGCATGGTTTTTTTTTTTTTTTTTGCATTTTCACCATTCACTTTGCTGGCAGCCCTTTGCTTTTCGGTTTTCGAACGTTTTGGAAGTCAAATGGACTTCCGGGTAATGGATTACGTTCGGAAACCGAGGGTCCGTTGTAGAGACAAAGGCGGCTGGCACCCACCAACTCTCACACTCGAGGAATGAAAACCACTTTCAAAGCTCACTTCCTCCGTTCTGTGTTAAAAACCTTCCAGGATTGCCAACGGAATATGTGCTTCATCTCAGCTTGACGGGAAAGGAGGAGCCTAAGTATTGCTAGCTGCTAAGGGCTGTAGATTTGGTTAGTGGGAGGCACATCTGCCAAGGCTGGCTGAGCAGTTGGCAACTCGGATTGTGGGCAGGAATCATCAAGAGACCCATTCTGTGTGAATATCCTTAAGCAACTATTAACTATTTTTCCTCCAAGGAAAAAAAAAACAACAACACACGAGTCCCTGGGCACCTTACCAGGTTAGGAAGAGATGATGCTATCGAGGGTTGCCAACTGGCCAGAAAAAAAGCAGTTTGATGCATGGGAATCAGCAGGTGCAGTTTATCGCCAGCATGATCTCATGTCTGCAGATGAAACTGCGGAGCTGGAGACAAGAGGGGAAGTTGGCAACCTTCGTGCTAAGTCAGCATTTCTCCCCACCTCCCTTTCCTCATTCCCCCCACCCCAATACCAGTTAAGAGTTTTGCATTAGAAGGGGAAGATCAAATAGCAAAGCCCAATCAATATGGAGGGGGGGGGAACCTAATGCTGTTTCTGGAGAAATGCCAGGTTACTAAGAACCTGGGGAGGGGGAGGGAGAAGAGAGGGAGAGGGAGATGAGTGGCAGGTGAGGAGGAAAGAGGAGGGTGTTTTCCTATTCCAGGCACTCAGCTCCCAACAGCTGATGAAACAATACATCCGCTTGGCAGCAGAATGATGGGCCAAAGTGTGGCAGTGGAGCTGGGCAATGCAATAACTATTAAGGATAAGGTAAAGGGACCCCTGACCATTAGGTCCAGTCGTGTCCGACTCTGAGGATGCGGCGCTCATCTTGCTTTACTGGCCGAGGGAGCCGGCGTGCAGCTTCCGGGTCATGTGGCCAGCATGACAAAGCCGCTTCCGGCGAACGAGAGCAGTGCACGGAAACGCCGTTTACCTCCCCGCTGGAGTGGTACCTATTTATCTACTCGCACTTTGATGTGCTTCCGAACTGCTAGGTTGACAGGAGCAGGGACCGAGCAGCGGGAGCTCACCCCGTCGCGGGGATTCGAACCGCTGACCTTCCGATCGGTAAGCCCTAGGCTCAGTGGTTTAGACCACAGTGCCACCCGCAGCCAACTATTAAGGATGGCAGATGCTGAAAGATGAGGTGATGAGGCACACGAGCACTTTTGAGCCACATCTTCTGATGCTCAGCCCTATCCAAACACATGGAATTATAGAGCTGCAAGAGACCCCCCAAGGGCTCATTCAGTCCAACCTCTTGCAATGCAGAAATCACAGCTCAAGAATCCTTGGCCAACACACCTCTGATTAAAAACCAATGAGTCCACCAACTTCCGAGGGAGTCCGCTCCACTTTCGAACGCCTCTTACAATTGTGGAACTGCAGAGTTGGAAGGGACCACGAAGGCCGTCGTCAGAAACTAGTTCTCTCCTCTCCTGGCTCATGGCGGCTGTGGGATAGCTGGGAAAGGGAGAAGACGCTCTGTGCATGAGCAAAGGTGAGTTGCCCCACGTCATATCTTGGCAAGCTCCAGGCTTGAGTGCTGCTGGCGCTGAGAGCAGCTTTGGCTGCCAGATCTGGCACGGCCTACCCCTCTCCTCTCCCCAGCCGCAAAACAAGACATCCTGTCTCACTTTCAACGGACAGCTCAGCAGTAATAGAAACTCTCCCCAGGAGGCTGCAGAATCGACTTCCAAGTAAAGGTTGGTGGCCAGGGATCTGCCAGAAATGAGCGCATCAGGTTATTGTCTCAGGACAAGGCCAAATGACCCACTTGGGTCCTATGTTGCTTTGCAATTCGGCAGTATCTATCGTCAATCAGGCAGCATCCAGGTCTGGACTACAAATCCCATCAGTCAATTTCTGGCAATGGCTGATGGGAGCCTAAACAATGAAAACAGCCCAACTCTTCTGGACATCAATCCAACAAGAAATATGCACAATAACTAAGCAAGTATTAGAAGTCTCCCCAGAACTGGCCCCACTAAACATCTTCCAAGACAATAATGGCCACTTACACCACAAAGAACTCATAATCCACCTACTTTCAGCAGCCAGAAACATCATAACCAGACACTGGAGAGACCTGTCAGGAGTGAGCATGGACCAATGGTACCAAGTAGTATGGGAAACAGCCTTATTAGAAGAACAAACCAACAAACTGAAACTGACACGGGGACAAATAGAAGATGCCTTCACTCCGGTTTGGCTCCCCTTTATCACATACAGAGCCCAACAAGACAACGACAAGAATCCACCAACAGCATTCCAATCAATCTGGCTAACCTGATCATAGAATCCTAGAGTTGGAAGAGAACACAAGGGCCATCCAGTCCAACCCCCTGCCAAGCAGGAAACACCATCAAAGCATTCCTGACAGATGGCTGTCAAGCCTCTGCTTAAAGACCTCCAAAGAAGGAGACTCCACCACACTCCTTGGCAGCAAATTCCACTGTCCAACAGCTCTCACTGTCAGGAAGTTCTTCCTCATGTTTAGGTGGAATCTTCTTTCTTGTAGTTTGAATCCATTGCCCCGTGTCCGCTTCTCTGGAGCAGCAGAAAACAACCTTTCTCCCTCTTCTATATGACATCCTTTGATATATTTGAACATGGCTATCATATCACCCCTTAACCTTCTCTTCTCCAGGCTAACACACACCCCACTCACACACAAAAACAAATCTCACTACAATCAATGACAACCAACCACCCCAGGCCACCCCCAACCTCTCTCACCACCAAAGGAATACAAGCGAATAGTAAAGAGAACCCACATAAGTGATGCTGACACAAAACCCCACGCATACCTCAGGTTGCGCTCGCTGCGGGATACGAACACGCAGAACCTGGAAGTACCGGAATGGGTTACTTCCGGGTTTCAGTGCTCACGTACGCACAGAAGCGCTAAATCGCACTTTGCACATGCGCCGAATTGCATCTTGCGCATGCGCAGCGGCACAGGTTGCAAACGCGCCTCCTGCACGGATCGCGTTCGCAACCCGAGCGTCCACTGTAGAAGCATTGCCACCTGACCCCACCCCACATACCATTCCCCCTCCACCTCTTGCCCCCTTTTATTCCGAATGTAACACTAATGTCTCACAACAAATGAAAATGATCTGCAGAAGACGTAACCTGAAAAAAGAGACAATGCACATATCTGAGGAAGTGTGCATGCACACGAAAGCTCATACCAAGAACAAACTTAGGTAGTTGGTCTCTAAGGTGCTACTGGAAGGAATTTTTTTTATTTTATTTTGTTTTAAAAAAATGAAAACAGCCTTATTTGCTGATGTGCATTGAAGGCCCCTCTCCCACCAATAAAACAAAACAAAACAAAACCCTGGAGGGCACCAGGTTGGCCAATGCTGATTTGAATGATGGCCAAGCCAGCCTGACAGAGACTGTTCTAACCCTGGCCAGACCCTGGAAGTGCACAGCTCCATCTTGAAGGGCAGGCTGCCTGAGCACCATCGCTAAGAATGATCGACGGCAACTTTGGCAGCCCCGCCAGCCGGGTCATCAGATAATGGGCACGGAAGCAGCAGCATCCATCTACTGAGAAAGTTGTTGCAGGCCACGTTAAAGAGGTTTCTGAAATGGATGAGCTGCAATATCCGTGGGCTCCCTCGGCCCGAGGAAGGAAACTGAAACCCATCCATTTCAGAAACCTCTTTAATGCAGCCGAGCGACAGGAGCCCATCTCAGCTCAGGGAAGCCGCTCTCTCAGGTTGGGCTGAGCTAATCACGGTGCCCCCAGCCCCCTGAAAATTAAACAAAAGCCCTTCGAGGCGCTCAAGCTGCCATCCCTCTTGAAGGAGGGCTCTGGAGAGGTGGCGCAACTCAAACCTAGAAATTCCAGAACTCTCCTCCAATTTGTCTACACGTTCCAGGAGTGAATTTTATCTGCGAGAAGAGAATAAAAAATCCAGACAACTCCCTCTTTATCTCTGAATGGCAACGGCGCCCACCTGAGAGCCCTGGGAATTAGGAATGGGCAAATAAGTGTCATCCTTTTCTCCTTTTCCCCTTATAAAATTCAGTTCTTATTTCTGCATAAGTTTGCATTTTTTAATTTTTTAAAAAAGTTAATGCAAAAAGAATTATCGGCTTTTTAGTACACCCCCCCCCTGCAGATAGACATTCTACCCTACTATACACATTTTCCGGTTGGAGAACTCCATCGGAAAATTCAGTGAAGTGCAAATTTCAAAGGATGACCAAGTGCGGTTCGGTAGTGCTGCCAGTGAGGTGCAGTGGTAAGAGTGTGGGATTAGGACCTGGGAGAGACCAGGGTTCAAATCTCCACTCAGCCACAAAGCTCGCTGCCACTCAGCCTAGCCTACCTCACAGGGCTATTGCAGGGGGGGGGTAAAACATGAAGGAGGGGGAGGAAGCCTGCACACCACCTTGGGCTCCTCGGAGAAAAATCAAACAAGCAAGGAAACAAATGAACACCATTCTGGTTTGTGCATCGTCTCAGATGCAGCAAAGCAGGGAGTGTCATATTAAAATGTAAAAGGAGCTGGATTTCTCCACTGTCTTAATAAAGAGTAGCATATTCTGGGGTGAAGATGGCCCTGTTTGCTCTGTGATGGATGGGACTGATGGGAACTGTAGCGCAAGGGTGCCAGGCTGGCAAGGGTGGCTGAAGAGAAACACAGGAACCCGTGAATGGAAGATCAGCAACAGCGGTTGCCTGAAATGTCCTCTGTTGAGAACCTCTCCAGCTCAACTAGGGGCTCACCCCGCCCCCTGCCCCACTAAGTAGAAGAACAGAAATATAACCACCCGACCCCCCCACTCACTATTCCCCCCACTCACCATTCCCCCCACTCACCATTCCCACCTCTCCCCTTTCTTTCTTTCTTTCTTTCTTTCTTTCTTTCTTTCTTTCTTTCTTTCTTTCTTTCTCTTAACTGTTTAAACCAATTCACGAACCAAGAACCTGTACATTGACCACTAATGATGAAACATATGTTGTAGATATTTTTCCACATTCATTATGCTATTTTTGTGCTACACAAATGACATGAGAAAACCTGGTATACTTGTTTGTATAACATTACTATTGTTTATAAAGCCCAATAAAAGCAAGCAAGCAAGCAAGGGTCTCACCTCCACTTCCTCTTGTCATGCTACTTTCCCCCAGGGAAAACCACTCTTTAGTGTTCAATTGGAGCAAACAGCAATCGGGTTTTCTGCAGATCTAGAGCTAAAGAGTGGGTTTTCACTGGAAAAGGAGCGTGGTAAGGGGAATAGTGCTTGGACCCGTGTTTTCTTGGCACGGGAACAGCGGATGTGTCACTGAGCCCAGAGCGAGCTGAGAAGTTCCAGGACTTGAGCAGAGAGCCCAGGGGGGTCCTGGCCGTGTGCTTTATGCTCCTCTTCCATCCCGCCCTCCCCAAGGGGTCCCAGAAGCCCACCTGCCCCAATCCCACCAGCTCACAGCTCCAACGCAGGCTGCGCTCGCCAGCAAGAGAGCGGCTGCGATTTATCCCCGGCAACGGCCTCCCTGCTCCCTCTGTTACCTTGCTCCGGCTTCCAAGGAGACTATCAATCCTCGCTGCTGCTCTGGATGGATATGACAAGGGGGAAATAGCAGGAATAATCAGAGGCAACCGGGACCCATCAACAAGAGTCATGCGTCCTCGAAGAAGTTGTCCCACCAAAAACTCCTGGAAGCGGGAGATTTATTGGGGAGGGGGGAGCGGTCCCTGGAGGCACCAGGCAAGCTGTTCATCACGTAGAGAAAAGAAGTGCGGTCCTCAAGGGTGGATTCTCAGTGAGGTCTCCCTGCGGAGGAGGAGGAGGAGAGCCTAGAGGGAAGACAATTGCCAGGAGCTCCCAGATCCAACTGTGGACTTTCTATCTCCTCCCCTCCTGACCTGGCCTTCTGCATGCACCGAGAAAGAGGTGTTGCTGCTCTTGTGCAAGAGTCTCTCTCTGTGTGTGTGGTCCTTTCTCCCACACAGCAGGAGGTGGGGGAACTTGGGGGGGGATCCACCAAGGATAAGGGGGATCCACTAAGCCCAGAAAGGGATGCGGGTGGCGCTGGGGTCTAGACCACTGAGCCCCTTGGGCTTGCCGATCAGAAGGTCGGCGGTTCGAATCCCCGTGTATGGGTGAGCTCCCGTTGCTCTGTCCCAGCTCCTGTCCACCTAGCAGTTCGAAAGCATGCCAGTGCAAGTAGATAAATAGGTACCGCTGTGGCGGGAAGGTAAATGGCGTTTCTGTGCGCTCACGGTGTCCTGTTGCGCCAGAAGCGGTTTAGTCTTGCTGGCCACAGGACCCGGAAAGCTGTCTGTGGACAAATGCCGGCTCCTTCGGCCTGAAAAGTGAGATTAGCACCACAACCCCATAGTTGCCTTTGACTGGACCTAACCATCCAGGGGTCCTTTACTAAGGCCACAGCAGTCCAGGCATGTTTCTGCCAGGGTTCAGTTTTTACCAATGGAAGGACCCAGAAGTGACGTTATCGAATGTGGAGGCACAGTTCCCCAATCTCACACCTGTGAGGACTCTTGGTAGGTACAGGGCAGGTAAGAAAAGCCTGCTGGATCAGGCCAATGGCCCATTTAGTGCAGTATCCTGTTCTCACATGCAGGATTTGAGCTCGAGAGCCCTCTCTCCTCCTGTGGTTTCCAGAGGATAGACATGTCTAGTAGCCACTGATACCCCTCTCCTCCTCCATGAATCTCTCTAATCTTATTTTAAAGCCATCCAAATTGGTGTTTATCACTGCCTCCTGTGGCAGCGAGTTCCACAGTTTAACTAGGCACCGCATGAAGAAGTACTTTCTGTTTCTGAGAAATATCAGCCTTCCCAACCAGGTGGACCCCCCTCAGCCTCGGCCAGCACAACCATGCCTAAAGCTCCTACGACTACTTTTATTAAAACAATTATCTGTTTTTCAATAAGAAAAAATGTTGCAAAACTAACCAGGCGTGCGCTCTATTTGGTCCCTTCAAAAAAAGGTTTCAAATAGATTAACACCAGTCGATTAGCGGTTGCAGACCTAATTATGAGCATTAAACGCTCAAGCATTCTAGTGTTTTCATAATGGTTCTGTTTTGTTTTTAATTGGCACTTTTGATTCGTATAATAGCTTTCTTGTTATTGCATATCACCTTGGGGTCCCTTGCAGGCAAAACAGTGATTTTTAAATATCTGCAACAAATAAATAAAAGTGAAAGATTCCTTTATTTGGCTACCTAAGCAAAAATCACAGAATTGTAGAATTGGAAAGGATCCAAATGATCACCTAGTCCAAAATGTCACTAACAATATTCTAACCTGTTTTGTTAAGATGTTCCTTGTGGGATGGGCATTGCTCACACACACCAAACCTTTTTCCAGTGTCTGCACGACATTGTCATCATCAAAATTCCAGCCTTTATCCCCCCCAATAATAATAAGGCACCCCCAGGTTTGGAAATAAGCAGTTGGGTGTTGAATTTCATAATTCTTCTGCATAGAACCACAGTGAGGCTGGAGACAGGATTAAGATTCACCATTGCTTTTCTTGTACAAAATGTGGCTCTCTGGCAATTGCTGGAAAAATGTAGTATATTCATGTATTTGCTTTACAAACTGCCTATCACCCCTTCAGGATAAATATTCCCACCACGGGCTAACAAAACAGCAAAGCAATAAACTCGGAACAGCAGTAACTTTCAAATAATCAGCAGAACAATACCAACAATAGAGGGAGCAGGATAAAAACAGACGTTAGCCTTAGATCAGCATTTGCCAACCTGGTTCTGGACTACAACTCCCATCACCCCCTGCCAGCACTGATCCAGCCATTGCACCAAGCCGACAGCCTGTACCATGGGTAGGCAAACTAAGGCCCGGGGGCCGGATCTGGTGCCAATCGCCTTCTCAATCCCGCCCACGGACAGTATGGGAATCAACGTGTTTTTACATGAGTAGAATGTGTGCTTTTATTTAAAATGCATCTCTGGGTTATTTGTGGGGCATAGGAATTCGTTCATCCCCCCCCCCCAAAAATATAGTCTGGCCCCCCACAAGGTCTGAGGGACAGTGGGCCGGCCCCCTGCTGAAAAAGTTTGCTGACCCCTGCCTAATGAGAGGAAGCTGGATGGAAGTACATTCAGAGAATATACAAGGAATATTTGAAACATAAAAGGGACGGGACACACAGAACTGAGAGGGCAGGCAGTGAGGTAAAGGTAAAGGGTAAGGGACCCCTGACTGTTAGGTCCAGTCGCGGACGACTCTGGGGTTGCGGCGCTCATCTCGCTTTACTGGCCGAGGGAGCCGGCGTACAGCTTCCGGGTCATGTGGCCAGCATGACTAAGCTGTTTCTGGCGAACCAGAGCAGCTCACGGAAACACCGTTTACCTTCCCGCCAGAGTGGTACCTATTCATCTACTTGCACTTGGACGTGCTTTCGAACTGCTAGGTTGGCAGGAGCAGGGACCGAGCAACGGGAACTCACACCGTCGCAGGGATTTGAACCGCCAACCTTCTGATCGGCAAGCCCTAGGCTCCGTGGTTTAACCCACAGGAAGCTGGATGGAAGTACATTCAGAGAATATACAAGGAATATTTGAAACATAAAAGGGACGGGACACACAGAACTGAGAGGGCAGGCAGTGAGAGCTCCACTCATTTCCAAATACAGTGGTACCTCAGGTTACAGATGCTTCAGGTTACAGACTCCGCTAACCCAGAAATAACGCTTCAGGTTAAGAACTTTGCTTCAGGATAAGAACAGAAATTGTGCTCTGGTGGTGCAGCAGCAGCGGGAGGTCCCATTAGCTAAAGTGGTGCTTCAGGTTAAGAACAGTTTCAGGTTAAGAACGGACCTCCGGAACGAATTAAGTACGTAACCAGAGGTACCACTGCACGCTGCCTGAGTTCTGGGGCTCAGCTACCTTTAAAGGACACTGGAAACAAAACTCTAGGGAGAGACTCCTCCTAGGCAGGGAGACCAAGCATCCAGTCCAGCAAAGGGCACGGAAGGAGGTAACAACTTATCCCGTCACCCCCAGGGGGCAAGATCTCCTGACTCCTCCTCACACTGCTGCCCAGATGTGGCTCCTTCCCAAAGCCTTGATCTCCCCACTTTTTCCAGGAGGAGGAGAAGGAAAGAGTTACACACTGCAGTGCCCTCCCCTAAATTTGAAGACTGGGAGGAACCCCTCTCTTGGCCTCGGGGGATGGCCAGAGGTGCAGCAATTAGACATCCAGGAGCCTTGCCAAGGACTCCAGATGTTTAATTAAAAACCCCTCCAAAATCACCTCTATTCACCTGCTAAATGGAAAAGGGAGCAGGGGCTGGGAAGGATGTGCTGCCAGGAGGCTGCTGCGCTTGGGATCCCCTTTCCAGCCTCCGCAACCTGCGCTGAGCTTCTCTCCTTCCCCCAGGTCGTGGGCTGGTGCTGGGCGTGAGAAATGAGTCGTTCTTCAAGGCTCGGGGCTTAGGAAGGCTGCAGGCTGCCCTCCTCCCACCCAAGAGAGAGAGAGAGAGAGAGAGAGAAAGAGAGAGAGAGAGAGAGAGAGAGAGAGAGAGAGAGAGAGAGAGAGAGAAAGAAAGAAAGAAAGAAAGAAAGAAAGAGAGCCATATGCATTTGGGAAGGCCTGACTCTCTTGCAGGAGGGTCTTCTGGCTACAGGAAAACCACGAGCGCCACCCAGATATGCCAAGCTGTGTTGTGCTTGTCTCCCCCTTCGCTGCCTGAGATCACTTGGAGCTGAACAGGTGAGTGAGAGGCAACACAATATAAATTTATAAAATGATGCATGGCAAGGAGAAAGAGGAGGGAGGGAAGTTCTAGTCCAGCATCCTGTTCTCACGGCAGCAAACCAGAGGCCCCAATGGCAAACCAGCAAGCAGGATCTGAGCACAGGAGCCCCTCTGCTCCTGTGGTTCCCAGCTACTGGTATTCAGGGGCATTGCTGACTCCAACTGCCACCCCTAGACTTCTCCTCCATGAATGTATTTGATCGGCACCGTGGGTTAAACCACAGAGCCTAGGGCTTGCCGATCGGAAAGTCGGCGGTTCGAATCCCCGTGACAGGGTGAGCTCCCGTAGCTCGGTCCCTGCTCCTGCCAACCTAGCAGTTCAAATGCACAAAGTGCAAGTAGATAAATAGGTACCTCTCCAGCGGGAAGGTAAACGGCGTTTCTGTGCGCTGCTCTGGTTCGCCAGAAGCGGCTTGTCATGCTGGCCACATGACCTGGAAGCTGTCTGTGGACAAACACCGGCTCCCTCGAGATGAGTGCCACAACCCCAGAGTCGTCCGCGACTGTGGGAGCTTTCCCACCCCGTCAGGTGCTTATGGTCCCAGCCAGGCACAGTCCCCCCCCCCCATTGCAATGCCTCATTCTCCCATGGCATCTCCCACAAGCTCCTGTCACCAAGTTGGGCTGGCAACCTCTGCAAGAAGACACAGAGAGAGAGAGATAGAGCCGGGCACAGCGCATGAGCTCCATTGCAGCTCTGCTTGGTTACAGGAGCTCTTCATTATCATAATCCCTTTCCCAGCTGAGCTTTTTAGTCTCAGTGACAAATTTATAGGGCTCAGGAACTTTGGAGGAGGGGGGAAAAAGGAGTCTGCAAGTTTTGGACACTCTTCAAGGACTGGCAAGCAGCCAACTGCTTGCTGGCTCTGGGACAGGGAGCTGGGAGATAAATACCTAGAAAGGGATTAGAGGAAGTGTAGTGTAGCTGTTGTGTCCCTTGCTAGCGATGAGCTGCAGATTCGAAAGAGACAGGCATGCAAGGCAGCAACCCAGCTCCTCTGATGGAGCTCAGGGCGTTCCTTTCCTGCACCTGAGCTGCTCACCTGAAACCTCCGGAACCCCCAGCCACAAGGTTCCTAACGCAGGTCGCACGCCAACGCACCAGTGCGCACATGCACATTTCTCTCGCTTTGCGTCGCAGCGGATAGGCTCCCTTCCAGGAGGAGGGAGCTGCCAAGAACCCTTGGCTGCCCCTTGGAGCAAACAGGCTGTTTCCCGACCCACAGGACCAGACCCTTCAACCTCCATGCTTAGCACTTTGGGGGCGAGAAAAAGAGACGTGTTGTTAATGACCTGCAGGTATGCGCGCTGGCTGCGACAACCCACACGCAGCTGTTGAACGAGGCAGGGGGGCTCTGGAGAGGAGGGTGCAGAGCAAAGGACGCCTTGTAAGACCCCACAATCTACTTAGCCTAAGCACCCTTCTTCCAAACCAAGCGGACCTCTAACAGATGCTTTGGAAGCAGGTGGAACAGGCCTATGGGTACCAATGAGAGGCTGCTTCCTCCTCCCGAGAAACCTCTGGGGGTTTTTTTCCTGGCAGATGTGCTCCTGATGACCGGAGTACTGAGAACAGTTCTCTTGCTTCTTCACCTCCAAAAGGATGTTGTAGAGTTCAGGGAAGGGGAACCAGAACCATCAAGCAGATGCTGTCGTACATTGAAAGAAAGTTATATGAAAACTATTTACCGGCGGTAATTGACTCTGATATGCTGATATCAACAACCTCAGATATGCTGATGACACAACCTTGATGGCAGAAAGTGAGGAGGAATTAAAGAACCTTTTAATGAGGGTGAAAGAGGAGGCACAAAATATGGCATGAAGCTCAACATCAAAAAAACTAAGATCATGGCCACTGGTCCCATCACCTCCTGGCAAATAGAAGGGGAAGAAGGCAGTGAGAGATTTTACTTTCTTGGGCTCCATGATCACTGCAGATGGTGACAGCAGCCACGGAATTAAAAGAGGCCTGCTTCTTGGGAGGAAAGCAATGACAAACCTAGACAGCATCTTAAAAAGCAGAGACATCACCTTGCCAACAAAGGTCCGCCAATGCCCCACCTAAGCATCTATAAAATCCTAACGCCACCCCCCCCCGACATATAATTCTTATTATTCAAAAAGTGAACTCCTATTCCGGTGAAGGAAGCCTAAAAGAAGAAGGAGAAGAGAAGAGTTTGGATTTGACATTCACTACCCGAAGGAGTCTCAAAGCGGCTCACATTCTCCTTTTCCCTTCCTCCCCCACAACAAACACTCTGTGAGGTGAGTGGGGCTGAGAGACTTCAGAGAAGTGTGACTAGCCCAAGGTCACCCAGCAGCTGCATGTGGGGGAGTGGAGATGCGAACCCGGTTCACCAGATTACAAGTCTACCACTCTTAACCACTACACCACACTGGCCATGAACTGTTAATAGCTCATTCACTGAACTGTCCCCCCATAAAAAGCAAATTGCTCCCCTGTGGGGCATGTGCCCCATGTTGGGAATCGCAGGACTAGATGGTCCTCGGGGGGGGGGGCCTTTCCAACTCTACCATTGTACGATTCACTCTCCAGGCTGTACGAGCCCCGAAAGCTTTGTTGAAGGTCTGCCAAAATAACCACGGCATTTTAATTTAAAAATAGATAAGCAAGGAAATTCCATAAACGAAGCCTCATGTGTGTTCCGAATTCCAGCGTTCAAAATATTTTGGCTTTCAAGGTGCGATGTGACAAATCTGCAAGTGGGTGTTTTCAGGGGATGGATATGGCTGAGGTCAACGCTGAGAGCCTCTCCTCTCCCTGCGCCAGGATGCAGAGAGCCGTTCCTCTGGCGCTGCTCTCTCCCTTCCTTCCATGTGCTCTTCGTCTACTTAATGCAAAGTGAGCGCACCAATCCTTCTCTGTCAAGCGGTTTAAGTGTGGGCCGACTCAGAGGCCCCTTCCTTGGCAGCTCTCTGGGGTGACTTGCAGGCAAAAAGGAGGAAAGGAGAAAACACGACGACTCCGATTAGCCCGGGAGATAATAACCTCGGGAAATGGCATCTCTCCGGCGTCCCCGTTCGCCACATTCTCGCTTTTTCTCCTTCTCTGCACAGGATGGAAGCATCAAATGCACCCTTTCTCCAAAGGCTTGGACAACCATTTGCAGCCTTTCGTCTTCAGAGATGCCCAAGCTCAGAGTCACGTCTCTGCAGCCCATAAAGTCCTTCGGAAAGTGCACCCTGTTAGGATGTGGCCTCACACCAAATCATAGAATCAAAGAACTGTAGAACTGGAAGGGACCCCAGGGTCATCTACTCCAACCCCCTGTAATGCAAGAATTTCAACTAAAGCTTTCAGGGCAGAAGGCGACCCAGGGCCGTCTTTAGCATATGCGCCCATAGCTGTCAACCTTTCCAATCTTTTTGCGGGAAATTTCCTTATTATAGCAGTGGGGAACAGCAGGGAGGGTTGAAAGCTATGTATGCGCCACCGGGGTATTTAAAGGGACGGGGGAAGGGTTTTTAAAGATTTTTAAAAGGGGGGCGAACTCAAAGTCGTTGAGCTTTTTCACCTGTAACAACAATGCAGCGGGGGGGGGGGGACTGCTTTTGTTTGATGCTAGGGAGTAAAGGTGCTGGAGGAGAAGCCATGGTTTTCCCAGTAGTGATGTACGGAAGTGAGAGCTGGACCATAAAGAAGGCTGATCGCCGAAGAATTGATGCTTTTGAATTATGGTGCTGGAGGAGACTCTTGAGAGTCCCATGGACTGCAAGAAGATCAAACCTATCAATTCTTAAAGAAATCAGCCCTGAGTGCTCACTGGAAGGGCAGATCCTGAAGCTGAGGCTCCAAGACTATGGCCACCTCATGAGAAGAGAAGACTCCCTGGAAAAGACCCTGATGTTGAGAAAGATGGAGGGCACAAGGAGGAGGGGACGGCAGAGGACGAGATGGTTGGACAGTGTTCTCGAAGCTACTAATATGAGTTTGGCCAAACTGCGGGAGGCAGTGGAAGACAGGAGTGCCTGGCGTGCTCTGGTCCATGGGGTCACGAAGAGGCGGACATGACTGAACGACTGAACAAAGGAGCAACGGACTTCCTCTCCATTGCTTTTCACTGCCACTGATCGAAAGGGACCAGTATGCAGTAGGTAAACATTGGTTGCCCCCCAGAATTTGGCACCCCTTGCACACCCGGGTAAAGACAGCCCTGAGGCCACCTGACCTCTGCTTAAAAACCTCCAAGGAAATAGAGTTCACCAGCTTCCAAGGGAGTCCGTTCCAATGTCAAACAGCTCCTACGGCCAGAAACGTCTTCCTAATGTCGGGTTGGAATCTCCTTTCTTGGAGTAAGCTTGTTTTCTCTTGCTCCAGAGAGCAGGACTCAAAGTACTGGATTCAAATTACAAGAAAGGAGATTCCAACCAAGAAGAGCTTTGTCACCCTCACCTAATAACCTGAATTGATCCCCTCTGTCCAAAGCAGCAACAACAATGGCTGTTTATTTGACTCCTTCCACACCTTTGCCCCAAGGTCCTGGGAAGCAGGGGCTGCAGCAATTTAAAAGTTCAAGTTCCATGAAATCAAAGCAGAACCCAACACCCCAATCCAGCAAACCATCGAAACACCAGCAATCTGGCTTGCGGGCCTTCTTGGTGGTGGCTCCCTCCCTTCAGATGTCAAGGAGATAAAGAACTACACAACTTTTAGCAGACATATGAAGGCAGCGCTGTATAGGGAGGTTTTTAACGCTTGATGTTTTATTATGTTTTTAGATATGCTGTTGTAAGCTGCCCAGAGTGGCTGGGGAAACCCAGGCAGATAGGCAGGGAATTAATAATAATAATAATAATAATAATAATAATAATAATAATAATAATAATAGATTAAGATACACTATTTGGATTTGGGAAAAGTTGCAAACTTCATTTTGTTTTTACATTATATTTTTGTTTTCAAGTTTTTTTGTTTGCAAGTTTAACAAGGGAAAGAAAAGGGAAGCATAGTAGTAGTAGTAGTAGTAGTAGTAGTAATAATAATAATAATAATAATAATAATATGAATTAAAAAAGAAATAGAGGATGGGATGGGAAAACCCATAATATTAATAGACCACAATGAGTTTGTATTGCAGATAGAGTGACCATCTGTCCATGAGCCTTAAATTAATCACGTAAGTTAATATAAGCTTTAGCAGATGTTTATATAGGTATCCAAAGAAAATAGATGCCTAGATGAAATATTTAATTTTTATTTATTTATTAAATTTGTCAGTTGCTTTATATTGCACAGGCGACTTGCAACCAAACAGAAAACAGATCCCAGATAGATAGCTTAAAATCAAGAGGAAAGTGAAATGCCATATTTTTCTGTGTATAAGACGCCCCCGTGTATAAGACGCCCCCTATTTTTGGGGACTCAAAACTAAGAAAATGGGGGAGATTGCCTAGAGTTGTTGAGCTTATTTTTTTTTGGGGGGGGGGGTGCCTAAAAACGCTCAACCCGACTGGACAACGCTTCCGATCGCACGAGACGCTGAAGCCTCCAATCGTATTACCGCTCGCTGCCAGCAGCCCCCAATTGCCGCAGCTGCCAATCAATCGCACTAATGACAGTGACAATCTACTGCTCGCGGCAGGAAACAATTCACCGTCCCCCCTTTGCACTACCCGTGTATAAGACGACCCTATCCCCCCCACTATTTTAACGTAAAAAACCTCGTCTTATACATGGAGAAGTACAGTACATTAAAGAGATTAACAGCAGCAGCAGCAGCAACAACAACGTTATGTTCACCAGAGCAGATCATTAAGCAAACGGACTGTGAGCACCTAGAAAGGAACGCTGTGATAACTAAAGTCAGCATGGGTTTCTGAAAAATAAGTCATGTCAGACCAATCTGATCTCATTTTTTGACACAATTACAAGCCTGGTAGATGAAGGGAATGCTGTGGATATAGCCTATCTTGATTTCAGCAAGGCCTTTGACAAGGTGCCCCATTATATTCTTGTAAAGAAGCTGGTAAAATGTGGGCTGGACAAGGCTACCATTCAGTGGATTTGTAACTGGCTGACTGACCGAACCCAAAGGGTGCTCATCAATGGCTCCTCTTCATCCTGGAGAGAAGTGACTAGTGGGGTGCCACAGGGTTCTGTCTTGGGCCCAGTCTTATTCAACATCTTCATCAATGACTTGGAGGATGGGCAGGAGGGCATCCTGATCAAGTTTGCAGATGATACCAAATTGGGAGGGGTGGCTAATACCCCAGAGGACAGGATCACACTTCAAAATGACCTTAACAGATTAGACAACTGGGCCAAAGCAAACAAGATGAATTTTAACAAGGAGAAATGTAAAGTACTACACTTGGGCAAAAAAAATGAAAGGCACAAATACAGGATGGGTGACACCTGGCTTGAGAGCAGTACATGTGAAAAGGATCTAGGAGTCTTGGTAGACCATAAACTTGACATGAGTCAACAGTGTGATGCAGCAGCTAAAAAAGCCAATGCAATTCTGGGCTGCATCAATAGGAGTATAGCGTCTAGATCAAGGGAGGTAATAGTACCACTATATTCTGCTCTGGTCAGACCTCACCTGGAATACTGTGTCCAGTTCTGGGCACCACAGTTCAAGAAGGATACTGACAAGCTGGAACATGTCCAGAGGAGGGCAACCAAAATGGACTGGATGGCCCTTGTGGTCTCTTCCAGCTCTATGATTCTATGATTCTATGTTCAAATGTAGCCACAACAACAACAGCAGCTATGTTCATATGTAGCCAAAACAACAACGTTCAAATGTAGCCAGGGCAGTGATGTCTTCAGACTCAGATGTGCAATGGACAGTGGGTATATATCCTTCCGGGGTCAAAGGAGAAGCATCTTAGCCTGGAAGCTGTAGCGATGCCACCAACTCTGCCTGACTAGGCGAGTACGCTGCTCAAATCTGGGGAATGATGCAAGTTTTGCAGAATAAGAGCCACCAGCGTTTCCTAAGCATTATCCAGAGCCTTGTTTCCAAGGTGTGTGTGGGTTCTATCAGGGACCGAGCAAATCCTGGGGTCCCCCAAACATTCGTGACTTGCAGCCAACTCTTAACATGCTCAGAGAACCCCGGGGTTCCACTTGGGGAGCCCAGAGGCATCACACAGGTCCACTTCCCGTTAATCTACCCCTGTTAAATTTTTGACTAATAACTTGGTCTTATTTTTTATTTATTTTAAAACCTGCTACTTGCCCAAACTCCTGAATTCTTTCTAACACTGTTGGAAGAGAATTTTTTGGATTGTCAACTGTAATTACCATATCATCTGCATAGGCTTTCAATTTATATGACTTTCCCCCTACTTTAATGACTTGCAGCCAACTCTTAACATGCTCAGAGAACCCCGGGGTTCCACTTGGGGAGCCCAGAGGCATCACACAGGTCCACTACCCATTGATCTACCCCTGTTAAATTTTTTACTAATAACTTGGTCTTATTTTTTTATTTATTTTAAAACCTGCTACTTGCCCAAACTCCTGAATTCTTTCTAACACTGTTGGAAGATAATTTTTTGGATCTTCAACTGTAATTACCAGATCATCTGCATAGGCTTTCAATTTATATGACTTTCCCCCTACTTTAACGACTTGCAGCCAACTCTTAACATGCTCAGAGAAACCCGGGGTTCCACTTGGGGAGCCCAGAGGCAGCAAACAGGTCCACTTCCAAGACGAAGCTTCACGGCAAAGAGCGTCCGAAAGCGGAAGCAGCAAAGGCAGCTCCCCATCCACCCCCCCATTGCCCACCTCCCCACCCCAGGGTGAAGCATCTCCCTCTCCTCTCCACGGCTCCCCCTTTGACTCTGCGAGGCGTTGGCTGAGATTTCAGCAAGCTCTGAACGAGGCTTCACGCTGAGGGGAGACGAAAAGTCAGGCAGATTTAGTAGGGAGCATTATCAGGGGCTCAAGAGGATTTCTCCGCACTCTCTGAAGGATTTCGCAGGAAATTACTAGGAGGCAGTGGGGAGGGCAGAGATTGGCGGCAGGGGGGGGAGCCAAAGATATCACATCTCCCCTCCCTCCGCCCTGTTTCCACATTCACTGCAAACGCTTCACGGTGGGGCAGAGGAAGGGCAAGTCCTTGAATTTTGGGCGGGGGCAAAACCACAACGTACGTACCATATCTGGGTTTTCGGGAGATGCCATGGCGCAGTGGTTAGAGTGCCAGACCAGGACCTGGGAGAGACCAGAGTTTGAATCCTTGCTCAGCCATGAAGCTTAATGGGCGACTTTGGGCCAGTCCCTGCCTCTCAGCCTAGCTTACCTCACAGGGTTGTTGTGATGGGGCAAATCACGTATGCCATCTTGATCTCCTTGGAGGAAAAGTGGGCCATAAATAAGCAAGCAAATAATCCCATCCACCCCCACCCCGCAACAGAAAAAGGTTTCTCAGTTTCCACTGTGTTGTTATGAAACAGAAAAAGCCCAGGTTGAATGCAAAGATCTGACCTTCTGGAAAACATGGTGTGGCCTTGGACATGGGAGAAGATAATCATAGAATCATAGACTCACAGAATTGTAGTGTTGGAAGGGAGCCCAAAGGTCATCCAGTCCAACCCCCTGCAACGCAGAAATCTCTGCTAAAGCATCTGTGATAGATGGCCATCCAACCTCTGCTTAAAAACCTCCAAGGGAGGAGAGCCCACAACCTCCTGAGGGGATCTGATCCACTGTTGAACAGCTCTGTCAGAAAGTTTTTTCTGTATGCTTATTCAGAATCTCCTTTTCAGCAACTTGAAGCCATGGGTTCAAGTCCTACCCACATGGAACAAGTTTTCTGCCTCTTCCATTTGACAGCCCTTCAGATATTTGAAGATGACTCATATCTCCTCTCAGTCTCCTCTTTTCCAGACTAAACATACCCAGCTCCTTCAACCATTCCTCATCAGGCTTGGCTTCCTAACCCACCTTGTCTTAAGACTTTGCCCCCCCCCCAGCCCCTTATGCATGTCTGGAAAAGGCTTCCTACTGCTGGAATGTTTTTTTGTTGAATTGCACTATAGTGCCATATGGCAGAAGAGGATAATTATCAAGATGAGATTAATCATAATTTCACATATACGTTCAGGGGGTCTGAACCTGTGGCGACTGACCAGGAGCGAGACCTTGGGGGGGTCACAGGGAATACCTCAACGAAGACATCAACTCAGTGTGTGGCAGCTGTGAAAAAAGGCTAATTCCATGCTAGGGAATGAGTCGAAAATGAAGCTGACTGCATCATAAGGCCGTGATAAAAACCTATGCTGTGATTGCATTTGAAATACAGTTCTGGTTACCTCACTGAAAAACGGATCCCGTGGAGTTGGGAAAGGTCAAGAAAAGAGCAAGTGAAATTATCAAGGGGGTGGTGGAAGGACTCCTCTAAAGGAAAGCTTGCAGTGTTTGGGACTCTTCAGCACAGAGAAAAGGAAAGTAAACAGTGACATGACATAAGGTAAAGGACCCCTGGACGGTTAAGTCCAGTCAAAGGCGACTATGGGGTTGTGGCGTTCATCTCACTTTCAGGCCAAAGGAGCCGGCGTTTGTCCACAGACAGCTTTCTGGGTCATGTGGCCAGCATGACTAAACTGCTTCTGGTGCAACGGGACACCGTGACGGAAACCAGAGCACATGGAAATGCCATTTACCTTCCCGCCGGAGCGGTACCTATTTATCTACTTGCACTGGCATGCTTTCCAACTGACAGATTGCATAGCTGTCAACTTTTCCTTTTTTTGCAGGAAATTCCCTTATTCCGGCGCCGTTTCCCACTGCAAAAAAGGGAAGGTTGACAGCTATGCAGATTGGCAGGAGCTGGGACAAAGCAACGGGAGCTCACCCCGCCGCGGGGATTCGAACCTCTGACCTTCTGATCGGCAAGCCCAAGAGGCTCAGTGGTTTAGATCACAGTGCCACATGAAATGATGCATTGCCTGGGAAAGTGAAGGAGAAATGCTTCTCTCTCTCTCTCTCAACACTGGAACCCCTAGTCGTGGTGAATGCTTTGCCAACAATCAAGTGTCACTAGGCAGCTTCTCTCTTAATCTTTAAAGGTCCACTGAAAAGTTCTCCATGCCACCAAGCCTATGCGGACAATTAAGGAAAGATCTGCCTGCATCTTAAAAAATGTAGTATAAACACCAACAATTGGGAAACACTTGCCTGCGAGCGCTCCAGTTGGAGAACAGTCTTTACCAAAGGTGTCATGGGCTTTGAAGACACTCGAACTCAGGACGCAAGGGAGAAACATGCGAAGAGGAAGGCACGCTTGGCAAATCCACACCGTGATCAACTCCTGCTTGGAAACCAATGTCCCCACTGTAGAAGGATGTGTGGATCCAGAATTGGCCTCCACAGTCAATTATAGACTCATTGTTAAAAACGTGTTTATGAAGGCAATCTTACTCGGCTACGAGGGATCGCCAAAGAAGACCTGCACAACAGCAAAGCGGCTCAGAAAGGCAGTCTATAAAATTGTAGCAATAAGCAGATACCGTGTATCGTACTGTTTCCTCTTGACTATCCAATATAGAATCAAATAATTGGCCAAAATTCAACGGCTTGATCAATTTCCTTGGTTCCAACGGCTAATGACTCCTCTGGAAGAGGGGATCCAGGTCTCCCCTGCCCCCGTAATCCTTTAAGCATAAAGTCACATACTCCTTCCCCCTCCACAAGGTGTGAACTTAGCCTCAAAATAGGAAGCAGGAGGCGATCAAGGGCAGCACATACCCCAGACAGAAACCCATCGGGATGGTGGATTGAATCCTGATACTTTCAAAGCAGAAGCACAGGAAAGCCTTGCAGCCAGGGGGATGTGTAAAAACTTTTATTGCTCTTTGGGGAAAGAGGGTAGTTAAAAGGTGTCGGGACCTGGGGTTATTGACAGGGGTGGGTGATGGGCTCAACTTTCTACATGCCCAACACTCCTACTCTGTGGCATATCTGTGATGTATTGATGATGCTGTTGAAAAATGTATTATGGGAAATGGGGGAGAGGTCTTTAAAGTGTACACAACCCCCATGTTCGGGGTTCCTACTCTTTGTGTGTTTGAACCTTGTTGAAGAAGAAGAGTTTGGATTTGATATCCCGCTTTTCACTACCCGAAGGAGTCTCCAAGCGGCTAACATTCTCCTTTCCCTTCCTCCCCCACAACAAACACTCTGTGAGGTGAGTGGGGCTGAGAGACTTCAGAGAAGTGTGACTAGCCCAAGGTCACCCAGCAGCTGCATGTGGAGGAGTGGAGACGCGAACCCGGTTCCCCAGATAACGAGTCTACCGCTCTTAACCTTGTTGCAATAAATAAAGATCAGGTCTACTGACCGCTGTTCACATCCTTAACTTGGCTGGAGACTCCTTATTTTGCTGGCCGGAGGGACCCGCAGAGAGTGGCATCCTGACGAGCTGGACTCCGGGATTTTTCCTTATCAACAGGCATCTTCAAGAATTGGAAGCGCTGCCACATGGAAGATGGAACAAGCTTGTTTTCTGGTGCCCTAGAGGGTAGGAGCCGAACCACTGGCTTCAAATTACAAGACTCAACATCACAAATAGCTTTCTGGTGGTAAGAGCTGTTCAATAGCGGAAGGTGGTGGACTCTCCTTCCTTGGAGGTTTTTAAGCAGAGGTTAGGTGGCCATCAATTAGGTAAAGGGACCCCTGACCATTAGGTCCAGTCGTGTCCGACTCTGGGGTTGCGGCGCTCATCTCGCTTTACTGGCCGAGGGAGCCAGCGTACAGCTTCCGGGTCATGTGGCCAGCATGACTAAGCCGCTTCTGGCGAACCAGAGCAGCGCACAGAAATGCCATTTACCTTCCCGCTGGAGCAGTACCTATTTATCTACTTGCACTTTGACTTGCTTTCGAAATGCTAGGTGGGCAGGAGCAGGGACTAAGCAACAGGAGCTCACCCCGTTGCGGGGATTCGAAACCATCAATTAGGAATTCATTAACTGCAAATCCTGCATTGCAGGGGGTTGGACTAGATGGCTTTTGGGGGGTCCCTTCCAACTCTACAATTCCGTGATTCTATGCAAAGGGTTGGGGGGAATGTTGACATGCAGGAGAAGTGCTTGCCAGACTTGCATTCTGAGCCCATCTGGCAGCAGAATCTTGGAAAGGCCGTGGCAGTTGTTTGCCCGCGTTGCAAATGATCAGGTGGCAAATCGAGGGAATCTGCCAACTTGTCTAAAGCTTAAATAAATAATAGCAATAATAAATAAATCCACGGCTCGCATGCCAGTCTCGCAGCTGAGCGTTCGGACAGCTGACTTAAGCACTCTGGCAACGTCTGATTCTGGCAAGCCCAATAAGGCTACGATTTATCATTTCTATTCGTCTCATTAGTCACGTCTATTAATATTGATTCAAGTTCATATATTTTAAATTTTAATCTTGTTTTGACTCTAAGCTGCCCCAAGCGCGCCCTTGATTAGCAGAGGGGCAGGACATAGGCTTTAAAATAAATAAATATAATAAATAGTTATTGCAATTTAAATAATTTGCCAAGAACTTTGCAGTCTCGGCTGTTTTGATCTGGCCCCTGGAAGGTTAGGCTTTTGTTGTAAAGGATTTTATTGTAAAGCATGTTTTAGGATGAAATGTGTACAACAATACATATTTTGTGGGAAAATATGTACAGGATTAAAATGATTGTGTGTGTGTGTGTGTGTGAATTTGAAGATTGATATAGAACCAGACTGGAATGGGCTTGTGAGTGAACACATGCAAAGCTGAAATGAACGGGAAAGAGATGACTCTGACCATTGCTCCTGCTTTCCTTTCCCACCAGCTCAGAGGGTTGGCAGCACCTAAAATATGTCCCTTCAGGGAAAGGAGTACGACAAAGCTGTATATTGCCTCCCTGCCTATATAACTTATATGCAGAATTCATCATGCGAAAGGCTGGACTGGATGAATCCCAAACCAGAATTAAGATTGCTGGAAAAAATATCAACAACCTCAGATATGTTGATGATACAACCTTGATGGCAGAAATTGAGGAAAGTAATGAGGGTGAAAGAGGAGAGCACAAAATATGGTCTGAAGCTCAACATCAAAAAAACTAAGATCATGGCCACTGGTCCCATCACCTCCTGGCAAATAGAAGGGGAAGAAATGGAGGCAGTGAGAGATTTCACTTTCTTGGGCTCCATGATCACTGCAGATGGTGACAGCAGTCACGAAATTAGAAGACGCCTGCTTCTTGGGAGAAAAGCAATGACAAACCTAGACAGCATCTTAAAAAGCAGAGACATCACCTTGCCAACAAAGGTCCGTATAGTTAAAGCTATGGTTTTCCCAGTTGTAATGTACGGAAGTGAGAGCTGGACCATAAAGAAGGCTGATCGCCGAAGAATTGATGCTTTTATATTATGGTGCTGGAGGAGACTCTTGAGAGTCCCATGGACTGCAAGAAGATCAAACCTATCCATTCTCAAGGAAATTGGCCCTGAGTGCTCACTGGAAGGACAGATCCTGAAGCTGAGGCTCCAGTACTTTGGCCACCTCATGAGAAGAGAAGACTCCCTGGAAAAGACCCTGATGTTGGGAAAGATGGAGGGCACAAGGAGAAGGGGACGACAGAGGATGAGATGGTTGGACAGTGCTCTCAAAGCGACTGGCATGAGTTTGGCCAAACTGCAGGAGGCAGTGAAGGATAGGGGTGCCTGGCGTGCTCTGGTCCATGTGGTCAAGAAGAGTCGGACACGACTGAACGACTGAACAACAACAACAACAACAAAATATGTCCCTTCAGACATCGTGCCAAACAACCATGCCTTGCAAAGCTACACCTCTATGCACCCATAGATTCTGTTTTCTCGACTCATCCCAAATCACAGCCTGAGCCTGTCAATTCAGACATCCCACCAAACGACAGTCAAGCTTCTTAGCTATGGCTTGGTGTGATGTCTGAATTTAGCCTAAGGCGACGCCGATCAACTTCACAGTGAGGAGAGCGCGAAGCAAGGATATTCCATAGCAGTCGCCCTCCAGATCAAGCGAGAAAGAACTGTTTTGTAAAAATGCTCTGTGCTCCCGGGATTGGTGCAAAAGCTTTTTTTCACCAGTGGCCCAGCGCGGCTTACCAGTGCTGGAAACTGGAAAAGCTCTTGCCTTGTTGGCATCAGTTCCCGAAACACAGGGTTTAACTACAAAGCTTTTTTTGTAGTTAAACCCAAGTTCAGTCTTGTTAAGCTTAATATAGGAACCGTAACTTTTAAGAGACCTTTCATGAGGAACTGAAACAAGAAGAGAAAACAACAGGCCGCCGGCAGCTATCAGGAAGCGAAATCCTGGCCTGGAACACCAGGGGGTGCCAATGAGAGGATTCCAGTCTGAGAAGGGAGAAAAAAACGACCCTGCGGAGTAGGGCAATCTACCATGCTGCGGCTGCTCAGATCTGGCAAGAATAGCTGGGAATTATGGGTTCTTTGGCCTGGAAAGGGGTCAAAAACTGGGCATAAGTGACCAGTGATCTCATCGCCTCCGTTAAAAGGTTTCCGTTTCCCTTTCTATTTTTGGTAATCGTTTTCATTCTCACTTTCTAATACACAAAAAAAGCAATAATAGCGACAATAAAGGGAAACGGGAAAGACGAAAGCAAGAAAGGAGAAGAAAAGGAAGGAAGAGAGGAGAGGAGAGGAGAGGAGAGGAGAGAGGAAGGAATCAGGCAGCCCTGCAGTCCCAGACAATGGCCCTTCGCAAGCAAATTATCCAAGAACCTTTTCCCAAAGGAATTCACAAGAAGAGGGTTGCCGCCAACCATGTTACTTAATTGCCTTCATCAAATGGATGCCCAGGTTTTTAGAAAAGGTGCCCTTCATTTTTGGATGGTGTAGCATTCGGGTGTCTCTCGCTAACTTTTTCCACCAGAGCAATGGTCTTCAGCAGGAGTCAGCAAACTATTCCAGCAGGGGGCCGGTCCCCTGTCCCTCAGACATGGTGGGGGGCCGGACTATATTTTGGGGGAAAATAATAATGAATGAATTCCTATGCCCCACAAATAACCCAGAGATGCATTTTAAATAAAATGCATTTTTACACATTCTACTCATGTAAAAACATGCTGATTCCCGGACCGTCCACGGGCCGGATTTAGAAGGGGATTGGGCCGGATCCGGACTCTGGGCTTTAGTTTGCCTACCCATGGTCTGGAGCGAACAAAAGTATTGCATGTCTCCTGCGTTTGGCTGCAATGAGGCTGGCTGCTGCAAACAGGAACCAAAGTACAGTAGCTCTTTATTAGAAACCTCCATTTCTGAACCATCAAATAAGGATAAAAAGGGGCCATGTTTGGGTCCATAGGTAAAGACTGAGATGCGATCTGGCCTATTTATTTATTTAAAGCAAGTTTCTCCCCATCTGAGTCTTTGGGGTACCTGTTCCGCGCCCTTTGCCCAGAGAGACAGGGGACACCCAGCAAAGCTGGACAAATGCACATTTCCTTCTCAGCGCTTCAGATGCGCAGGGTGCGGTCCGGTGGGTTGGCTCATCCTGGCTGACGGGTCACCATCCACCTCGAACCCCACTCCCATCACACGCAAACACGTTTCCTCTCGTTTCCCTGCATCCCGAGCAGATGTTTGGGGGTCTGTTCGAGGGGACGGATCCCCTCTCCTCGATTTACGACTGGACGTGACTTCCGCAGCCTCTCAGCGACGCCCCCCTCCGCCCCACACACCCCAGCCCCCTTTTTCCTATCTGCTTTTTACGGCCGCTGCGCAAGACGCCCCACAGCCATTCCTCGCAAGAAACACTTCCCAGCTTTCCTTTTTCAAAAAGCAATTTTTTTAAAAAAACAAATTAATAAAATAAAAAGCCACGGGTTGGATCCTGCTGAGCTGCAAAGACCCGGATTCCCCACTTGCCGTCTTCATTTCCTCTGCAGCTTTCTTTTTTTTTGGTTCTCTGGGAGAGGGGTCCCT
This sequence comes from Lacerta agilis, assembly GCF_009819535.1. Classification (NCBI taxonomy): domain Eukaryota; kingdom Metazoa; phylum Chordata; class Lepidosauria; order Squamata; family Lacertidae; genus Lacerta; species Lacerta agilis. Next base: position 1,633,214 of record NC_046322.1, read on the forward strand.
TCCTCAGACGCCCCCCTGCTTCTCTCCTCGCATGTTTTCCCCGAGATTTATAATGTGTCGGCCGCAGCCAGAGTGGTCTCTCCTGTTCCATATCACGTACGTTCTATTAAAAGGAACTCCAACAATATATCCCCGCAAGCAAAGACACTGAGCAGGGGGGGGGGCAATCCCCAATACATAATGCAAGCAGAAGACCGCAGTCGGAGGTCTCTTTCCCCAGTCCCTTCACGAGAGAGTCATCTGGGACAATCCCTATAGGCTGACCGAAGAGTCTCAAACATCAGCTTCTCTTAGCCATGAAGACTTCCTGGGGCTTCATGGTTCAGTGGCAGTCTACCTGTAAAGACCAGCGGTAGTAACAGCAAAACGAGGGTGTGCCTGCCTTCACGCCCCCCTTGTGCCCATCCAGTTGGCCCCTGCTGGGAACTGGTTGCTGGGCCAGGTGGACTTTGGCACCTGGGAAAGGGGGCGGACCATTAAACCACTCTAGGAATTGTAGCTCTGTGTCGCCTAACAACTCCAAGCACCTTTTATAAAAAAAAAACCTACAGTTCCCAGGTTTCTCTAGGGGAAGGAATGCCAGTTTAAAGTAGTGCCATTATAGTTCTTTAACCTTTAATGCCTCCCTTTCCATGGAGGTGCAGGTTGCAGCCGCAGCAAAGGCGGCATTTTTCCACCTCGGCCATAACAAGCAGTTGGTCCCTTATCTGTCTCGCCCGGATCTGGCCAAGCGACAGTCACCTCCAGGCTTGATTATTGTAACTCGCTCTACACGGGGCTGCCCTTGAAGCTGACCCAGAAACTCCAGCGGGTGCAGAATGCTGCAGCGAGGCTCCTTACGGGGTCCTTGCCGCGGGACCACATTCATCCGGTGCTTTAGCAGTTGCACTGGCTCCCGGTGGAGTACAGGGTCAGGTTTAAGGAGCAGGTTTTGACCTTTAAAGCCCTATGCAGCCTAGGACCCTCGTACCTATGGGACCGCATCTCCTGGTATGTCCCGTGTAGGACCTGAAGGTCCACAAATAACAACACTTTGCAGGTCCCGAGCCTCAAGGAGGTTAGATTGGTCTCAACTAGGGCCAGGGCCTTTTCAGCACTGGCCCCGACTTGGTGGAACAGTCTGGCACAAGAGACTAGGGCCCTGCAGGATTTGACATCTTTCCGCAGGGCCTGCAAGACGGGGCTGTTCCGCCTGGCCTTTGGTTTGGACTCAGTCTGACCTTATGTTTCCCTCCCCTTATAGTTTTGATTTATGGGCTACTACTAAAGTGAGGCTGCATTTTAACCCGTATTTTAATTAATTGCTTTTCTTTTTATTTTACGTTTTATTGTAATTTTATTGGTGTTAGCTGTCCTGAGCACGTTTCTGCCAGGAAGGGCGGGGTATAAATAAAAAATTATGATTATGATTATGATTTTTAAACGTATGGTGCAGATGGGACACAAGTCACAGACACATAGATTCATAGAATTGTGGAGTTGGAAGGGACCACCAACACTCATCTAATCCAACCCCCTGTGATGCAGAAATCGCAACTAAAGCATCCATGACAGGTGGTCGTACTTTGTTGCTCTTTAAATATACATGGAACATTTTAATTGGAAATATCTATCTATCTATCTATCTATCTATCTATCTATCTATCTATCATCTCCTATCTATCTATCTATCTATCTATCTATCTATCTATCTCCTATCTATCTAATCTATCTATCTCCTATCTATCTATCTATCATCTCCTATCTATCTATCTATTTATCTATCTATCATCTATCTATCACCTATCTATCTCCTATCTATCTAATCTAATCTATCTATCTATCATCTCCTATCTATCTATCTATTTATCTATCTATCATCTATCTATCTATCTATCTATCTATCTATCTATCTATCACCTATCTATCTATCTATCTATCTATCTATCACCTATCTATCTATCTATCTATCTATCTATCTATCTATCATCTATCTATCTTTCTATCTATCTATCATCTCTCCCTCTCCAGTGCTTTTTTTAGGGGTACTCTCATTTTCCTACTCATACTGAAATACTGCCTTTCAATGAGGCCAAACTTAGATTCCCAAAATGTTTGGGAGTATGTGTACCCCTGTGTGTCCCCCAGAAAAAAGCACTCTATCTATCACCTACCTACCTACCTACCTACTGCTTAGGCCTTGGGAGACTGCAGCTCTGCTCTGTGGTCTTTCAGAGTCATCTGTAGGACAGGAACAAATGAGCTCAGGGAGACAACTGACTGCGATGAGCAAGAGACCCAAGGAGAGCTATTGCTCAGGCCATGGTTATGTCAAGGCAGAAGCATTTAGGAAAGGGGGGATGGTCAAGGTCTGCTTTGCTGGCAGGGGTGGATGCGAGAGAGTCCAAAACAGCTGGTTGGCAAAAGATGGCCTGTGGCACAGACCTTCCATCAAGTCTGGAAGGTACGAGGCAGCTTGAGTAACAGCTCCTAAATTCAAGATTTCTGGATCTTGGGGAAACCTGGAAAGCTTTTGAAATTTCACATGGATTTTTTCCTTGGTGCAAACTGGTCAATTGCATTCCAAACCCAAAGTCCCTGGCCAGGTCAGATGCCTCCCACCCTCCGTTGTTGGCACAAGATATGGACTCCCTGATCAATGCTCTCTGTGGATGCCAGAGCTCCCTGTGGATACTGAGGAGAGGGGGGAACTAATCCAACCTCCCATCAAAATAATAATAATAAAAAATTGGAAGAGAACTCTCCTATGGACCCAGTTCCCCTAAAATAATAATAATAATAATAATAATAATAATAATAATAATAATAATAATAATAATAATAATAATATATTTGTACCCCGCCCATTGGCTGGGTCTCCCCAGCCACTCTGGGCAGCTTCCACCAAATATTAAAATAAATTTAAAATATCACAGTTTAAAAACTTCCCTAAACAGGGCTGCCTTCAGGTATTTTCTGAATGTCAGGTAGTTGTTTATTTCCTTGACCTGTGATGGGAGGGCGTTCCACAGGGCGGGCGCCACTACCGAGAGCCAGTGTGGTGTAGTGGTTAAGAGCGGTAGACTCGTAATCTGGGGAACCGGGTTCGCGTCTCCGCTCCTCCACATGCAGCTGCTGGGTGACCTTGGGCTAGTCACACTTCTCTGAAGTCTCTCAGCCCCACTCACCTCACAGAGTGTTTGTTGTGGGGGAGGAAGGGAAAGGAGAATGTTAGCCGCTTTGAGACTCCTTAGGGTAGTGAAAAGCGGGATATCAAATCCAAACTCTTCTTCTTCTTCTTCTTCTGCCTGGTTCCCTATAGCTTTGCTTCTCGCAGTGACGGAACCGCCAGAAGGCCCTCGGCGCTGGATCTCAGTGTCTGGGCTGAACGATGGGGGTGGAGACGCTCCTTCAGGTATACAGGACCAAGGCCGTTTAGGGCTTTAAAGGTCAACACCAACACTTTGAATTGTGCTCGGAAACGTACTGGGAGCCAATGTAGGTCTTTCAATACCGGTGATATATGGTCCCAGCGGCCACTCCTAGTCACCAGTCTAGCTGCCGCATTCTGGATTAATTGCAGTTTCCGGGTCACCTTCAAAGGTAGCCCCACGTAGAGCGCATTGCAGTAGTCCAAGCGGGAGATAACCAGAGCATGCACCACTCTGGCAAGACAGTCTGCGGGCAGGTAGGGTCTCAGCCTGCGTACCAGATGGAGCTGGTAGACAGCTGCCTGGACACAGAATGGACCTGCACCTCCATGGACAGCTGTGAGTCCAAAATGACTCCCAGGCTGCGCACCTGGTCCTTCAGGGGCACAGTTACCCCATTCAGGACCAGGGAGTCCCCCACACCTGCCCGCCCCCTGTCCCCCCAAAACAGTACTTCTGTCTTGTCAGGATTCGACCTCAATCTCTTAGCCACCATCCATCCTCCAACCGCCTCCAGGCACTCACACAAAATGATGTTCTGGAGAAGCCCTCAAAGAAAACACTCCCCCCCCCCCCGCTTGCTCCGGTTTTCTGAAGAAGCAAATATGCAGAGCGTCTGTTGACAAATGAGTGACGCTTGGAACAAGGTCAGGGGAGAAGCTGTCAGGTTTTTTGTTGCAGTGGAAGAAAACACAGCTTGTTTCCCTGGGTAAACAGTCACCCTTCACTATTGAAGCTGACGGTAATCTGATGCCTTTGGAAGTATTAGGTCTGAAGCAAACTCACAGGATGAGGCTGTGCCAGGTATGCCCAGCAAGGGACGAACCAGGTGTCAGCTTCCTCTGCTTTGCACCTGCCCCTGATGAATTAGCAGCTCCTGTCTGTGTCCTCAGAGAAGCCACCTGGCAGGTGGAGGGGGGAAATGGGCTACCACCTGCCAGGAAGTGTTACCTCCGCTGCCTGGGCTGGTCTGAATCTGGCAGAGCCAGCCGCTGGCATCCGTCCGCCTGGCAGCCTCTGTTGATTCCAAACCATCTGTGTTTCCCTGTAAAGTGTCGGCAAATTCAGGCAAACTGCACGGGAGTATCTCAAACATTAAATGGAGAGCCTGCTCTGTTCAGTTTTGATCAGGCAGGAAGTCATTGGCGAGGACTTTTGCCTTTCCTGTGAAAACGCAGAGGGTCATTTGCTGCTCCTAAGAACACAGGAAGAGCCTGCAGGATCAGACCAAAGGGGGGCGGGGCTACAGTCCAGCATCCTGTTCTCACAGCAGCCAACCAGATGCCCCCGTGGGAAACCTGCAGGCAGGATCCGAGCACGTGGCCACTCTCCCTGCCTACGGTTTTCAGCAAGTGCTCCTCGGAAGCTGCCTCTGACTGCGGAGGCAGAGCTAGGAGACATCGATAGCCCTCTCCTCTATGAATTAAATTGGACCAGATGACCCTTGGGGTCCCTTCCAACTCTACAATTCTGTGACTTTTTCTCATTCTCTTTCATTTTTTTTATAAGAATTTTATTAGGTTTTCCATACAAACAACATAAAAACATAGATAAAACAATTTTAAACAATATAAAATAAAAAAAACCATCAAAAAACACATTACACAAAAACAATCAAATAAAACACAAAAAACCTATCAATCTACTTCTTATAACCTCATTTCTAATCTTATTTAGGGGACTTCCCCCATTCCCTCTTCTGCGTACATTTCTAATTTACTTTAGTAACTTCCTAACTATTTTAATAAACATTCATCAAAATTCTTCATCTTAACCTTAACTCATCTTATCTCTATCACTATTCCTTAATCCTATCACATTAATCTTAACATCTTATATTTCTATCTTATGTTATTTCTAAACCTTCAATCTTCCCTTCTAATATACTACTTCAGCCTAACATTATATAGCTATCGCCTATTATTTCCACTGATTTCACTTCAAATACTTTGCTCATTCTCTTTCAAAGCCATCCAAGTGAGTGGCCATCACTGCCTCCAGTGGGAGGGAGTTCCATAGTTCAACTGGGAACTGCATGAAAGACTTTCTTTAACTCGTCCCGAATATTCCATCATTCAGCTTCACTGGATGATGCACAAGTTCTAGTGCAGAAGAAGAGCCTGTGCTGGATTAGGCCAGGGGCCCATCTAGTCCAGCATCCTCTTCTCACAGCGGCCAGTCAGATGCCCGTAGGAAACCCGTAAGCAGGATCCGAGCACAAAAGCAGAACTCCCTCCTCCTGTGGTTTCCAGCAGCTGGTATTCAGAAGCATTGCTGTGAGAGGCAGAGCGTGGCCAAAACGGCTAGTAGCCATTGATCGCAACCTCCTGACCTTCTGAAGTCTTTAGGGCTCACAGTGGCCTGCCATTCACTCTGGTGGAAGAAAGGAACTTGGAAGCCCAGATGGGCCGGGTATAAATAAATCACCATCCTGGGTCTCAACCACCTTGTGGAAGCTCAGGTTCTGATCCAGATTCATACTTGTGGGGGGGGGGGGCGTCTATGCTTAAAATTCTACAAGGCAGGCTTAAGCAGTATGTGGACCGAGAACTCCCAGAAGTGCAAGCTGGATTTCGAAGGGGCAGAGGAACCAGAGACCAAATTGCAAACATGCGCTGGATTATGGAGAAAGCTAGAGAGTTCCAGAAAAACATCTACTTCTGCTTCATTGACTATGCAAAAGCATTTGACTGTGTCGACCACAGCAAACTATGGCAAGTTCTTAAAGAAATGGGAGTGCCTGATCACCTCATCCGTCTCCTGAGAAATCTCTATGTGGGAAATGAAGCTACAGTTAGAACTGGATATGGAACAACTGGTTGGTTCAAAATTGGGAAAGGAGTACGACAAGGCTGTATATTGTCTCCCTGCTTATTTAACTTATATGCAGAATTCATCATGCGAAAGGCTGGGCTGGATGAATCCCAAACCGGAATTAAGATTGCCCTTTGGATGTTGTTGGGTCTCCAAATCTCATCCTTCCCAGCCGGCCTGGCCAATGGTCAGTGGTGATGGGAGAGGCACCCCCGCAACATCTGGCCCACACCACAATGGCAGTTCCTGTCGCAAAGCACAGATCACAGGATTTGATTTGTCCAATTGTAAGTCATCCCACACACCCTTCAGTTCCCTGGAAAGGCGCAGATCTTGAGATTTTGTCAAAATGCAGATATATTTAATTGATTAATGCGCGACAAGTTAATGCACTTTCACCGCTGGAGGCTACAGCGCTCTAGCGGGCTCTTCTTGGGCTCTCGTAAGGCAAAAGATTCATCGACTAAAGTCTTCCTTAAAAATGATGGATGGCTTTAATGCTCCACACACATCTTGCCTTGGTCTTCAAAGGGAAGCCTGGGTGTTTTCTCCCCGGGAAGGGGTACCATTTTGGGAACGGTTGTAACCCAATGGCAGAGCACATGCTTTCCTTGGAGGAGAGACTGGTTTCATTTCCAGTTAGGGAAGCATTTTAAACAGGAGGGCTGAGAAGGAGAGCCTGAATAGCTCAGTCGGTTAGAGCTGATAACAGCAAGGTTGCAGGTTCGATCCCCATATGGGACACCTGCATATTCCTGCATTGCAGGGGTTGCACTAGAATTCAGGCACCCCCAAACTCGTTCCTCCAGATGTTTGGGGGCTACAACTCCCATCATCCCTGACCACTGGTCCTGTTAGCTAGGGATGATGGGAGTTGTAGTCCCAAAACTTCTGGAAGGCCGATTTGGGGGTGCCTGGACTAGATGATCCACAGTGTCCCTTCCAACTGTACAATTCCATGATTCTATGACCACTGGAGAGCCAGTGTGGTGTAGTGGTTAAGAGCAGTGGACTTGTAATCTGGTGAACTGGGTTTGCTTCCCTGCTCCTCCACATGCAGCTGCTGGGTGACCTTGGGCTAGCCACACTTCTCTGAAGTCTCTCAGCCCCACTCACCTCACAGAGTGTTTGTTGTGGGGGAGGAAGGGAAAGGAGAATGTGAGCCGCTTGGAGACTCTTTTGGGTAATGATAAAGTGGGATGTCAAATCCAAACTCTTTTTCTCAAACTGAGACATCTGAGAGTCATCACCATTCAGGACCAGGGAAGAAGGACCAATGGCCCAAACCAGAAGGCAGCTTCACATGTCCACCCTTCTTTGCAGTCCCACGTGGTTCACTCAGCACAGAGCATGAGATGCGTGGGAATGAAACTGACACGCACAAGGTCATTCTCTGGACTTAACCAACACCCACGAGCAGCTGATTATTTGCACAATTTCATGCGCCACATCAAACAGAAATGCAACGTTTAGAAGGTCATCAAAGATCAAGGAAGGCCAAAAGACAACAAGGATCAGATCGCATCAAATCAAACATTGCCAGAGAGGCAACCGCTCTTCCTGGATGAATGAACAGAATTATCTGCCCCTGAGACATGGGAGGGAATTTCATGAGTGTGATACATTTTGCCCTCCATTCCCAAGGGACGTGCGATGGGCTCTTGCCATGCCTGAAGAAGGGGGGCACAGAAAGTCTTGAGCCCGGGAGCTCTTTTTGCAGACACAACAATACCGAGAGAGAAAACCTCCAGGCTCCCAAGGAAAGTTTAAGCTTCGGTGTCACTTTGCCAGCCAATACTGGGAATTGTGTCAAATTTGAAACAGGGTGGAAGGACAACGTGGAACTTCAGCACCACCAAAACAACATTCACGGAAGGAAAGAAGCGCAAGGATAAAAGATGATATTATAAAGGATATTACTATTAAGTATAAAGAACTGCTAACACAACAAGAAACAATAATACAAATGCCATTTAAGATCTCACATGGGAGAGGGGAAGTTGGGGGGCGGGGAGGGAAGTTGAGGGTGGCATTTGAAAAATTATTGAGAATGTGATATAGAAGTAAAATGATTGTGTTTGTAATTTGAATTATTTTGAATGATTGTGGTTGTAGGTCCCCCCTAGTTTTTATTTCTCTTTCTGTCACAAAAAATTAAAGAAAAAATATATAAATTTAAACTATTAAAAAAACTATCTACGGTGACACTGGTGACTAAGGAGGCACCCTGGGCCAGCTCTGATTTGCTCTCCACACGATCTGAAGAAGAAGAAGAAGAAGAAGAAGAAGAGTTTGAATTTGATATCCTGCTTTTCACTACCTGAAGGAATCTCAAAGTGGCTCACATTCTCCTTTCCCTTCCTCCCCCACAACAAACACTCTGTGAGGTGAGTGGGGCTGAGGGACTTCAGAGAAGTGTGACCAGCCCAAGGTCACCCAGCAGCTGCATGTGGAGGAGAGGAGATGCGAACCCGGTTCCCCAGATTATGAGTCTACCGCTCTTAACCACTGCGCCACACCGGCTCTCTGAAAAAAACGGAAACCACATGGCTCAGTTTGGGGGCCACTGCAGAGAAGGCGCTTTCTATTTCTCTCGCAAGCCATTGCCCCTTATGCCTCCAAGGAGAGTCTCTGCCCCTGCAGACTGTATCATCCTGCCTGGCATCTAGGTTAGGGATTTGGGGCTCAAGTCATTCCGGGCTTCAAATGCCAGGGTGAGCACCGTGAACTGGGCTTGGAACCAGACAGCTTTAGGGCTCTTAGTCTTCCATCCTCGGCAGCGCCAGCTTGCCTTCCTCCATGCTCCGTCTTTTAAAGGACCCCCTGAGCAAATGCAGAGTGCCTTGCCCTCCTCAGCAGGTACCTGGAGCCACACCCTATGCTTCTAAGGTTGGGGAGCAAGATTCCCAGAGGGCAGCAGTCAGGCTCCCAGCAAGGCAAATGCCACAAATTACCGTATTTTTCGCTCCATAGGGCACACCTTGTTTTTAGAGGAGGAAACAAGAAAAAAAATATTTTTCTGGTTTTCTTCCTCTAAAAGCCCCCTTTTTTTGAGGATCAGCTAAAAGTTTTGCAGCTTTTTTTGCAAAGGGAAAAGCCCTGGTTTTTTTGAGGAACAGCTAAAAGTTTTGTAGCTTTTTTTTTTTTTTGAGGATCAGCTCAAAGTTTTGCAGCTTTTTTGCAAAGGGAAAAAAGCAAAGCCCCTGGGCAATTCAGCTCCAGGGACCACCATTTGCTCCATAAGACGCACAGATATTTCCCCTTCATTTTTAGGAGGAAAAAAGTACATCTTATGGAGCAAAAAATACAGTAAATGCTAAGCTTGATCAGAAACTACAGTTCCCAGGAAGCTCGCGGCGCCAACCTGCCCGAGTGATTTAAGTAACTTTCTAACAAACAGGCGGCCAGAACATGCCGTTGTTCTGATGGCACGTCAGCGGATTATGGATTTTCAGTGTCGAAATAATTGATCAGGGCTGCCTTGCATACGCCGCGGCTGCTCCCGGCCATCTATTATCTCCCCAGAAACAGAGTTAGCAACGTTTTTATCTGTCAATTAGGGGCCATTTGAGGCGGTTATTAGGCAGAGCGCAGCCTGGGCTTGCTGTCCTCCTGGGCTGCGCCAGAGCTGTGGAATAGTCACAAGGAGGCATTTGCAAGGGGCAGGCACCTCTGCACTCTGGGGGGGCAGGCTCCTTCGCTCCAGAGGTGGGGGCTGCTAGTGGGATGGAGGGGCTGCAGTGCCTAGGGGTGATCCGCTCCCGTCTTGTTAGCTGGGGCCCAAACAAGGAGGTTCCCGAAAGATGGTAATAGGGTCATAGAACTGGAAGAGATCCCAAGGGTCATCTAGTTCAACCCCCTGCAATGCACGAATCACAGTATTTAGTGCCTGCTTCACAGGGGGAAAATATGTCAAGCCTACTGAGAAACAGAATCATAGAATTGCAGAGTCGGAAGGGACCCCTGAGGGTCATCTAGTCCAGCCCCTTGCAATCGCAGCTAAAGAATCCCTGATAGAAGACCTGTTGGGAGATTCATTCCCCGTGTGCAGTCATGGGATTGTTGTCTGTCACATGACGGTGTGTGTTTTGATTCCATAGGAATGGCATGTGACGTAGACAGGATGTTTGTCTTACTGTGTTCCCTGAAGTGGGACTATTGTCCTTTGTTCTCTCTCTTTGCTGCCTGACGCTAGAGAGAGAGAGGGAGGGAGCCATGTTGAAGTGCTCCGTGTGTGTTTATATGTAAATAAAGTAGATTAGCCAAAATGCTGAGTTGCTGAGTTCTGTTATGCAACTGCGCAAACATCTGCGGATCCCTAAGTGTGCTGATGTCTTCTGGCATCAGTTGCTGTGATGTTCTGGCTGAGAAATGCTTTTGAAGCTCCCGAACGATCGCCCAGAAGAGAGGGAACATGCCAGTCGGGCATGTGTCTCTGCCAAGGTTCTACTTGTGTGTAGGACATCCTGACAAGACCATCCAGCCTCTCTTTTAAAACCTCCAGTGAAGAAGAGTCCACCAGCTCCCTCTGGCATGATTGTTTGCTCCTGTCTCTTACGTGCACCTGCAGTGAATGAATGAAAGGCACTCTGCACATGCCCATCTGCAGCCTCTGTTGTGACCAAACGTCCTCAAGGTTGCTAAATTTGGCCGATGCGTCTGCAGAATTGGGCCAGAAGGTGCTGCTTCCCTTCCCCAACCAGCAGGGCAGGATTGCAGAGCTGTGCGCTGCTGGAATAGGAGTGCAAGATCGAAATCAACTCACATGTTTCAGATTAGAAGCAGAGAGAATCCATATTGCTTTAGAAACGTGAGCCCAAGCAAGACAGAATTAGTTAGGAAGTCGTGGGACGTGGAAGCAGATAAAGGCCAATAATTTAGCAACAGAAACCCAGTAAAATATAAGGAAGCAAAAACAAGTTGCTATTTGGTGTTGCAGAGCATTCAAAGAAGTTTAGGAATTGCAGTGAGTGAACACGTAATATTGTAAAGTGAGAAAGAATGAAAAGGAATTAGGACAGTTTGCATTAGGAGTGGTAGCTAAGAATGGAATTAAATCAGGCCGTTTCTCTGTTATTTAATTTAATGTTATTACTTAGAATCATAGAATCCTAGAGTTGGAAGAGACCAGAAGGGCCATCCAGTCCAACCCCCTGCCAAGCAGGAAACACCATCAAAGCATTCCTGACAGATGGCTGTCAAGACTCTGCTTAAAGACCTCCAAAGAAGGAAACTCCACCACACTCCTTGGCAGCAAATTCCACTTATTTGCTGTGTTTATATCCCACCTTTTTCTCCAAGGAGCTCAAGGTGACATTCTCCTCATCCTTGCTTTAACCTCACAACAGCCCTGTGAGGTAGGCTCAGCTGAGAGGCAGCGACTGGCCTAGGTTCACCTGGTGGCCAAGGGGGGGATTTGAACCCTGGTCTCTCCCAGGCCCTATTTCAACCACGGCGCTGAGGCTGACTTGGCACAAGTCTTGCACAAGAAACCCACTTCCCCGCAAAGAGATAAGGCAAATGACAGGATAACGTGGTGGGAAGTGTGGGGTGACACTTCCTCTGACTTCCCTACAAAGAAATCTGGATGAATGCGCAACAAACGCCACCAGAGTTCATTGCAGGATCCTCTCTTTTTTCCTGCAGCCGTTGAGGTCTGAAGAACCTCTCAATGGCCCAAGTCAAGCATCCCATGCCATGGCAAATTCCACAAGGCAGGTGGGCTGTCCCTGAACAGGGTAAACCACAAGGTCCCAAAAAGAGCCTACTGGATCAAGCCAGTCACCTGTCTAGTCCATCATCCTGCCCTCACAGTGGCAAACCAGGTGCCTGTGGGAAACCAGCAAGCAGCATTCGAACACAAGAGCCCTCTCCCCTCCTGTGGTTCCCAGCAACTGACATTCAGAAGCATTGTTCCCTCCAACCATTCCGGCTAGGAGCCATCGATAGCCCCCTCCTCCTCCATGAATTTGTCCCGTCCTCTTTTGAAGCCATCACTGCCTCCTGCTGCAGGGGGTTCCACAGTTTAACTACTCACTGTGTGAATAGTCCTGGATCTCCCAAGGTTCAGCTTTATGGGATGTGCATGAGTTCTAGTGTTACGAGAAGGGAAGGAAAACTTTTTTCCCTATTCACTCTCTATATACCCCGCATCATTTTAGAGGATTCTATCCTGTTTCTAAACCAAAAAGTCCCAAATGCTGCAACCCTTCCTCATAGGGGAGTCCTGCCACCCCCTTGATCGTTTTGCTTGCCCTTTCTGCAAACTTTTCCAACTCTATGAACGAATGACGAACGGGAAGCCTTGCAAACACCTGCGAGCAAATTGGGAGGCATGGAGGACAATGGCACATTTTCATATAATCGCCCTGCAAACAAAGCAGAATGAATGCTCAGTAAAAAAACAGATATACAGTGGTACCTCGGGTTACAGACGCTTCAGGTTACAGACTCCGCTAACCCAGAAATAACACTTCAGGTTAAGAACTTTGCTTCAGTATAAGAACAGAAATCATGCTCTGGCGGCGCAGCGGCAGCGGGAGGTCCCATTAGCTCAAGTGGTGCTTCAGGTTAAGAACAGTTTCAGGTTAAGAACAGACCTCCGGAACGAATTAAGTACTTAACCAGAGGTACCTCTGGTTGCGAACAGGATCCATTCCGGAGCCTTGTTTGCAACCTGAAAGGTCCGTAACGTGAAGCGTCATGTCTGTGCATGTGCACGATGCGCTTCTGCGCATGTGTGTGACATCATTTTGCCCGTCTGCGCATGCGCGAACCGCCGAACCCGTAAATAACCCGTTCCGGTACTTCCGGGTTTGGCGCGTTCGTAACCCGCGCCAAACGCAACCTGCAGCGAACGCAACACGAGGTATGCCTGTAATCTAACCTCTCTGCAAGCCTCACACAAGCAGGTAAGGGGAATCTGGAGGAGCCCAAAGACACTCTCCACCTGCCAAGATCCATTGGCGGTTGCCTTATCCGGAGCCAGCCTTTTGCTCCACCTTGTCCTGGGAAATTAGCTCCAACCAAACAACGACGTCTCTCTGAAGGCTCAGCCCTATTTCCCAAGGTCTTTTAACTGGAGAGGCCGGGGATTCCATCTGAGGCCTCACGCAAGCAAATGGAATCTTCTTCCACTGTGTTGCGGAGCCTTCCCATACGAGACCTGGCAGGGGACGGAGTTACAATTAGCCCCCTTTGCTCTTCCTGCCCAGGAACTAATCCCCAGGGTTTAGCCCTTGGCTGTGCCCCCAGCACGAAGGATATTAACTGGATGAGAGATTAGACGTGCCGCATTAATGAGAGAGACGGCTATAATTCTTATCTGATCGCTTGCCGATGATGGCAATCGGGAAGAAGCCCTTTTGTACGCCCAAGGGCATTGTTACAGCAATTCTAAGGTCTTATATGTATATAAAATTAATGTTCATAAATGTACAAGGCAAACACATACATAAGTCTATAGCCCACGTGTCTGAAATAGTACAGGAGAACAATCCTGAAGCCGTTTTGACTCTCCCAAATAGACCTCAGATATTTCTATGCAAGGAGGAAGGAAATGGGAAAAAGATTTTCAATGGTCTTTGGACTGGAGGGGCTTCCACCTCCTTGTAAATGCAGTCTGGCAAGTATCTGTTCAGCTGAGCACACTCTCAATATGCGTAAGAGATTCAGGAACTAAGGATTTACCATCTCCAAGGAATGGCCAGGCGACCCAGAAAAGGCAATCAGATAAGGCATGATCAGGTATCCTGGCAGACAGGAGAGAAGCAACACACTCAAATTTCTGCTGGAGACCACCTCTTTCTGTGATGTACGGATGATGTTTTGGGGAGTGGTCTTGAGCTACAGGGTGGGCAATTTCAACAGTCTATATAGGAGCTTGCACCCCAATGTTCTGGGTTCCTCTCTTCCCTCCCTGCGTGGGGGGAGTGGGAGACCCTCTTGCAAGAGTTTAATAAAGATCAGGCTTACTAGCTGCTTTGCTTCTCAATATTCTCTGGCTGGCCTCTGTTATTTTCTACCGATAGAGAACCTACATAAGGACGCTATTTGGGCTCTTGGATACCCCATAAGGGGAAAAGGAGCAGTTTTTTCTTATATCAGCATCCTCAGCCAGAGGGACATGGAGGAGAAGAAGAAGAAGAAGAAGAAGAAGAAGAAGAAGAAGAAGAAGAAGAAGAAGAAGAAGAAGAAGAAGAAGAAGAGCTGCATGTGGAGGAGCGGAGGCGCGAACCCGGTTCACCAGATTATGAGTCTACCATTCTTAACCACTACACCACACTGGTGTAGAGAAAGGTGGGTTTTCCAAAGGTGGCCAACTGACCAGATTTTCACTTGTGCTTTTCTAGGCAGAAGCAGTGGGAGGCAGCAATTCTGAAGACCACTAGGACATTGGGTTGGCCACTGTGAGAATGGGATGCTGGACTAGATGGGCCATGGGCCGGATCCTGCAGGCTCTTCTGAAGTTCTTACAAGTGCTCCACATACTGCCCCCCCTCCCAGGCTCCTCCATCCTTTGCCTACTGATGAGGTCCCTTGTGCTCCTGAGTTTATTTGGCGGAAGCAGACAGGCGAAGAGACCCAGAGAGGGCAGCTTTTATTGTCAAGGTGTCTGCAGCAGACAGGAAGGCAATGAGGAGAAAGCCTGATGGGAAGGAAGGAGTCGGGGAGGAAATAACAAGTGCCGTTCCCAGTAATGAGAGGGAGCTCTCCTGATCTCTGGCTAATGAGGAAATTGACCAGGGGCTGTCCAATGTGCAGCAGCTCTTCAAAAAGCAAATCTTGGAGACGGCATGAGATTCCCCCTCCCCCTTTCCAAGCGGAGAGGAATCTTTTCTGTTCTCAGCCACTCTCTTCAGCAGAGAGGTCAAGCAGTGAAGTTCTGAGGGGTGTTTAAGCAGCCGCCTGCATTCCAGAAGTGGGTAGGCAGTGTGGTGTAGTGGTTAGAGCACATGGCCACTCTCCCTGCCTACGGTTTTCTTTTCTTTTTTTTAAAGTGATCGTTATTGGTTTTATTTACACACATTAAAAAATATTTACAGTCTCATCAATACAGATAAAAAAAGAAGAAGAAAAAAAGTTTTCAGCAAGTGCCCCTCGGAAGCTGCCTCTGACTGCGGAGGCAGAGCTAGGAGACATCGATAGCCCTCTCCTCCATGAATTAAGTTGGACTAGATGACCCTTGGGGTCCCTTCCAACTCTACAATTCTGTGACTTTGTCTCATTCTCTTTCAAAGCCATCCAAGTGAGTGGCCATCACTGTCTCCAGTGGGAGGGAGTTCCATAGTTCAACTGGGAACTGCATGAAATACTTTCTTTAACTCATTTGGACGTGACCTAAGGCCAGTCACTCGATCTCAGCCTCACCTTCCTCATGGAATCATAGATTTGTAGAGTTGGAAGGGACCCCTGAGGATCATCTAGTCCAACCCTCTGCAATGCAGGGATATGCGGCAGTCCCATACAGGGCTCGAACCTGCAACCTTGGCGTTATCAGCCCCACATTCCAGCCAACTGAGCTGTCCTGGCACTGGTTGCTGGGAGGATAACATGGGGAGAAGGAGCACTATAAGACACTTTGAACTCCTTGGAGAAAAGGTGAGGTATGATTGCAGCAATAAATGAAATGAACATCTTTCCCTCCCCTCCCACATCAAAAGAAAAAGGGTCTTGATGGACCAGGATGTGCTTTTTTGGGGAGGCTGTGTCAGACCTCCAAAGGAGCCATTAGCCCCCTCTGCTCCAGAAAACAAGCCCTGTGTGTTGTGAAATCCTGGGGTTGGGCAGCTCAGGGTCGATGCTTAAGTTTCCAGATGATGGTGCTTATTTCCAAGAGTTTTCTTCTTGGGGAAAGGCATTGCTCTGTCTCCCCACCTATTGACAAGCTGGAAGATGTGCAGAAGAGGGTGACCAAGATGATCAAGGGTCTGGAAACTAAGCCTTATGAGGAATGGTTGAAAGAGCTGGGTATGTTTAACCTGGAAAAGAGGAGACTGAGAGGAGATATGAGTTGTTGTTGTTGTTTAGTCGTTTAGTCATGTCTGACTCTTCATGACCCCATGGACCAGAGCACGCCAGGCACTCCTGTCTTCCACTGCGTCCCGCAGTTTGGTCAGACTCATGTTAGAATAGAATCATAGAATCATGGAGTTGGAAGAGACCCCCTAATCTTCTTTCTTGTAGTTTGAATCCATTGCCCCGTGTCCGCTTCTCTGGAGCAGCAGAAAACAACCTTTCTCCCTCCTCTATAGGACATCCTTTTATATATTTGAACATGGCTATCATATCACCCCTTAACCTTCTTTTCTCCAGGCTTCTTGGTGGCTTCAAGAACACTATCCAACCATCTTGTCCTCTGTCATCCCCTTCTCCTTGCGCCCTCCATTTTCCCCAACATCAGGGGATCTTCTCTTCTCATGAGGTGGCCAAAGTACTGGAGCCTCAGCTTCAGGATCTGTCCTTCCAGTGAGCACTCAGGCCTGATTTCCTTCAGAATGGATAGGTTTGATCTTCTTGCAGTCCATGGAACTCTCAAGAGTCTCCTCCAGCACCAGAATTCAAAAGCATCAATTCTTTGGCAATCAGCCTTTTTATGGTCCAGCTCTCACTGTATGATAGCCATCTTCAAATATCTCAAGGGCTGTCACCTGGAAGACCATGCCTGCTTTCTCCTGCTCTGGAGGGAAAGACTCAAACCAATGGATTCCAAAAAGGACATTCGACTGAACCTTAGGAATAACTTTTTGACAGTAAGAGCTATTCAACAGTGGAACCGTCTCCCATGGGAGGTGGTGGACTCTCCTTCCTTGGAGGTTTTTAAGCTGAGGTTGCATGGCCATTTGTCAAGAATCCTTTAGCTGTGATTCCTGCCCTAGAATCATAGAATCATAGAGTTGGAAGAGACCCCAAGGGCCATCTAGTCCAACCCCCTGCCAAGCAGGAAACACCATCAAAGCATTCCTGACAGATGGCTGTCAAGCCTCCGCTTAAAGACCTCCAAAGAAGGAGACTCCACTACACTCCTTGGTAGCAAATTCCACTGTCCAACAGCTCTCACTGTCATGAAATTCTTCCTAATGTTTAGGTGGAATCTTCTTTCTTGTAGTTTGAATCCATTGCTCCGTGTCCACTTTCTGGAGCAGCCGAAAAAAACCTTTCACCCTCCTCTATATGACATCCTTTTATATATTTGAACATGGCTATCATATCACCCCTTAACCTTCTCTTCTCCAGGCGAAACATACCCAGTTCCCTAAGCCGTTCCTCATAAGGCATCATTTCCAGGCCTTTGACCATTTTGGTTGCCCTCCTCTGGACACGTTCCAGCTTGTCAGTATCCTTCTTGAACTGTGGTGCCCAGAACTGGACACAGTATTCCAGGTGAGGTCTGACCAGAGCGGAATACAGTGGTACTATTACTTCCCTTGATCTAGACGCTATACTCCTATTGATGCAGCCCAGAATTGCATTGGCTTTTTTAGCTGCTGCATCACACTCTTGACTCATGTCAAGTTTATGGTCTACCAGACTCCTAGATCCTTTTCACATGTACTGCTCTCAAGCCAGGTGTCACCCATCCTGTATTTGTGCCTTTCATTTTTTTTGCCCAAGTTTAGTACTTTACATTTCTCCTTGTTAAAATTCAGCTTGTTTGCCCTGCACTAGATGATCCTTGGGGGAGGGCCTTCCAAGTCTATAATTCTATGATGCTACGGTTCTATGTTGATTGGATCACCCCAAATGCCTCGGGGCCGTGCTGACCTTTCAGGAGCCCTCCCTGCCCAAACACCTGGACCAGCCAGATATTAAAACTAAATTAAAAGGCTGTGGAGAACAAAACTCGCCTCTTACTCCCACCATATAAACAACGGTGATGGTTTTATTTTCACGGCCACCTCAAATTTATGTTCACACCTTGCACTTGGGCCGTTTGTGGCACACCGTAATGTGTTACTTTTTAAAAGGCTCCGGTTATGGCTGTATATCATTTATACGACACTTTTAATTTGCAAAAGTGCGCAACGTCTTCTTGCTGCGTTCTACTGCACAACCAGCCTTGCGAGGTTAGTCACTGTTTGCGCTGAATGGAAACCGGGCCGGGGAGGGGTGACCTATCAGAGAGTGCTCAAGGCAGGAGGAGTAGGACCTCAGCCGGGGTCTCTCAGCAGCACACAATTCTGTAACCGGAAGAATTTGCTGGCGAGCCTGAAACCGGGGGGGGGGGGGCTGCAGATCTGTCAAGCCCTTGCTACCAGAAACCCAAGATCTACCAATCAGAGCCAAGGGCAAAAGATTGCAGGGGGTTGAGCTAGATGACCCTGTGGTCCCTTGCAACTCTACAAGTCTACCAGTGCTGTCAAGTATCCCGTATTGGCTGGGATTCCCCCGTTTTTAAATGTGTTTCCCGCTGCTGTCCCGGATGACTCAAAAGCCCATACATTCCCGGGTTGTGTGAGAAAGTGGATGGGGTGCTTTGGGGCAGTGCCCCGAGAAACGTGCCCCCCGCTCAGCTTGTTTCGCTCCTCTCCTTGCAGGCCTGCCGTGCCAAGCCGAGCAACGCGCTGCCCGCCCACCCCATGGGGCACGGCACGGCGCGCTGGCCGGGCCTGTGAGCGTTCCCACCCAGCACAGCCGCGCTGACCCTTTGGAACTAAGGCTGGGCCACTGGGGTAGTAGCGGGGAGTCCACGGCAAAGGGCTGCCTGAGATCGCTTGCCCCGTCGAGGTTTAGGTTAAGCGGAGGAGGCCTTTCTATCCCGCGAAAGGCGGCGGGTTTGGCCGCTCGGCCATTTGTGCCACGCGGGGCCAGGAGAGCTTCCCTGGGCGCTCACGGAGGGCCACGCGGCTGCTCTCGATCCGAGGGGAAGCGGCTGACGCCGGTGGCAAAGGGGCTGCTGCGTCGCTACCTATAGACCGGGAGGAGAGGCGCATATGCGGCGACCGAGAGGAGCAGCTCCGCAAGGAGAAGGAGAAGGTCCAGCCGGGAAGCAAGGTGAGGCCAGGGCAGCGCTGCCCAGGGCTCGCGAGGGCGTCTCGCCGGCTGCTCTTACTTGAATGCCGCGTTCTAGCTGCTCCGCCCACTTTTGCTTCTGGCTCCGCCCACCACTGCCATGTGACTATCCCTTATTTTCAAATCCGAAAGTTGACAGCTATGAAGTCTACGTTAACGGCAGTGCCAACCACCTACATGGATTTCTTAAAAGAGGATTATAGACTCACAGAATCATAGAGTTGGAAGGGTAACCCAAGGGCCATCTAGTCCAACCCCCTTCAATGCCGGAATCTCAGCTAAAGGGTCCGTGACAGATTGGGCAAATCTATGGAGGAGAGGGCTATCGATAGCTACTAGCCACAATGGCTATGCTCTGCCTCCATGGACGAAGGCAGTATGGCTGTTGCAAGGATAAAATGAGGACATGTCCACAACAGCCTGTTATTAATACTAAGACCTAGCCCTCGCTTCTCATGCCGGACAGGAGAGCACATGACACACCTGTGCTCAAACCAATGGCCCTGAGACTCAGAATGGTCCTTGGATCAGGGATACTGAACAGAGCGGCCTCGGCTGAGCTGTGTGATTCCTGCATCACAAGGGGTTGGACTACATGACCCTCTGGGGTCCCTCCAACTCTACAATTCCACGATGCCATGAGCCGATATGATTTCCAACCACTTTTCAGGGTTCCTGCGAGGGCAAGCAGGATATGAAATGCAAAGTGCACTTAACAATGCTATATAGTTGATAAACAACGCGATTAAATGGGCAAGGATGATTTGCACCCGCCTCTTCCCTCCCTCGCATTGACCCGTCGTGAAGTCGGGCACTGGGCAGGTGACCAGGGAGCCCCTCTGAGAGACAGCATTTATTGAACCTTTTTTTTTTTAACGAGATCATTAATGACCTTGCAAGGCTTCAGTGGCAAGTCATAATTAAATGCAACGCTTAGCTTCCTCCGCAGCCCCAAACCAACATTCCCCGCCCCCCAGCTAGCGCTGAGTTGGCAACACATGGACAGTTCCCCCTCCCTTGCATCTCCCTCCCCAACGTCTGCACCAAGGTGAAGCCCCACCTTTCCTGCTGGGTGGCAAAAATGTCCTTCCTCCACATGGCGGAGCTCAGGTCCTCCGTTGGGTTTGAAGGGGAAGTAGTCAGTGGGAGAATCTCCTGCACAAGAGCGGAAGCAGGACATGGGATTCCACCCGGCCTCCAACTTGCTTCCCAGAAGTGGGGGTCCAACATCCGCACATCTATGGTGGGAACACGGCTGCCAGGTACTTGGCTACGAGTGAAGGAAGAAGA
This sequence comes from Lacerta agilis, assembly GCF_009819535.1. Taxonomy (NCBI): domain Eukaryota; kingdom Metazoa; phylum Chordata; class Lepidosauria; order Squamata; family Lacertidae; genus Lacerta; species Lacerta agilis. The sequence continues at coordinate 1,653,739 of NC_046322.1, forward strand.
CTGCTGCTAGGATATTCTGGCTACAAATCTTAGCATACATTGAGATCCCTGAGCAATCCGGCAGAAGAACGAAGCCCTCTACAAGCCGTACCCTTTAAAAATGGCTTCCAAACTGACCGAGTGAATTGAGTGACACCCCATGAAGAAAGGCTGCGATTTGGGACATTTTTGTTTAGAGAAAAGGCAAGGAAGAGATGACACAGTAGAAGAGTACATGTGAGAGCAGTAAATGTGAAAAGGATCTAGGAGTCTTGGTAGACCATAAACTTGACATGAGTCAACAGTGTGATGCAGCAGCTAAAAAAGCCAATGCAATTCTGGGCTGCATCAATAGGAGTATAGCGTCTAGATCAAGGGAAGTAATAGTACCACTGTATTCCGCTCTGGTCAGACCTCACCTGGAATACTGTGTCCAGTTCTGGGCACCACAGTTCAAGAAGGATACTGACAAGCTGGAACGTGTCCAGAGGAGGGCAACCAAAATGGTCAAAGGCCTGGAAACGATGCCTTATGAGGAACGGCTTAGGGAGCTGGGTATGTTTAGCCTGGAGAAGAGAAGGTTAAGGGGGGATATGATAGCCATGTTCAAATATATCAAAGGATGTCATATAGAGGAGGGAGAAAGGTTGTTTTCTGCTGCTCCAGAGAAGCGGACACGGGGCAATGGATTCAAACTACAAGAAAGAAGATTCCACCTAAACATTAGGAAGAACTTCCTGACAGTAAGAGCTGTTGGACAGTGGAATTTGCTGCCAAGGAGTGTGGTGGAGTCCCCTTCTTTGGAGGTCTTTAAGCGGAGGCTTGACAGCCATCTGTCAGGAATGCTTTGATGGTGTTTCCTGCTTGGCAGGGGGTTGGACTGGATGGCCCTTGTGTTCTCTTCCAACTCTAGAATTCTATGATTCTAGGTGTGGGATATACCTATTAATGATAAATTAACATGTGCCATTAAGGTAAGATGGGTAATATGCAGGAGAAATGATTTTGAGGAGATATGGAGGGTGTTTGCAGAATCTGTACTGTTAAAACAGAAAGGGGACAAACCATCGCAAGAGGTGTTGACATTTTGGGAGGTTGGCTAGTTACAATGGAATGGTCTCGATGGTGGGGTGCACATTTTTATTCTTATTTATTTATTCTTATTACTTTTTCAAAATAAAAGAAAAAAGAAAAAAAGAAAGAAAAGATTAGGCAAATTGATGGAGGGGGAGAGCGCTATCGATGGCTACTAGCCAGAAGGGCTCTTTCCTTCCGCAGTTGAAGGCAGCAGTGCTTCTGAATACCAATTGTTGGAAGCTACAGGAGGGGAAGCTCCAGATCCTGGAGCTGAGGCTCCAAGACTTTGGCCCAAGGGTGTCGCGAGGGCGGGTGGTCCGCCCTGGGTCCCAGGGGAGGGGGGTGACCCTTGGGCCAGCCCCGCCCCACTGGCGGGCCCCGAGCAAGCCGTGGAGCAAAGCCCCTCCGCCCCGCGGCCCATCCGGGGTCCGCCCGTCGGCGCCACTATGGGGCTGCCCTGTGCGATTGGCGGCCCGTGGGGCTGCCCCGTCAGTGCTGCTTTAAAGCAGCATGGATGGGGAAGTCCCAGGAGCCGGCGCTCACTCGGCGGGTCGCCGCTGGAGTAGCAGCACCGGGGGGGGATGGAAGGCTGTGCTGATGCATGCATTGTGACGTCACAAAGCATGCATCAGGACACCCCGCCCCCAGGGGGGTGCCTCCGCGTGGCAACGCCGCCCCGGGCACCCAAGAGGCTTCCTATGCCTCTGCTTTGGCCGCCTCATGAGAAGAGAAGACTCCCTGGAAAAGACCCTGATGTTGGGAAAGATGGAGGGCACAAGGAGAAGGGGACGACAGAAGATGAGATGGCTGGACAGTGTATTCGAAGCGACTGGCATGAGGGAGGCAGTGGAAGACAGGAGTGCCTGGCATGCTCTGGTCCATGGGGTCACCAAGAGTCGGACACGACTAAACGACTCAACAACAACAGGAGGGGAGAGTTGCTTGTGGCTTTCCCAAAGGCATCTCTTTGGTTAATGTGAAAACAGGATACCTTAGCTGAGATACCTGCATTGCTGGGGGTTGAATTAGATGACACTTGGGGTCCCTTCCAACTCTACAATTCTAGGATTCTAGGAGGCTGGACTAGATGGGCTATTGGTCTGATCCAGCAAACTCTTCTTATGTTATTTGTTTTTTTAAAACCCCCTGTCTTCCTGTGAATTTCAATGCCAGAAAGCGTCGTTCATACCAATTGCCTAAGAACTGTGCATTCCTAGGAAGGAGGTGGGCTGCTCATGGTGGAAGGTGGAGCTAAATGTGTTGTGTGGCTCTTCGCCGCCATCCACACGCTCAATGCTGGAAGGCACTACTGATGAGAAGGCCTGGATCTCTCTGAAGCCCTTTGTTTCCTCTGCCACCCCCCCACCCCCCACTGAACTGCTAGCTATCGAGTAATATCTGACATCCATTTAAATCTGGACGTGGGGAATGCATCAGCGATGGCTAAAGGCAGCTGTAGTTTGCCTTTCGAGTCTCCATGAATTTCCCCCCTGCCTAGAATTGCAATTTCAAGGAAATCAGGAGCTGAGGGCAGTTTTCAGCTCATGTGGGAATGCGGCTGGGGTGGTGGTGGTGGGGGGGCACGCTGGCCATTGAACTCCGCAGGCAACTCCTGGTCGATTGCAAAAGATAGCTTTGCCTCCCTTTCACCCGCTCTGCTCTTCTCTCTCCAGCTGAGCTTTCTGTTGACTGCAGGCAATGTTTGCTTTAAAGGGGCTTCCAAGTAGTTAGCTTTCAACCAGGCGAGATGCTCTCATGACTGAAGACCCTGCGCTTGGCGGGTGTGTGTGTGGGTGTGGGTGTGTGAATTGAGAAGTGGTCTGTTCATCCCCAACACAAATGGGGCTGTTCAAAATCATTGCCTCCCCTGCCTTTGTTACAATCGTTTTTTGCATTATGTTGTTCAAGAAATGCTATGGGGCCCTTTCAGCCTTTAGCTTATAGGAGCAGGGATGGCTAGGGGTAGGGGTGTGTGTGTGTGTGCCAGAGAGAGAGAGAGAGAGAGAGAGAGAGAGAGGAAGGAAGGAAGGAAGGAAGGAAGGAAGGAAGGAAGGAAGGAAGGGGGAGCCTCTGTATCATGGGTAGGCAAACAAAGGCCAATCCAGCACAATCATCTTCTAAATCCGGCCTGCAGATGGTCTGAGAATCAGCATGTTTTTACATGAGTAGAACGTGTCCTTTTATTTAAAATGCATCTCTGGGTTCTTTGTGTGGCATAGGAATTCATTCATCTCCCCCCCCCCAAATAGTCCGCCCCCCCACAAGATCTGAGGGACAGTGGACCGGCCCCCCGCTGAAAAAGTTTGCTGACCCCTGCTCTTTATTCCCTTGCCAACCACCTGAAGAACTGGAAATGCCCTTTTTGCCTGCACACCAACCTTCTCATCTATTGCTGCGAGGCTCAGGAAAGTCTGCATGGTGAGGTTTGGCTGCAAAGGACCTCCTGTGTGGCCACCTGCCTTGGCCACTCTGTCTCCTTGCCCTAACCCACTCAACCCCAGATCATGCTGGAATCATGGAATGGCAGTGTTGGAAAGGGACCAGGAGGGTCATCCAGTCCAACCCCCCGCAATGGAGGAAAAACTCAGGACAGATATAGGAAATGTCCTTCACACGGCACCACAGTTAATCTGTGGAACTCCCTCCCACTGGAGGCAGTGATGGCTACCAACTTGGATGGCGCTGAAAGAGGATTAGACAACTTCATGGAGGAGGAGAGGGCTATCGATGGCTACTAGCCAAGATGGCTATGCTCTGCAGGATAGGATGGGAGAGGGGCCTTGCTCTTAGGTCTTGCTTTTAGGTTGCCCAGTTGGGCACTGTGAGAACAGGATGCTGGACTAGATGGACCACTGGCCTGATCCAGCTGGCTCTTCTGCAGTTCTTCATTGCTGCCATGCTGCGGAGAGTCCCCATGGCGAGGGTCGGCTGCCAATGACCTTCCCATATGGCCAGCTGCCTGCCAACCTCTGGGTCCCTGGCCCTATTTCTCCCTGCCCCACAACCAACTGCCCTGTAACCTCTAAAGCCACTGAAGGTCCCCTGCGTCCCTCCCCTCTCCTGAAGCCAATATCTAGGTTACTGCTCACCCTTCCCATCACAAGTTTCTGGGAAATGGACGGGCTGGGGAGGGAGGGAGAAGAGAGGTTATATGGGGTGACAAACCCGGCCAGCCCCCCTGCTGCCCACCATCTGCCAACGGCATCGCAACCCGCCTTTGGCTAAACAACCCCCGTCCAGGCAGTAACGGGAGAGGCTGGGATGAGCTGCGGTGGAAGAACAGGAACGTCCCCGGAGGTCGCCTGATGAGGGGGGATCGGCCCTGCTAGGAGGTCCGCCAGCCCCTGGCACACAGCCTGGGACAGCTAATTTCTTAAGAAGAAGTGGAATCAGGTTCCCCGAGGATGATGCAGCAAATTGCATTCGGGGAAAACAACAACAGGAATTGTTTACAGACGCTCAGCGGTGGGGGAAGAGCTTCTCCCCCCCTCGACCTCTGTCCTCCGCAAACTGCGAAATGTTCCTGGCCGCCAAGACACCCCTTTGCACCCCACTCGGAAGATCCTCAAAGGAATCTCACACACCGGACACTCCCTTGGATGTGCAGAATGGGGAGCTGGCATCCTCCTGGTGCTTTGGCCGGATTCCAGCTTCTTCCTCGACCAGGACGACAGTCAATGACTCGACTGTCCCATCATCTCATGTGGGTCAGCAACCCTTTTCTGCTGTGGGCCGGTCCACCGTCCCTCAGACCATGTCTATATATTTTTTTTGGGGGGGGGATGAATGAATGAATTCCTATGCCCCACAAATAACCCAGAGATGCATTTTAAATAAAAGGACACATTCTACTCATGTAAAAACACACTGATTCCCGGACTGTCCGCAGGCCGGATTGAGAAGGCGATGGGGCCGCATCCAGCCCAAGGGCCTTTTGTTGCCTACCCCGGCTTAGAAGAAACCCTTCCCTCTCTCCAGCCCACCCGCACATAGGGAGACTTTCTCCCGGCTTCTCCTGCCTATCCTAGCCCCACAGTTGTGTGCTGTGGCTCACTGGCAGAGAAGTTGCCCTGCATGCAGGCAGACCTGAGTTCAAGTCCTAGCATGTCCAGTTAGGAATGAGGGACGAGCCACACACCCCAAACCCTGGAGAGCCAGTTCTGTGTAGACAGAACTGAGCAGGAAGGTGATGGTCATGGTCTGGAAGCCAAGCCTTATGAGGAGCGGTTGAAGGAGCTGGGTATGTTCAGCCTGGAGAAGAGGAGACTGAAGAGGACATAGGATAGCCATCATCAAATATCTCAAGGGCTGTCACAGGGAAGAGGGAAGACGCTTGTTTTCTCCTCCTCTGGAGTGCAGGACTTGAACTCATGGCTTCAAGTTACAAGAAAGGAGAGTCCAACTGAACACCAGGGAAAAATTTCTGACAGTAAGAGCTGTTTGACAGTGGAACGGACTCTCTTGGGAGGTTGTGGACTCCAATGAGGCCAAATGTTGGAGGCTTCAAGAAATAAAATTCAGTCGTTCTTCAAACAGCACATAGATAAACTATGGAACTCATTCCCACAGGAGGCAGCTGCCCAAAAATTTGTAAAGACAACTTCGCGGAGGAGAGGGCTTTTGATGGATTCTAGCTAGGATGCTGCTGCTCTGCCTCCATACTTGGAGGTAGCAATGCTTTTGAAACTACCAACTGTTGAAAACCACAGGAGCACAAAGGGTTCTGGTACACAAATCCTGCCTGCAGGCTTCCCAGCTGGTTGGTTAGTGCATTGGACTATGAGCTGGGTTCGAATCCCCCACTCAGCCATGAAGCTCACTGGGAGACCTAATGTTGGTCATCATCTTGTTACCGAACCTACCTCACAGGGTTGTTGTGAAGATGGAATGGGGAGAAGGAGAGCAACTCCTGCTGCTTTGAAGAAAAGGGTGGTAAATAAATGTAACAAACAACTAAAATGAATGAACAAGGACAGGATGCTGGACTAGATGCGCCACTGGCCTGATCCAGCAGGAAAATTCTTATTGCCTGCTTATGCCTTCCTTTAAAAAACCACTTTGTTGTACCTGGGGGACTGATCTGCAGCCCAGAGGCTGCCTCAAGATGCAGGCAACTGCCTTTGCTCACACCCGGGTCCCCTGCCTGCCTGCCTCTCTCACCTCCTGCTGTTGTCGCCTCCCACCCTCTCCCAAACCATCTAAATTTAGACTGGGAGCTGGAGGCAGGGATCTGTCTTGGGCTTATGCTATCTCCTGCAAAATGCCATGTGCACTGACAGAGCGGGATTAAATAATCGCCGGAGGCTCGCAGCCAAAAATTCGGTGGGTAAATTCAAATCAATATGTAAAACCCACCCGGCCCCCTTCTAGCCTCAGAACACCCCTCTTTCTTTGCACAGCCTGGCTCAGAGCCAGGTCCCCCAGCGCAGCCCAAACAAGAGTGCATCAAAGATTTGGAGGGTTGCTGTTAAAATGAAAATAAACCCAGATGCCAACTTTGCTGCCACATAAACCCGGACAACACCATTACTGGTCCCAACAACATCAAACATACCATCTCAGGACTATTTAATTGCTCATCTTCCAACATTGTGTATGCAATCAAATGGCAACAGCGCCCTTCAGCTCTCTATATTGGACAAACAGGCCAAACCCTACACCAAAGGATAAATGGACATAAATCTGATATCAGGAATCACAAGACAGAGAAACCAGTAGGAGAACACTTCAATCTCCCAGGACATTCTATAAAAGATCTTAAAGTAGCTGTCTTAATACAAAGAAATTTCAGAAATAGACTGGAAAGAGAAGTGGCTGAATTGCAACTAATCACCAAACTTAGAACCATGGAGAAACCTGGTCTGAACAAAGACATTGGATTCTTATCTCATTATACTTAACAAAGCTATCTTTAGCCATCTCACCCCTTGCCTTTCCCTGCAAGACTAATTGCAGCCGTTAAGAGTCATCAACAGGTTTTCCACACCTATCAGCTGATCACCCATTCCCACCACCCTCTGAGTAATACCCCTCCCCACTCCCTCACTATATTTAAGGATCTGGTGACTTCTGTTTCAGTGTATCTGAAGAAGTGTGCATGCACACGAAAGCTCATACCAAGAACAAACTCAGTTGGTCTCTAAGGTGCTGCTGGAAAGAATTTTCTATTTTGTTTCGACTATGGCAGACCAACACGGCTACCCACCTGTAACTGTTAAAATGAAGGTTCTCCCTACAGGTGCTGGAGTGAAAAGGGACTGTGTGTGAAAGAGCGAGAGGCAGGAAAGAAGGAAAGCACTTATCTCATAGAATCATGGGATTGTAGGATTTGGGAGTTGGACAGGGCACCCAACGGTCATCCATTCCAACCCCCTGCAATCGCAGCTAAACATCCTGGACAGATGACCACCCAACCTCTCCGAGGAAGGAGTCTGTGCCAGCTCCCAAGGTCGTCCATTCCACTGTCGATGAGCTCTGACTTTTGGTCGGGTCTGGAGCAAAATAGATCTCCATGCTGCGCGGACATTTTTGCTTTTTGCTCTATGCTTGTCCTCTGCTGCCTGCAGGACCCCGTCTCGCCCAGCCGTGATTTCTGGCAAGCCTGATTTGGGCTGAGATGCCACGGGAGCTTCAAAAACATTCTGAGTGTTGAAGGAGAAGGACCAGCCACAGAAAACAGAACAGAGAAGGTTGCAGGAAAGGTGAAAGAACAGCCTGAGGGCTGGATGCTGCTGGCAGAAAGGGAGGGGGGGAGGAAGCAGGGCTGTGGACCAAGAGAGACAGCATTTTGGGGGGGGAGGGGGGTGCATGTGCGGGGGCTGAGCTTCACATCCCAAAATGCATGCCAGCATCCTTTGTATGCGAGTTTTTTTGGCCGTTATTTCACATTTGGAAGTCTACAGTGGGCACAACGGTTATGTTTTGCTTTCGGCCGTATGAAATATAATTGTGCTTTTTTATGCTTTTCTGAGAAACATCAAGAGAGCAAAGAAGTGACAAATAACTTACTGGAAATGCTTTTGTGTCCGTCCCCCCCACAAGCCAACTCTTGCAGGTGCTCCCCCCCCCAATGTTAGCGAACGCAGGAGGGGGCTTTGCTGCTTCCAACCCCCCCCCCCCCAACAGCCTGTCCAGGCTCAGCCAGATGTTTTTCCCCGCAGCAAGTGACCCCCCCAAATGTGGCTGCCTCAGATGCGCCTCCTCCCCCCCCCCATGGGCTTTCGCCTCCCTCCTCTAATCGCATTAGCAGTGCAGAGTGCAGAACAGCCTCTGGGCTCCTGTCCAGCTCCCCAGCCGGACCTCCTCAGAGTTTCATGGAGCTTGCCTCCCTCCTTGCAGCAGCTTGGAGCAGTTTGAAGTAGGACAGAGAAAGGCGAGGTGGGGGGGGGAGGAGATTAAAAAAAAGGAGCTGGAGCAGAAGGGAGAACGAGGCAGGTGGAAATAGGATTGAATAGGATTGAAGGCCCATCCTTCAAAAAGAGGGGGGGAACGAGGGGAAAGACACTCTGCTCATGCTCAGAGGCACATGTCTCTCAAGCCAACCAGTCACTTCTGGGGAGCTCAAATCAAACCTCCCAGGAGCTGCATATTTGCTCAGAACAGAATGGGTCTTTCTCTTCCAGGAGCACCCCCAAGGCTGTGGCCTTTGGAGAAGAGGAATGGTCTCAGGCTAAATTCTCGGAACGGAAACTGCAGGAAGGTTTCATTCTAAGAATATATCCAACAAGGGCATTTAAGAGAAAGCTTGAAAACCCGGTAGGGCTGCTGACACAGGCATACAAAGCGGTGCCAAATAAGGTCTTCCTTTACCTTATTTAGGGGTGCAGGTGGCGCTGGGGTCTAGACCACTGAGCCTCTTGGGCTTGCCGATCGGAAGGTCGGCGGTTCGAATCCCTGTGACGGGGTGAGCTCCCGTTGCTATGTCCCAGCTCCTGCCAACCTAGCAGTTCAAAAGCATGCCAGCGCAAGTAGATAAATAGGTACCGCTCTGGTGGGAAGGTAAACGGCGTTTCTGTGTGCTCTGGCTTCCGTCGTGCCAGAAGTGGTTTAGTCCTGCTGGCCACATGACCGGAAAACTGTCTGTGGACAAACGCCGGCTTCCTTGGCCTGAAAAGTGAGATGAGCATTGCAACCCCATAGTCGTAGAATCATAGAATCCTAGAGCTGGAAGAGACCACAAGGGCCATCCAGTCCAACCCCCTGCCAAGCAGGAAACACCATCAAAGCATTCCTGACAGGTGGCTGTCAAGCCTCCGCTTAAAGACCTCCAAAGAAGGAGACTCCACCACACTCCTTGGCAGCAAATTCCACTGCCGAACAGCTCTCACTGTCAGGAAGCTCTTCCTAATGTTTAGGTGTAATCTTCTTTCTTGTAGTTTGAATCCATTGCCCATGTCCGCTTCTCTGGAGCAGCAGAAAAGTGGACTTAACTATCCAAGGGTCCTTTGCCTTTTGCCTTTACCTTTTTGCCCTTAAATTGAAAAATCCTAAAATTAAGCAACTAGTGAAAGGCAGGATCATGAGGGAAATCCTCAAAGGGCTTTAGGCTGCTAGCAATTCACCTTAGACAGGAGAAGCCAACAAGGAGCTCCACAGATGGGTACAACTCCAATCACCCCTTTTCCTCCCATACGTAGCTGGCCGGGCTTGGAGATCTTTGGGGGAAGCCCTTCCCTTGTTCCCCACCCCCCACCCTCCCAGGCACACTGTGTGGCGATGTGGAAGAGGGCCTTCCTGGGGGTGGCTGTTCCCAGGCAACTTTGGAAATTCCCTGGAGGCAGCCCTGCATCTGAATGGAAAGCGTAGGAGGAGAGAGTTGCTCTTGGGCTCGGATCCTGCTTGCAGGTTTCCTACGTGGGCATCTGACTGGCCACTGTGAGAACAGGACGCCAGACTAGATGGGTCCAGCAGGAAATGGCCCTTGTGGTCTCTTCCAACTCTATGATTCTATGATTCTATGTTCTCCAAATCCTATGAGGTTATGTGCCTTGCCCCAAAGCTTTCTTGAGGATATGGGGTTCATAGAATCATAGAATCATAGTTGGAAGAGACCCCAAGGGCCATCCAGTCCAACCCCCTGCCAAGCAGGAAACACCATCAAAGCATTCCTGACAGATGGCTGTCAAGCCTCTGCTTAAAGACCTCCAAAGAAGGAGACTCCACCACACTCCTTGGCAGCAAATTCCACTGTCAAACAGCTCTCACTGTCAGGAAGTTCTCCCTCATGTTTAGGTGGAATCTTCTTTCTTGTATTTTGAATCCATTGCCCCGTGTCCGCTTCTCTGGAGCAGCAGAAAACAACCTTTCACCCTCCTCTATATGACATCCTTTGATATATTTGAACATGGCTATCATATCACCCCTTAGCCTTCTCTTCTCCAGGCTAAACATACCCAGCTCCCTAAGCCGTTCCTCATAAGGCACCATTGTTGCGCACCATTGTTCTGGGTTTTCTCCTCCCTCCTGCGTGTGGTGAGTGGGGACCCTGTTGCAACAGTTAATAAAGATCAGGCTTACTAGTCGCTTTGCTTCTCAATATACTCTGGTTGGCCTCTGTTATTTTCTCCTACCGATAGCGAAGCCACTTAAGGACTCTGTACAGTGGACACTCGGGTTGCGAACGTGAGCCATGCGGGAGGCACAACCGCAACCCGCAGCATCCGCAACCTGCAGCGCCACGTATGCGCACGTGCATGACACGATTCGATGCTTCTGCGCATGCGCAAAGCGCAATTTAGTGTTTCTGTGCATGCGCGAGCGCCGAAACCCGGAAGTAACCTGTACCAGTACTTCCGGGCTCGGTGCATCTGTAACCTGAAAACGCACAACCCGCAGCGATCGCAACCCGAGCTATGACTGTATCGGCTCTGAAATACCCCGTAAGGGAAAGGGAGCAGTTTTTCCCTATAACAATACGAAGCCTACATTGTGGGTCTCATCCAACACAGACCTTCACGGCGACCACAACAGGGAAATTATGCAGAAGGAAAAGGGGAGTAGGAAGTCTTTGGAGTATCTCAAACATCCTTGCTTTTGGAAACTGCAGGTATACCTCGGAGGTGCATCAGTATGTGCTTTCAGCACCACAGACATTTGAGTACGCAGGCCTATTTCTGAACCCCCGGGTAAAGCTGGCCTGCAGACGACTTTGCACCTCTCACTCCTCTTCCTCTGCTTGGGAAGGAAATCAGTCAGACCCCGGCAGAAGGCATTTCTGCACCCATGGAAGGAGAATATCCGCAGGGGAGAATCAAGCCTCCCAGATGAGTGCAGCATCCCACGTGGAGACCAGCACTGGGGGAGTGTGATCTGTTGATGCTTTCATCTGCCTTCCTGATGCTGCGGTGCATTTAAGAAACATTTAATTGCTGCTTTTAGCTAGGAAAAGCATTTTATGCAGAATCCTACGCTTGTAATATATTTTGAAACGATGTGCATATTTTTAGTCTAAAGGAGTGGGGATACTTTTTATTTTTTATTTTAAAGAGGAATAACACCTCTGTCTCTCACACACTCACACACAAACACACGGGGGTCAGCCACACTTACTTTTTGCCCCACACTTTTGAGGTGCACTTCCGCTCTTCATAGTTTTGTGTCCAATCACTCCTCTTTCCCTCCCCACTTCCCCCAGGAAAAGCCACTTCTTAACACTGAATCAGAACAAATGGCAATGCATGTTCTCCACTGATTGCTGTTTGCTCCGATTCAGCAGCGACAACACAAAAGAGCTTGGACACAAAAGCTTTAAAGTACCTAGAAATGTGGGCGGGGGGGGGGGGGAGTCTGAACAGGCCCTCACTTTATAGCAAGTAGTTGATCATTAAGCCTCAATGTTGGTGCAAAACTCCTGGCTGGCCCAACCCTGCCCTGTTCCTTCACAATGCAAACAGAGTCACTTCATTTCACAACACCCAGAAGCTTCCCTTCCCCGTTCTCAAACAGGCTCACACAAGCTCAGTGAAAGAGGAAATATTTTGCAGGCAGAGGGGTCCCGAGTTCAAATCTTTGGACTCTCCAGTGAATAAAGGCTCAGAGGGTGAGTGGAAGACCTCAGAGATTGGAACACCTCTGAAGAAAACACTGGAGCTAACTTGCACCTCTTTACCCTGCCCTTTGAAAAGTGAAGAATTCACAGAATCATAGAATTGGAAGAGTTGGGAGGGACACAAAGGGTCATCTTGTCCAAACCCCCTGCAATGCGGAAATAAATTTGGGGTATTCCCTTTATTTGTGTGGTGTATGGATGATTGATTTTGGGCTGGTTTTTGTGGGTTTTTTTTTTTACTGTTTTAATTGTGTTTTATATGCCGCAGCTCAACCTGGGATCGCCTAGCGAAGGGGTGGGTGAGAAATGCAAAAGACGAAGATGAATAATAAAAACAGAAGGAAGGGGCGTAGCAAGTGGGGGCGGGCCGCCCCGTGTTCCATAATGGAGGGGGTGACAAATTATCAAGGAACAATTTTTTTTTTGAAATTTTTTTATTGACATTTTTTTTTTTGAAAATGCCTGCTCCGAAGGTCTTATCTTACTATACTAGGGATTATATAGCTATATATGAAATTTCACGCATATCGGTTAATATCTTGACCCTCCTCCACCAAAATAGCTGTTCACTCAGCTGTTTTCCTATGTCATGAAGGCTGAAATTTCAGTTCAGAGAACACTTACTGTTCCCAGCCCTAACCCTGTGGAAAGCCACCTAATTAGACTTTAATTTGATTTTGAGATCTTTTTAGGAGGTAATTTAATTATTGTTTGATTTTATACCAATGTTATGTATCTGATGTTAGCCACCCTGAGCCCGACTTCAGCCGGGGAGGGCGGGATATAACTAAAAGTTTATTATTATTATTACTTGTTATTATTCCTTTGTAAGAAAATATGAAATAACGTAAAACCATTTTTGCCGGGGGGGGAATCAATGGGGGGGTCGACAAGAAATTTTCCGCACCGGGTACCACCTGACCTTCCCATGCCGGGCCCGGGGGGGGTTGACAAAACATTTTTTGCCCCCCGGGTACCAATTTACCTTGCTACGCCCCTGACAGAAGGCAGTGAAGGAGTAAGAAGAGAAACCTGACTGAGTTATTTGGCAACTTCTGTCTGCAAACCCCACATTAGTCTCCGTTACAGAAATTCATCCCGGCTCACCCGAAAGGTGTGAATGTAAAAACCATCAAAGGGAGAGAAAGAAAAATTCAGCGAGGCCACGAAATTAGAGATGAAAGGTAGTTTATTTTCTGGTTAAATGCAAAAGGCTTTCAAGATAAACAGGAACAGGCCCTGCCTTGAAGCCAGCTAACAGTGTCCATATGGGATGTTTAGACCACTTTGCCTAATCCAGAGCATCAATTCACAGACCGCATCCCTCACTCACCCACCGGGCCTGTCTTCTGTTTCCAATTGCAGATGGAGGTCAAACAAGTCATTACTGTCCTCTTTTCAAGGAACACTTTGGCTACAGATCTCGTAACATCTTGCAGCCTCAGCCCAGAGCAGCTTCGGAGATGTATTTGCCAGGCCAAAACTCTGTGTCCCTTCTCCTTAAGGCGGCACCTTCAACAAAACTGGGTGCCCATACGGCTTCCTAGGATGGACAGAACTCCAGGAACCATGCAACAGGAGTCTGGCTCCCGTGAACAACTCCTTAGGTTTGCATGGGGGGGGGGGGAAAGAAGATTATCCATTAGGAATCCTGGTCCCAGGCAAGGACAAATCTGCCTATTTCTGCTTCTCATTTTTTTTACAGGATTACGTTCAGTTCTCTCCGCTCCCAAATCAGTTTGCAAATTTTTATCTGAAGATTTGCATGCATTTCAAAGAAGCACATCACTGCAGAGCAGGGTTGTCTAATCCAACTCCCTGAAATGAGAGGCGTGCCTAGGCTCCCTTGTAAGGAGACTTATTGTTGTCCCCCAGCCCACCCCTGTCCCTTGTGCCCCGGGCAAGGAAAAGTTTGCCTTTTGTCACCTTTCGCACTCTGCCAGTGGCTTCCTCTTTGGCACCCAAAGGAGCCTGTGTGTCTCGCCCAGCCACCCAGAGCAGCTGCCCAGAGAGGGCGCAGATGGGTGGGTGGGCTCCTAGCCACTCCATGCCAGAAGGGGGAGCTGGCATTTTTGCTTCCTTAGTGGGCCTGTGTCATTGGTGGGGGCCAACCCGGCTAACCCCTAGGTCTTCTTCTTCTTTGGCGATCACTCGTAGCCGAGTAAGATTGTCTTCCATAAACACGGTTTTAAAAATGAGTCCGTAACATCCTTCCACATTGGTTTCTGGGCGGCAGTCAATCACGATGTGGATTTGCCAAGTGTGCCTTCCTCTTAGCACGTTTCTCCCTTGCGCCCTGAGTTCGAGACTCTTCAGAGCCCATGACACCTTTGGTAATGGCTGTTCTCCAACTGGAGCGCTCGCAGGCCAGTGTTTCCCAATTGTTGGTGTTTATACTACTTTTTAAAAAAGATTTGCCTTGAGACGTTCTTTAAACCTCTTTTGTTGACCACCAGCATTACGCTATCCATTTTTAAGTTTGGAATAGAGTAGTTGCTTTGGAAGACGATAATCTGATGTGTGTGTGTCCCCCAGTGGCAGCTCCATGTGCCACATTGCAGGCAGTTGCTTGCGGCAAACCACCCAGGCCAACTTTTTGCACCAACTGCAGGACTCTGGCACCCTGGGGTGTTGAGGTCCCGCAGTTCACTGGCTTTCCTGCCAGGGCGGCTGCAGCTTTTCGTTCTCCTGCCGAGCCACCAAGAGATGGACCTCGGTGGAAAAGCGCATGAGCAGCAGCAGCAGCAGCCAGACCCTGCTGGGATCACATCGTAAACCCTCTGAGGAAGGGATTAATTCCTGCCTCCTCCGCTGCCTTTCTCCCTGCCGACCGCATGACTCTCCCTCCCCGCCACCTCTGAGCAGGGCCGCCTTGTTTCTTTGGCAGGCGATGCTCAATCCCCCGAGGGAGCCGGGCGAGAGAAGAAGGGCATGTGTTTAGAGCGTTTCCACTCGGTTCCACTCTCCTGGGCTATTTCTATCTCGTCTTGTCAAAATTTATCAAGTGCGTAATTGTTTAAACAGCATTAAAGTGCCGGGAGCCAGAGCGGCTGGGAATTGTCCCGCGCCCGCCTCCGTGACTCGGGCTGACAGCTCCGGGAGGGGAAGGAGATGCCGCTGCGGAAAAGCGCCAGGCCTCCTCGGGGCACGGGCACGGAGCCGCCTCGGGAGAAAGGAAGATGAAACAAATGCACTTTCTCTCTCTGTCTCTCCCCCCACCCCAGGATCCTAAAGCTCTGCGGCCTTGCAGGATATCTCCAGGAGAAGAAAAAGCGGAGGAGTAAACCCTACACAGGGACGCGGGTGGCGCAGTGGTCTAAACCACAGAGCCTGGGGCTTGCCGATCAGAAGGTCGGCGGTTCAAATCCCCGCGACAAAGTGTGCTCCTGTTGCTTGGTCCCTGCTCCTGCCAACCTAGCAGTTCAAAAGCACATCAAAGTGCAATTAGATAAATAGGTACCGCTCCGGCGGGAAGGTAAACGGCATTTCTGTGCGCTGCTCTGGATCGCCAGAAGCGGCTTAGTCATGCTGGCCACATGACCCGGAAGCTGTACGCCGGCTCCCTCGGCCAACAAAGCGAGATGAGCGCCACAACCCCAGAGTCATCCACGACTGGACTTAATGGTCAGGGGTCCCTTTACCTTGAAACCCTACACAAATCTGGTGCCAAACATCTCACTCTGCTTTCCTTTGGACCACATCAGCAAAGCTAGGCGTGGTGGTCTTGTCTTCTGGGCAGCCCAGGACCTCCAGACACACTGCCTTGGCTTGCACCCAGGGAGGTCACTTTGGTGCTGCTAACACAGAGGTTTGGCTTCACTCCAAGAGGAGCAGTCCACTGTCTCTCTTAGGTTTTGTTTTTTTTTGAACAGTTTTTACATACGTTATTATCCGGAGGTTGGAAGAACCCCCACAAAGATATGGAGATTTGTCGGAATACGTTTCACGGATCCGCCATGGATTCATATTTAATTGGTTATTTTATGGGTTTTTCAAGGTCTACTTTTGGTATAATTGCGCGCAAAAGTGAAAGTGAAAGCATGAATGAATAGTGTGATTCACTTACAAGATTAATCCGCCTTTATTTTGTAGATCCGGTCATGTTCAAAGTTGTTAATGAGCGTTAAACTTGCTTCCCGCCCTTTTGGAGGGCAGCAACAGTGATTTTATTGGTTAAGGCATTATTGATGATGTCACGTTTGTTCCCTAATAAAAGGCAGAGGCACCCCGCTTAGGCAGGAGGAGTAGCACGAGACCGCACGTTCTTCTTATGTTCTTTTAGTTGGGTTTTAGTTGAAGTCAAGTTTAGTTTAAGGGGCTAGGAGCGGGCTGGACGGGTTGGATGGGTTTTTTCTTTTAGTTAGAGTTAGATCGCGGAAGATCATTCGGTTTAGCCTTAGTTAGGTTTTCTTTAGGTTTAGCCTAGGGCTAGAATTGCGGAAGATATTTCGGTTTTAGTTTATTTAGTTAGCCTCGCGGAAGATCGGGCGCGCAGGGACGTTAAGCTTAGGAGAACTTAGCTTAGGGGACGAGCCTATGCGGGTTCTGCCGAAGCCACTAAAGATACAACCGGTGTCTGTCTTCCTTTGGGGGTTAAAAGGGGAGTAAAGTAAAAATTTTAATTTTCTGTAAATTGGTCCGTCTATTCAGAGTCAGGGTATATATTTTATTTCACGAGGCAACTGTTCATTAAAGAAGGCAATTAGAAACTCACACTTCATCGGAGTCATCAATTGGCTTACTCAACATCCTTCAGACTGTGAGGCTTTGGCCGGCGACCGTGCTCAAAAGCACGCGGAACGCTGGCCGCTTTCCCCGCAACTGGTACCTCGTGCATAACCAATCCAAGGCCGTGCACGAGGAGCTCCAGCACCCAAACCCCGACAAGTGGTGCCCTCTCTGAGGCAAAGCGCAGTCGAAAATCGCTTCCACGAAGACTCCGGTTAAAGGCAACATATCGGAAGTGGCTCGGAAACAGACATTGAGAGGTGAGGTATAACGGCCCGGTTTATCCAGGATTTCGTTGCAGTAGCGCGAATCCACCGCTTGCCCAAAGTAGTGTAAATAGAAGTCGCGCGCGTATATTTTGCCCCAAGGGGTCCCCGGGTAGAGCGGCAAGGAGTTTAGTGTAAGCCTACGGGCAGAGTAAGGTCTTCCCTAAAGCCTACGGGTGGGAAGGGTTCTGGCAAAAGCCTACGGGTGCCAGGGTCTGGCAAAAGCCTACGGGTGCCAGGGTTTTCGGTCAAAGCCTACGGGTAGGGCCGGTGTCTCCCGAAAAAGCCTACGGGTGGGAGGGAAAGGTTTTCTGGCTAAAGCCTACGGGTGCCAGGTTTTTCGGTCAAAGCCTACGGGTAGGGCCGGTAGCCCCTAGTAGAAGCCCACGGGTGGGGGCGGAGGTTTTCTGGCTAAAGCCTACGGGTGCCAGGTTTTTCGGTTAAAGCCTACGGGTAGAACCGGTGTCCCCTAGTAGAAGCCTACGGGTGGGGGAGGAAAAGTTTTTGGGAAAGTGTTAAAAATGGGCTCCTCACTCTCAACTGCTCAAGTTAAATTTTGTGAAGATTTATTGTACCTTTTGAAAAGAAATGGTCACCCTGTCTCTGAATCAGAAGTAGAGCTTTTAGTTAAAACTATTGGGGAAGTTTGCCCTTGGGTCCCTAAGGAGGGAACGAAAGATCTAGCTTCATGGGAAAGGATCGGGTTAGAATTTATGGCCAACCCGAAAATCGGAATTCCTGTACAATTAGTATGGAGCAAAGTAAGAAACTGCTTTCAACAAATCGCTCCAAGAAATGTTTTGCTTAATGGAACAGTGAATTTGGGAAATACTGCTTTTAATAGTGCCCCTGTGCTGCCGCTTGCGGTTGTGCCATTTTCGGCCCCTTCGCAGCAGCCAGTTCAGGCCCCGTTGTCGTACACGCACTCGCCCTTGTCCAATTTGTCATTGCCAGATTCATTGCCGCCTGTGCCGGTGCAGCAGACGCCGTCGGCCTTTCAAGCCCCGCCGCGGACTGCCCCACCGCCAGTCGCTCAGCAGTCATCGCAGGCCCTTTACCAGCCAGCGATCTCAAGTCAGCAGCAGCCGCGGACCTCGCTCCAAGCAACGGTCCCGCTTCCTTCATCGCAAGCCGCGCTTTTGCCAGCGATCCAGCAGCAGCAGCAGCAAGCAGCTTTTTTGCCAGCAAACCCTGCTGCCCTGCAGGCCGCGCTCAAGCCAGCAGCTCCAGTTTTGCAGCAAGCTGATTTCCAATCAACAGCAATCCAAGCTTCAATGCAAGCAGCTCAACAGCAATTTACCAACCCTTCAGCACCTCCAATGCCAATGCAGATTCCAAGACAAGAGCAAAGCCAAACAATGATGATCCAGATGCCAGGACTTGCAGTACAGAGCCAACAACCTTATGCTCCAACTTCAAGTCAGCCATCTTGTCTTCATCCAACTTCAAGTCAGCCATCTTGTCTTCATCCAACTTCAAGTCAGCCATCTTGTCTTCATCCAACTTCAAGTCAGCCATCTTGTCTTCATAGTCAGCCATCTTCAAGGCATCCAGATGTCAAAGACTCTTTAGCACCATCTAGTGGCTCATCATTTGGAAAGCATCAAGAAGATTTAAACTCACTGATGCCACCTACAGATCCAACAGCAATGCAGCCCATCTGCAGAACCCAAGCTTTGGAAGCAGCTTTGGGACAAATAGACTTTAGTGCTGATCCAATGCACATCTTTCCAGTGATTCGTGCCAATGGAGGACAACCTGCAAGATATCAAGCTATTCCTTTTGAAACACTACGTGAACTACGAAAAGCCATACGCGAAAATGGACTTCAAGCTCCTTATACTAGAAGTTTACTTGAAGGACTGTCCACTAGTAGACTTCTGCCATCTGATTGGAAGTTGATTCCTCGCACCTTCCTGTCGCCTACAGATGCTCTTCTGTGCCTGCAAGAGTGGAAAGAAGTAGCAGCCAGACGTGCAACGCCACTCGCCACAGAAGATATGCTCACAGGATCGGGACATTACTCCAATCTCAATCAACAGCTAGCCATACCTGATGCTGCACTTGTCACCATAGCAGACATCGTGGTCAAAGCTTGGCGCAGATTACCCAATCGCACAGATGCCAGCTCAGTATCAGGATTCGCTGCAGTTAGGCAAGGTCCAAAAGAGCCTTATGGGGACTTCGTGGATCGCCTGATTGTTGCAGTGGAACGCCAGATAGAAGATCGTCATGCCAGAAACATGCTGACAAAACAACTCGCCTTTGAGAATGCTAATGATGACTGCAAGAATGCCCTAACAGCAGTTGCAGCTCGTCCAGATGCCACATTGACTGAGATGCTACGCGTCTGCCAGAATGTTGGTACCCACTCCTACAAAGCACAACTCTTGGCAGCTGCGGTACAGATGCCACGTCAAGACAGCTCTACGCCAGTCAAGAAGTGCTATGGGTGTGGAGGCGATGGGCATTTCCGGTCGCAGTGCACAACAACGCCAAGGCCTTCTGCCAAGCCGCCAGAGAGATGTCCCATCTGTCAGAAAGGATTTCATTGGGCGAATGATTGTCGTTTGAATCCACAAAATACATCACCTACCTCATCTCCAGTTCAGGGAAACGGTTCTGCGGGCCGCGCCCCGGCCCCGGTAAAACAATAGGGTGCAAATTCAAGAACATCATGAAGGTCAATCATCCCAGAAAAGTGAACAACGCTACTCCTTATCCAGGTCATCAGGAAAAAAGAATGATCCAGAGAGATATCTACTCTCCAGATGTCCAGAGGAAAGATGTGACCTCATCAAGCATTCAGGTTCCAGAGGTTTCATCATCTGCCTTACCTATTCAAAGGGTTCCAGTAGAGAATACAGCATTTAGTCCACCTTCTGCTAACCGCCCTTCAGTTCCTGCTGATGTTAACCCCGCTTCACAGCAAGCAATCACAGTCAAGCCTCTGATCGCAGAATTGCCTTAAACGTTGAGAAGACATCCTACTGAGGTCAATCTCGCAGCTCCTGAGCTTTATTCATCTTCAAATCAAGGTCAATCTGTCATTGAAGGACATTTGCCCTTGATGAAACAGCAGTGTTCAAGTTGCAACCCAGCTGATGATCACTTTCCATGTGGCCAAAGAATGCAAGTGAGTGAGCCAGCTCCCTCTTGTGGAAGCTTAAACATCACTCCAGTTAACAATGTCCACACCTTTGTGTCACCTCCAGCTTTTAAGCTCAGCCCGCCACAACCAAACAACTATCAGGAACAACAACTTCTACTGCCTCGTGTCAAAGAAGAAGTTCCATCCTGCCAGTTTGATGCACAACTGACTGAATGCCAGCAGGTTCAACAGCATCAGCAACTCTTACCAACGGAAGAACCTCAGGTTTGCCAACTCAACGCCAAGCAGCTTCAGAGTTGCCAACTTCAGCAGTGCAAAAAACCCGAAGCCAAAAAGATGTCTTCAAACACTGCCAACGAAGAACAAGAAGAATCTTCTGTCCCAGGTATACCACTCTTCTTAACAGAGGACTGTTACTTTTCAAATCCATGGTTTGCTCAGCAATTGCCAACATCCATTCGTGGTCCATTCCCAGACACCTCGATTTGCCTTATCCTGCCTAGGATGGATCGCCTCCCTGCCACAGTCACATTGACTGCAGGCCTAGTTCGAATCACGGATTCATCTCAGTTGCTGATTCCAGGATTTTCAACTGTTCCTTGTGTCCTAACAAAAGGCTTGGAAATTGCCAGACTCTATTTGCTTACTTCTACGCCTACAGCTCCTGTAGACTCTTTGCCTCCTCAGACAGCAATGGCGCTAATCAAGATTACAGAAGAACGCCCTCATCTCGTCTTAGAAATGGGTGGACGAAAGATCAAGGGTCTTCTTGATACAGGCGCAGATG
Source organism: Lacerta agilis (assembly GCF_009819535.1). Classification (NCBI taxonomy): domain Eukaryota; kingdom Metazoa; phylum Chordata; class Lepidosauria; order Squamata; family Lacertidae; genus Lacerta; species Lacerta agilis. Next base: position 1,674,735 of record NC_046322.1, read on the forward strand.
TCACAGTGATCGCCAGAAAGGATTGGCCTGACCAGTGGGCAACGACTGTCACCCAGGAAGTCTTCGGAGTCGGAGGTTTCGAACCCGCCCACCAGAGCGTGCATCCGATTACCTTCCAGTCAGACTCAGGCTCCATGGTGCAGCTCCGTCCACTTGTAATGGATGTGCCTATCACCCTTTGGGGTAGAGACTTATTGTCTAAAGCAAGAACTGTTGTCCATACACATTTTTGATGTGGGCCTTTGCATCAGCGCCAGTACATGCTCTTCCACTCACATGGAAGGAAGGACCCCCTGTATGGGTCGACCAATGGGCGCTGACGTCAGAAAAGCTCGCTGCAGCAGAGGCCCTAATCAAAGAGCTGCTACACCAGAATCACATGCAACTCTTTACTCTCCATCAGTACCTCATGGATAAAGCTCCACAGTCATTGACTTTAGAGTGTTCCCTTGATAGTCTTCAAACTGTCCTTTGCAGAAAACCTATTGCAAAGTTCTCCTGGAGAGTTTCACTGCTTGGTAAGGTGAATTCTCCTGTCTACAAGTTCTGTTCAGCAGCATCTTCAAGCACTCTCACGCCGTTGAAACTTTCCTTTGTCTCAGTGATCCAATCGTCAACCATGGGACGCTCCTTGCTATGTTCCGTGCTGTCTTTTGCATGGGCACTCTGTTGGCTGGTTTTGAATGGTACTCACCGTGCCTACAGATTGCTGCCATCACTTCTTGCAGCATACCTGTTTCCAACCAAAACCGCAAACCCTTTTCACCTGCTTTCTGTTGCTCTCTACCTGATTGCAAATATGCTCCGCATCTCCCCAGGTATTCTTCTGAAGCATCTTTTCCTGCATCAACCAAGAACTCTACTACAGGCTCCTCAGGCAGTTCCTCCTTGTGCTCAGAAGTACTGTCTTCCGCAAGGAACTCTTCACCTGAAGATCAAGTCATGTAACCCTGCGTGGTACTTGCCAGCCTGTATCTTCAACGACAACCCCTTGTTGCTTAATCTTCTCAGCGGAGGACTGTCCTTACTTCTGCGGAAAAAACCCCTATTTCCCACACCTGTTTGTGTGTTCAACTCCTTTCTTCATTCAAGAAACACGCTGGACAAACTTTGCGTGAAATTCGATACTCCCTTTTCATCGCAAGCCGTGATGTCTAACTCTGGTTGTTAGCTATTCGCTAACTTCTCAACTTCCTGTCAAATGCAGTAACTCTTCAAAAGTGCTCAACTAATAGCACCAGTTGAGTTCTGGGCAGCCCCTTGGTCCCTGGCTGCCTAGATTTGTTCCAGTTATTCCCATACCTGCATTCACTAGCAGATCACCCTGATTTGCTTGCTTAACCTCCTTTCTTCTACAGGTATCGTTGTTTCTTCAGAACTCGATGTTTCAGTACTTTCCTAAGCCCCATGAACTTTTCCTGAGTTCCAGGACTATTTCTTCTACATGGTCGTGTGTAGTCGGAGAAGAAGACGACCGGCAACTCATTCATCGTCTTCATTCTCCTCTCCAACACCATTTTGCAGTTCTAAACCTGTCTTGTACTTTATATTGTACTTGTAAAAATTGCATATTTGCCTTTGTATGCTTCTTGAAATATCCGCCTCGCATATTACATGTGTTTTCCATATAGCTTGGTAATTAATGATATGGATGTTTATTTACATGAAAACTTTTCTGAAATGGTTTCCATTTAGAGCGTCACAATTTTGATGATATGGAAATGTTTATGTAAGGTCAAAACATCGTCTTTGTGCAGTTCTAGTCATAGACATATTTATACATATATGTTTTATTTCAATAATCCTAAATCTCCACGTTGTGCTTGCAAAAGTTGTAGTTCAAAATGTGGTAACACTTATATGCCTTATTTGAAATATTTCCTTTGGTCAAAGAATTGGTCATTCTCGGATTTGTTCAAAGTATATATGTCAAGTCTGGTGGCGTCCTACCCTTTTGGTACCCCTATTTACTTTAAAGATTCCCCCTCTATATGCTACCTTTTGGCAGTAAACCAGGTTCCCAGCTTTTCCCTTCACTCTGTTTCCTGCTGTTGATGGGAGACCCTTATGTAGTTGGTTTAAATCCCATCTCGTTTCGCTGGAAACCCTTGCGTAGATGGTTTAAATCCTCATCCTGGCTGGGACACCTTTATATAGGTAGCTTAAATCCCCTCTTGTGGCGAAAACCACTTGTACTTAGGTGCCTTAAATCCCCTCTCTGGAATCGGACCCTAGTTCCCCGTTACCTGTGGTCGCTGTGGTAAGTCCAGAATCTAAAGTTCCCTCGATTCTGTAGCCTCAGAGCCACACACCTTTTATGTTTCCTTATCCATTTTCCTTAGTTTCCAAATAAAAATTAAAAAAAATGGGGGAGGGGTCTGGGTAGGCTATGTAGCCCCAGCTCTAGTTATACTTTAATTTTGGGTCCCGGATCGGGACCTCTCTTATGTTTGGGCAGTCGTTATCCGTTATTTTTAATTTTGGACCTGTATCAGGTCCTCTCTTGTGTTTGGGGAGTAATTTGTTGTTTTACGCTGCACGCGAAAGTATATATGATTATGAGGTGACTTGTTGTATTACACTACATATTGAAGCATTTATATATGCCTAGAAGGTTTACAGTGTATCGGATCGATCACTTTTTATGTTCGGCTAGTGGTTTGTTATTTTCATGACTTTATTGCTACATTATTGTACAAGTATTTCCTCCTATGAAAGGGGTGGATGTTGATAGTTTTGCTGGTGTTTATATCACAGTTTTGATGTAGACTTTGATGTGGACACTGTCGGCATTGTTGACGTTTGCCTTTTCATGTCAAGGTCTATATCGAAGCAAATGGTAATGTTTGTGTCAGATAAATGCTTATGATATCTCTAACCTTCCTTTTTTTATATAACTAAAACAAAATTAATTTAATTTAAAACAAAAAAAGAAAGATGATATGTCGGAATACGTTTCACGGATCCGCCATGGATTCATATTTAATTGGTTATTTTATGGGTTTTTCAAGGTCTACTTTTGGTATAATTGCGCGCAAAAGTGAAAGTGAAAGCATGAATGAATAGTGTGATTCACTTACAAGATTAATCCGCCTTTATTTTGTAGATCCGGTCATGTTCAAAGTTGTTAATGAGCGTTAAACTTGCTTCCCGCCCTTTTGGAGGGCAGCAACAGTGATTTTATTGGTTAAGGCATTATTGATGATGTCACGTTTGTTCCCTAATAAAAGGCAGAGGCACCCCGCTTAGGCAGGAGGAGTAGCACGAGACCGCACGTTCTTCTTATGTTCTTTTAGTTGGGTTTTAGTTGAAGTCAAGTTTAGTTTAAGGGGCTAGGAGCGGGCTGGACGGGTTGGATGGGTTTTTTCTTTTAGTTAGAGTTAGATCGCGGAAGATCATTCGGTTTAGCCTTAGTTAGGTTTTCTTTAGGTTTAGCCTAGGGCTAGAATTGCGGAAGATATTTCGGTTTTAGTTTATTTAGTTAGCCTCGCGGAAGATCGGGCGCGCAGGGACGTTAAGCTTAGGAGAACTTAGCTTAGGGAACGAGCCTATGCGGGTTCTGCCGAAGCCACTAAAGATACAACCGGTGTCTGTCTTCCTTTGGGGGTTAAAAGGGGAGTAAAGTAAAAAATTTAATTTTCTGTAAATTGGTCCGTCTATTCAGAGTCAGGGTATATATTTTATTTCACGAGGCAACTGTTCATTAAAGAAGGCAATTAGAAACTCACACTTCATCTGAGTCATCAATTGGCTTACTCAACATCCTTCAGACTGTGAGGCTTTGGCCGGCGACCGTGTTCAAAAGCACGCGGAACGCTGGCCGCTTTCCCCGCAACTGGTACCTCGTGCATAACCAATCCAAGGCCGTGCACGAGGAGCTCCAGCACCCAAACCCCGACAGAGATTGTCTGTGGAGCACCCCACTGTCTCTCAAGACAGATGGATGGCACCAACAGCAGTTCTTCAACCTTCTCCTTTGCCTTCTGCCACAGAAGCCTGTATCCATGGCGGAGAAGACCCCAGCTGTGCCTTTTTGCACAGTCCCTCAGGCTAGCTTTCAAAGTGGCAAGAGTCCCCTAGGCACGCGACCAATGCAGCAACAGGCACCACAAGAGATCGTGGATCTCGTCCGCAACAGGTTTCATGGTTGCCAGTCACATGGATCATCTGGGCTGAGACTTGTGAGCTGCCAGCTGGTACAACACTGCCAAGCCAATGTGGGGGTCCCCTGAGAGCGAGACCATCGGCCGTCCTCCCCTTCCTAGTGTCCGAAGTCTGTCTGTTATTATTGCCGACTGATTACCGGTAAATTGCCTTCTGAAATAGCTTAGAACACACCCATGAACAGCAGGCTTGATATTCCCATTTGTCCAGCTGGAAAAGGCTCTTGGAACAAACATGTCTTCCGTTGTTTCTGGAAAGCACAGACAGTGGGCAAATCTCAGGAGGAACACTGTTCCACAGAATAGGGGCAGTCACAACAAAGGCCCTGCTCTGAGTTGCTGCAGAGTGGGCTTTTGAGATCTTTGGACTTTGCAGGAGAAATCTACCTCTCAAAGCCAGGTGGCTCACTTTAGTGCATGAGTTCAGATTGAGTTTCCAAACACCTAACTAACGGCATTAAAACCATCCTCACTGCTGAAGGCCAAACTGTGCTGGAGCTGAGCTGGGTTTCCTCTTCAACTGTTTCTCTTGACAAAACTCCCAATGCTCAACTAGAAGAAAGCAGACTGCCCATCTCTGGGCGATCAGGTGTCCTAAACCTGAGGGTATAGGGCAGGGGACAGCAAGCTTTTTCAGCAGGGGGCCGGTCCACTGTCCCTTAGACCTTGTGGGGGGCCGGACTATATTTTGAAAACAACAACAACAAAAAATGAACAAATTCCCATGCCCCACAAATAACCCAGAGATGCATTTTAAATAAAAGGACACATTCTAATCATGTAAAAACACGCTGATTCCTGAAACGTCCGCAGGCCGGATTTAGAAGGAGATTGGGCCGCATCTGGCCCCCGGGCCTTAGTTTGGGGACCCCTGGTATAGGTAAGTATAGAAATTCAATAAATCACCATCTTCATCATCCCAGTTCCCAGGAAATGGGTATTGACTTGACTAGGTCAACATGGAAATTGAACACACACAAAACAAAAACAGGAAAAAGAGACAAAGGGAGAGGGAAGGAGGGAGAAGAGGGAGAAGGAGCAGTACCCCCACAAAAGGCAAGTGGCCTTTTACCTCTTCCAAAACAAAGGGCAACTTTTATTGGAAATTGGGGGGGGGGGCGAGAAATTTGCCAGGCAGGCAACTATCCAACGGAACTCAATGCCAGAGGATGCAATCTTTGCAGATGCAAAGCTGAGTTGGGCATCTCCATGATTATTTATTTGTACACGGATTAATGAGATGCCGTTCTCCAAAGTGAGACAAAGCAACTTTCAGCATAAAAAGAGAAGAAACCCGCACAAGGAAAAACTCATCTATATTCAGAGCGAAACCAATTAACGCTGAGAAAGTTGGCACAAACCGAAAAAACCCCCCAACTCTGCTGGTAGGAGACCATCTCGGGCTGGGAAGGATTAGAGTGAGATTGTCCCAGGGGCAGCTTTGCTAGAGATCTATCATCGGATGCCGTAGAAGCATCAGCCCCTTCCAGAGGCAGGAGACAGATGCGGATCCAGCCTGCCGCTGCTGGGAGCCCTGGTGATGCTGGCTGAAGCCATGGCAGCTGACAGGAAGCCAGAGAAGCTGGCACCGTCCCAGGGAAAGACCACGGATTGGCCCCAAATGCAGACTGCCGATTCCCTGTCCCAGTGGGCAGCTCCTGGTTACCTACGCAGGTATCTGGAGCGCGACACCTGCCCTACTGGCCACCAGCGCTGGCTGTGAGAGCCTTCTGGAGAGACCACCTTTGGCAGGCTGAGAAGCTGCCAGCCAGCCAGGATTGCACCCCACACGGGCCTCAGCCATCCACGCAGCGATCAGATTTCTTGGGGGAAGAGGCTGCGGGGGAGTTGTTTACACAGCCATTTGGATCCTTTAATTATTTTGCTGGTTTTGTCATGTTAACAAGGATAAACAAGCACAGGAGAGGAAAAACTGGGCCGCTGTCCATTCGCACGGCCAAGGCAGCATCATCCATCAAGCAGAAGGCTGCCCCGGAAAAAAAACCAAACAAAAAACCAAACAAAAGGGGCCTTGGGTTTACTATGGCCCTGTTCAGGGAAGTTTTTAATCTGTATCCTAATATCTGTTGGAAGCCGCCCAGAGTGGCTGGGGAAACCCAGCCAGATGGGTGGGATACAAATAAATTATTATTATTATTATTATTATTATTATTATTATTATTATTATTAAGCAAGGGGTTCCTTCTTCCTCGGCGGCAACTCCTGCCCTACATGTCGGGGCATCTGTGGGGCATCTGCCGCGCACATGTGCAGGCAGGAATGCCTTTTTAAAACCTGAAGTTTTGACTGAGTTTACTTTCGCCAAAGTCTTATTCCACTAGATCCCTGCAGGGAAATAAGTGCAGAGAATGAGGCTGCAGATCTGAAGATCTGTTGGGTTTCTTTCCTTTCCATTTTTCTAGCAGAGATCTAGTGGACACAATTCCTGGCTATTTCCACCTCTGGCTCAAAAGTCTCACGATGCTGGAGGGGATGCGGATCTTTCAGGAAGCGTTTGTGAGTGGGACCCCAGGTGCGAGTGGGAGTCCCGCCGCTCGCAATCTGGCCGCAGCATTCTGTGCCAGCCGCTGCTCCCAAACGAGACCCAAGGGCTGCCCCACACAGAGCGTTTTACAGCAATCCAGCCTCAGGGTTAACAATGCAACAAGTCAGGCCACTCTCATCCAGGAAGGGCCACTGTTGGCAAACGCGATGAAGCTGGTGGAGGGCACTCCTGGCCGCAGGGAACACATGGGCCTTTGCCCGAACCCAGGAGAGAGCCTCTGCCAGCCCGTGTGGAGAACACTCAGCTATATGGGCCAGCGGTCTGACTCGGCATAAGGACAGCTTTTTATAATAATAATAATAATAATAATAATAATAATAATAAAATTTATTATTTATATCCCATCTGGCTGGATTTCCCCAGCCACTCTGGGCAGCTCCCAACTGAATATTAAAAACACAATACAGTACAAAATTAATTTATGTTCTTGTGTCTCAAAGGAAGGTCAAAGTCAAGGACCCCTGGATTGCTAAATGCAGTCAAACTTGACTATGGGGTGCGGCGCTCATCTCGCTTCAGGCCGAGGGAGCCAGCGTTTGTCCACAGAAAGCTTTTCGGGTCATGGAAAGAAGAGGGCCATCTGTCTTGTGTGCAGAAGGTCTCAGGTTCAAGAGGCAGTTCTGAGCTGGATGAACCAGTGTTGCCTGACGCAGGGCTTATCCACACTGATCCTGGCCCAGGTCACAGAATCATAGACTCCCAGAATCTTAAGAGTTGGAGGGGACCCCAAAGGGTCCTCTAGTCCAACCCCCTGCAACGCAGGAACCACAGCCAAAGCATCCATGACAGATGGCCATCCAACCTCTACTTAAAAACCTCTGTGCTTTAAAATTCCATGTGTGAGCACCTTCTATTTGTCTCCGGAGCTTTCCTTGCAAAAAAAAAACCCACTCTTTAAAGCTGAATTGGAGCAAATGGCTGTTAGTGTTTCCTGTGGATTGCAGTTTTTGCAAGGAAAGAGGGAGGCAGGGATGGATGGATGGATGGAGAAAGAGAGAGAGAGAGAGAGAGAGAGAGAGAGAGAGAGAGAGAGAGAGAGAGTTGGACCATGCCTGGGAAGCATGGAGGAAAGGTAAGTGTGGATAACAAGGCAGCATCCTTCCTCTCCGCTGCTTATGAAGGATGGCTCAGGGCTCTGAACTCGCCGACCATCTTTCCCAACTTCCTGTCTCGCAAGACCATTCTCCCTCACCGGATAACATTTCCCATTTCCCCCCTCCAATCTCTCTGCCAGAAAACCTATTCTCTTACTTAACCTAAAGCTAACCTCGGCAAAGCGAGGGCCTTCATATTTCAGGAGTACAGGCAAAGGGGGAGCAGGGGGAGGTCTTCATTGCAGCCCACGGTGTATTTGCAAACCATTACCCTGTCCTCTCTCCATCTTCATTTTCTGAGAGATGGCCTGGCCTTGTGACTTTCCCGTAATGTTTTTTCTGCTTTCTAAATCCTTTGGCGACCGGAGGGGAGTTGGGTGGAAGCATCCCTCCTCCTCGCAGGCTTACATGCCCTCTGGTAGCCCCACGGCTCCCTCCCACCCCGACCCCCGTCTCTCAGCCCCAACAGCGGTGGCCCGGAAAATTGTTTACAAAGGAGGAGGGAAGGATATTTTGATTGTTTGTGACACCGGCTGCCCCCGATTATCATGTTTTGCTGAGCGAGCCAAGGAAGCCTCTTCGGGCGATGCTTCAGGCGGACTCTTGGGAAGCCCCAGAAGGAACAGAGGAGGAAGGAGAAATTGAGACCTGCTCCAGAGCACATCGTAAGAACGTGCCTGCTGGATCAGGCCGGCGACCCACCTAACCCGGCATCCTGTTCTCACCCGATGCCCCAAGGGAAACCAGCAAGCCGGCTTTGAGAACAAGAGCAAGTCTCCACTCCTGCAATTTCCAGCTACTGAGTTTCAGAAGCATTGCTACCTCCGATTGTGAAGACAGAGCGCAGCCATCCTGGCTGGTAACCATCAACAACTGTCTCCTCCAGGGCCGAATTTAGACCTTTCGAGGCACTAAGCACTTAAAAGGTTTTGGTGCCCCCCAAAATATATCTAATTCAATTATATACAATAAACCATAAAATAAAATGTTATTTTTTTTGAAATGAAACAAAACCTACAGTAAGATGGAAAACAATGTTGATTTTTGTATACTGTACTTCCACTTAATATTTGAATTTTTTTCTCTCCTGCTTTTTCTAATGGCAAAGTCCTTTGATCAGAACCTCCAAACTACCGGTAATTTTGACACCACACACCTGCTTCTATGCTAAGTAGATATGAGGCATCTAGCTTGCCTTGCTGCAGCACAGTTGTTCTGTTGGGATTTTTAATATACCTCAACTGAGAAAATGAATGCTCAGCTGAGCAATCTGTGAACATTAATGTTAAATATCTAGCAACGGGACATTTCTGCAGTACCCGCTTCCCTTGGTGCCCTCAGCATGTGCTTATTTTGCTTAATGGTTAATCCAGCCCTGCTCTCCTCTATGAATCTGCCTAATCTTTTAAAGCCACCTTAGGTTGGCAGCCCTCCCAGCCTCCTGCAGGAGTGAGTTCCACAGATTAACAGTGCGAAGAAGGGCTTTCATTAATCTGTCCTGAATCTTCCAACATCCAGCTTCTTCCAGTGCTTTCTCTGTCCACTTTCTCCACGCTAGGCATGGTCTTACAACCATCTATCATGTCTCTCCCCCCCCCTAAACTAAAAAGTCCCAAGCACTGCAACTTTTCCACAAAGTCGAAACAAAATAGAAAATTCTTTCCAGTAGCACCTTAGAGACCAACTGAGTTTGTTCTTGGTATGAGCTTTCGTGTGCATGCACACTTCTTCAGATACACTGAAACAGAAGTCACCAAATCCTTAAATATAGTGAGGGAGTGGGGAGGGGTATTACTCAGAAGGGTGGTGGGAATGGGTGATCAGCTGATAGGTGTGGAAAACCTGTTGATGACTCTTAACAGCTGCAATTAGTCTTGCAGGGAAAGGCAAGGGGTGAGATGGCTAAAGATAGCTTTGTCATGTATAATGAGATAAGAATCCAATGTCTTTGTTCAGACCAGGTTTCTCCATGGTTTTAAGTTTGCTGATTAGTTGCAATCCAGCAACTTCTCTTTCCAGTCTATTTCTGAAATTTCTTTGTATTAAGACAGCTGCTTTGAGATCTTTTATAGAATGTCCTGGGAGATTGAAGTGTTCTCCTACTGGTTTCTCTGTCTTGTGATTCCTGATATCAGATTTATGTCCATTTATCCTTTGGCGTAGGGTTTGGCCTGTTTGTCCAATATAGAGAGCTGTTGGCATTTGATTGCATACACAATGTTAGAAGATGAGCAATTAAATAGTCCTGAGATGGTATGTTTGATGGTATGTTTGATGTTTCCACAAAGGTAATGCAGGGTCTGGGAAAGGCCACTCCTGGCTCTTGGAAGAGCTTTCATTTCCCATTCCTACCACCAATCCTTGCAGCTCAGGTGCACAAATTCAACTTCTTATGTGTCCCCATCTTTGGCGCATCTAATCTGCAAATCTAATCTTAATATTGTCCTCGCAACGGCCCTGCAGGGTAGACCACTCACTCCCATTTTACAGATAGAAGTGGAAAGTCAGCGATTGTCCCAGGGCCACCTAACGGGCAGAACCTCAAGGGGGTCCAGGCTCAGTTACCAGATTTCTCTCTCCTGGCCAGCCCTGGCTCATGACTTGAGAAGGTACAGAAGAGGCAAAATGCCCAAAGGGAGGTTGAGCGAGAAGCCCACTGCCGAAGGCCACAAACTTCTCCATGTAACAGAAGCCACCCGGGTGGAAGTCAGGCTTCTCCAAAATGCTGATCAAGGAATTTTCCAATAAATGCAATCATCTCCCTTGCTTGGAACATCCTCAGCATTAATTCGTTTATGGCTGATGGATGAATGGAGCGGGGCCTCCTTCTTCCACAAAGGCTGTGCAATTCTCTCTTGGCACTGCATTTTGCTATGAGACAATTTGGACATCAGCTGTGGGAGCAGCCCTGCACAGTGCCTGCATGTGAATCCGTTCTCTCTCTCTCTCTCTCTCTCTCTCTCTCTCTCTCAATCTCTCTCTCTCTCTCCATCATCCACTGAGACACAGGAGAATGTGGGTCTCTGGGGTTGCAGGAGGCAACATTTTGTGGTGGCCAACGGCATTGCATTGTTGCCGGTCAGGAACAGACCACCCTCTCCTGAGCCCAGCACCCCTTGCAACACAGCACCCCCAGATGATAGCACAAGAGGCTCAGCACCTGCACCAAAAGAGCCTGCAGGATCAGGCCAAAGGGTAGCCCATCTAGTCCAGAATCCTGCTCTCGTAGCAGAAAACCAGATGTGCCAATGAGAAACCTGCGAGCAGGATCCAAGTGCAAGAGCCCTATCCTCTCCTGTGAGAAGAGGACCTGCTGGATCAGGCCAATGGCCCATTGAGTTCATCAGCATCCTGCGCTCACAGCGGCCAACCAAATACCCTTTTCTGAGAAGCCTGTAAGCAGAATCTGAGCGCTAGAGCATCTCTCCCCTCCTGGGGTTTCCAGGAACTATCATTCAGAAGCACGGCAGCCCTTATTGAGGAAGCAGAACACATGATAGCCATGGCTGGTGGGCATCAAGAGCCTTCTCCTCCAGCAACCTATTACTGCTTGAAAGAAACAAGCGGAATACAGTCTTTTGGCTCAGGGGAGGAGGAGAAAAGTGAAAGCAACCTCCATATTCCCGGCTGCATCTGGTGCCCAGCTGAGGGGAAGAACCAGCTCCAATGGCATGGGGAGAAATCCATATTTATTAGCAACTAACGGCTGATCACCTGATAATCAGAGGCTGGCAGGCAAAGAGGCCCCAGGATTGCTCACAGCCTGGCCAAAACCACAAGCAAGCAAGAGATCTGCCTTTCCACCCCTCCTCCCTTGATGCTCAAACCCCCCCCCCCATTACCCCCTCCTGGCTCTGCTGTGTTTGTTTTGCTGTTGATTCGCACGGCTTTTTCCATGTCATTTTCTGTCAAACCGCACACATTTTCCCTTCCCGTTGCCAGCTCTTTAGTGACAGATTGACGGGGGGTGGGGGTGGGCAAGGCTGGAAGTGGAGAGGAGAGCCCATAGAGAGACACCCCCCACCCCACCCCCCACGGCTGCAGCGGGTGGCTCCACGCCAGCTTTCCCAGCGCTGGAATTGATCCTGGCTTCCACCTGCTCTGCAGGCAATTACGCACACATGGCCCGGGATGGCTGCATCCGCCCCACCCCCACCCAAAGAGCTCGCGGCAGGGCTTCAACCTGGGGTGGTGGCGGTGGCAAGGGCCTGGCAGGATCGAGAGGAAACCTGCGTTTCCTGAACTTGAAACCAGCATTTCAAAATTGCAACGTTTCTTCTGAGAGCGCTGCCTAAGTGGGAACAGCACGACCCCGGCCTCCAGCAGTGACTGGCTCTGAAGAGGGAACGCCAGGGAGGTCTTAAGTAGCCAAACGCTTGCCTGTTTCCCCCTCTCCTCCTGCAATTTCCAACAACTGGGATTCAGAAGCATCGCTGCATCCGACCGTGGAGGCAAAGCATAGCCATTGTGGCTAGGAGCCCTCGAGAGCTCTCCACGAATTTGTCCGGACCTCTTTTCAAGTCATCGCAGTTGGTGGCCATTCCTGCCTCTTGTGGCAGAGAGTTCCACAGTTTAACTCCGTGCCACATGAACAACGGTAGCCCTTTCCTCCATGAACTTGTCTCATCCCCTTTTAAAACCACCCAAGCTATTTTGGGTGTCCGTGAGTGATATGAGCAGTGCTATTTTTCTAGAAAAAGTGTTACTGCAACTTACCAGGAACACCTCCCTCTTAGAATGGCAATGGCTTTTCTTCCAAATTTTTAATAGTAGAATAAGATTGTTTAAGATGTAAAGAAATTACTAAAGATGATTGACAAAGAACGCAGGAAGGGGAGATGACAGTAAGTAAAGATACAATGTAAAGGATAGAAGTTAGTGGAAATAATAAGTTTTTTGTTTTCATTGTAGGTTTTTTCTTTGTATGGTTGTATTGGTTTTGTATTTGTTTGTTTTTGTTGATTTTATAAAATTTAATAAATATATTCAAAATAAAAATAGAATGGCAATGGCACCAATGTGAGAGGTGCTGGAACGAAGTTTCAGTGAATTCCTCCTGAAAAAAAGCTCTGGTTATGAGAGAGGGAGAAAAACTTGTCTCTTTCCACTTTCTCCATGCCACACATGATTTTTATAAACGTTCATCATGTCACCCTCTTCTCGCCATTTCTCTAAACTAAAAAGTCCCAAACGCTGAGTATCTCCACCACCCCCTCGATCATTTGGGTTGCCCTTATCTGAACCGGCTTTGTCCACAGACAGCTTTCTGGATCACGCGGCCAGCAGGACTAAACCGCTTCTGGCACAACAGGACACCGTGACGGAAACCAGAGCGCATGGAAACGCCATTTACCTCCCCACCACAGCAGTACCTATTTATCTACAGTCAAACCCGGGGTTGCGCACACCCCGGGTTGCAGGCGTTTGAGTTAAGAATGCCCACAACCCGGAAGCATTTCTGGAGCACATGCGACCCCCGGATGCATGGAACGCTTCTGCGCACTTCGTGCATGCGCAGAAGCGCTCAAATCGAGCTACTTCCGGGTTTTTTCTTTTGGGGGGGCATTCGTGTTAAGCACGCCCATGTTTCATAGCGGAACAGATCGCGTACGTAACACGGGGTACAATTGTACTTGCACTGGCATGCTTTCGAACTGCTAGGTTGGCAGGAGCTGGGACAAAGCAATGGGAGCATGCACCATCGTGGGGATTCGAACCAGCGACCTTCCAATCGGCAAGCCCAAGAGGCTCAGTGGTCTAGACCCTAGCGCCACCCACATCCTGGAAGAGAACAGACTGCTGGCAGGCGCCGCTTCCGGCCGAGAACATGAGACACCATCGTTAAAAAGAGCTGCATTGTTTCCCCACCTGCTACTGAGCTGGATTCAAGGTTCTTGTATTAATTTATAATAGCCTGAGCAACCTAGGTCCAGGGTTTCTCGGGGATTGCCTGAAACTTTCTGCCGTGGCTTGGTCCCTCCTGCTTCTGTTTCTCAACTGAGAACCACACCTGAGAAACTTCTGTATTATTTGTGTACAAGCAAAGGAGGAGTTGCAGAGCCAGGAATCAGCTACCAAACACTTTAACTTATGGATATTCAATGAAGCTGAACCTTGGAAGATTCAGGGCAGAGGAAAGAAAGTCCTTCTCCACGCAGCACATAGTTAAACTGTGGAACTCCCTGCCACAGGAGGAAGTGAGGGCCACCAACTCGGATGGCTTTGAAAGAGGATGAGACAAATTCATGGAGGAGGAGAGGGTTATCGATGGCTACTAGGGGCTGAGGTCCCTTCAGCCCCCCATAAAATGTTTGAGGGGTCCGTCACCCCCCCCCAAAAAAAAGTTGATGGGCATTGCCATTCAAATGGTGCATGTGTTCCGTCTTGCGATTGACTATACAGGGTGGTGCTTACCTGTCCCCCCCAAAAAAATATTTTATTCAAATTATTCAACTATTTATTCAATCTTTTATTCAAGCTGATCCAACACAATCTTCTTATGGTGGGGACAGCACCTGGGACATTCTGTATGCCAAACAGGTGTCCTGCCACTGAGCTACCTTTGCTCTCCCAGTCCGATTACGCAGGCTCCCATTCTACTTATAGGGAACTGAGTCAGAGTGCGACATGGCCAAGCAACCAAAATGCATCTTGGACAGAGGTGACAATTGGCCAGACACTTCCTGGCTTCCTAGCATCCCCCAGCCACTTTTTTTCTCAAAAGATGCTGGAGCTATTTTGCGTAGGGGCAGGGACCAGTGCCGTGCCGTTAATCATGCACCGGGGGCGGGAGAGTGTTAGATTAAAATCCTGCCAATTAAATTAATTGCCCTGAGAGCGCCTCACCTGATTAGCTCCATGCATCTTTAATTGCAAGGCAACCGCCAGGAGTTCTGCTGCTGTTCTGAAGACCCTCCTGTGAGCTGGTGCTGAGAGTCTTTGGATGGAGCTTGCCCGTCTCCCGTCACCCTTGGGAAGGGCTGCAGATGAACCCTACCCGAATGGGAACCAGCAGGATTCCCACTCGCAGCACAGTGTCCTCGTTCTCCACACCCCCTGCCACCCATCACCATCCTCCGCCTCAAGCTCAAAAGCAGCAGTGCGGGGAGTGCCGGGTCAAATCGGTAATGATACACTGGGCAAAGGATTTGGGACACAATATTCAGATGGCAGGTGGTGACAGCAGTCACGAAATTAGAAGACGCCTGCTTCTTGGGAGAAAATCAATGACAAACCTAGACAGCATCTTAAAAAGCAGAGACATCACCTTGCCGACAAAGGTCCGTATAGTTCAAGCTATGCTTTCCCCAGTAGTAATGTATGGAAGTGAGAGGTGGACCATAAAGAAGGCTGATCGCCAAAGAACTGATGCTTTTCAGTTATGGTGTTGGAGGGGACTCTTGAGAGTTCCCCGACACATAACTTCCCCACTGACACTGCAGAACAGAATCTTTGCTCTCTTCTTTAGTCTCATTTCATACACTCCAATTCTTATCCACACAGAAGGTTTGCAATGTAGATCTGATCAGTCAGGTGGTTCCATGCTAACTTCTACATTTTGATATGTATTTGTGCTTGTCCTTGGGAACCTAGTTACAGGTAGGTAGCCGTGTTGGTCTGCCATAGTCAAAACAAAATAAAAAAAATCCTTCCAGTAGCACCTTAGAGACCAACTAAGTTTGTTCTCGGTATGAGCTAGTGTGCATGCACACTTCTTCACTGAAACACTTCAGATACACTGTTTCAGTGTATCTAAAGAAGTGTGCATGCACACGAAAGCTCATACCAAGAACAAACTTAGTTGGTCTATAAGGTGCTACTGGAAGGATTTTTTTTTTTTACTTTTTATTTTGTTTTGACTTGGGAACCTAGCCATCCATCTGCCTCTAGCACTGGTTATTCTGCCCAGCAAAGGAAAGAAAAATAAGAGCGAAACTGAAGGATTGCAACTAACACAAAGTATTATGCAGATTCTGCAGCTGGCCAAGTACACAATGATTCAAGAGCCCATGCGTGGGCATAGTAGAAAAGAAGACATAGGAGCATGGCATGGGCGATTTCATTTCCTCCAGGATTTGCAAAAACTCCATTGCCCATCCCTTGCTGCAAAAAGAGTGTGCCCCCCCTTGCTGCAACCCCCCCCCCCCAGTATTAATTGTATAGGAAACGAGAGAGACTTCTCGCTCTTTCTTTCCCCTCATTGCCTCCTCCCCAAGTAGAATCTGGATTGCAGGGGCACGGACCTGGTTTTGTTTGCACATGTTACTCAGTATATGCTACAGGAGGAACAACAACAACAACAACAACAACAGATTTGCAATTCCCTCTTCCAGTGAGCTTTCAAAAAGTAGCTTCTCCAATGCTGACTTCCGCTGCATTTATGTGAACACTTGCCCTGATTGTTGATTTAATAATAATAATATAGGGGTACCTCCGGTTGCGGACAGGATCCGTTCCGGAGCTCCAGCCGGATCCCAAATTTTCTGCAACCGGAGGTGCCACTTCTGCGCATGCACACGTGTGCAGAGTGCTTCTGTGCATGCGCGAGCAGCGAAAACCGGAAGTATATTTCCAGGTTTGCTGCTTTCGCAACCCAAACTTTACGTTACCCAAGGGTAACAGAAGCCGAGGTTCCACTGTAACAACAACAACAACAACAACAACAATAATACTTCACCCATCTGGCTGCATTTCCCCAGTCCCTTGTGCTATTGGTTTGTTACTTGCTTTTTAAAAACACTGCTGCCATTTTATTTGCCACCCTGAGCATATTCTTTCAGATAAAGGGAGGATGGAAACGCCAAAAAGAATGAAAAAAGGATAAATAAAACCCAAAGGCGCATTTTCATAAGCACAAAACGCAGAGGGGGTGGGGTAGAGAGAGGAGCAAGAGGACGAACTTCCCGGCGCCATGTACTCACTTCCTACTTTGAGGTTGACCCGGTACTTGAGATGCCATGAGGAGCCCTCGTAGCAGGAGTACTGCCCGCTGTGGGAGAGGTCCACGTTCCGGAGGACGAGACGGGAGCCGTTGAGATGGGATGCATCCAAGTCGGTACTGTTGGCCGTCCAAGTGACCGCGGCGTCCCTGTCCACAGACCCACACTGTAGCGCTACGTCCGTCCCCAACTGTGCGTAGTGAATGTGGGACTCTGGGATTCAAAGAAGAGAAGACGTTCATTCATACATTGTCACATTGCCTTTCCCACTCAGTCACTTCCATCGGCAGAACTGGCACTAGTACAGGTGCCACCTAATGCCTGCTCCACATCTGTAAGAAATCAGAGTGTTTGAGGACCGGGACATTCACAGGGAAAACAAAAGGCTTGTTTACAAAGCCATTGTACTACCAACCCTACTGTATGCTTGTGAAACATGGACCACTTATAAACGCCATTTCCAACTCCTCAAAATATTTCATCAACGGGGTCTCCGAATTTTTTTACACATTCACTTGGGAAGACTGGCGAACTGATAACAGTGTACTGGAAGAAGCAAAGGTCACCAGTGTTGAAGCAATGATTCTTCAACCTCAACTTCGTTGGACTGGTCATGTTGTGCGGATGCCTGATGATCGTCTTCCAAAGCAACTACTCTATTCCGAACTTTAAAAATGCAGTATAAACACCAACAATTGGCAAACACTTGCCTGTGAGTGCTCCAGTTGGAGAACAGCCTTTACCAAAGGTGTCATGGGCTTTGAAGACACTCGAACTCAGGACGCAAGGGAGAAACATGCGAAGAGGAAGGCACGCTTGGCTAATCCACACCGTGATCAACTCCCGCCCAGGAAACAATGTCCCCACGGTGGAAGGACGTGTGGATCCAGAATTGGCCTCCACAGTCACCGACGGACTCACTGTTAAGACCATGTTCATGGAAGACAACTTGGTCACAAGTGATCACCAAATAAGAAGGTGCCCCCTAACACCCCCGTTCCACATCTGTAAGAAATCTAACTTTTCGTGTGGCACCATCTACCCTTTGGAACTCCCTGCCACTTGTTATCAGGTAGGCGCCTTCAATGTACTCTTCTCGGCGCCTGCTGGAAACACTTTTGTTTGGACAAGCCTACCCAGATGTTTAGATGCCGGGTTTGAAATGTTTTCAGCCTATTGTTACTTTAACTTTTCAAAAGTCTTAAATTCTTGCTGCTAATTTTCCTGATTGATGTTATTGTTTTACGAAATAAAAACATACAAATAAATTGTCCAGCCAAGGGAATAAATTCAAAATAGAGAAACCTCAGGGCATACAAAGCCCCTCCCACTTTATTTCTGTGCATTTTTTCTGCTCAATGATCTCGGGTAATTCACAGCATCTTTGCGGAGCATCTTGCTTTAGGAATAGTGAGCATGAAGGGGACACATGTCACCTGCAGATCACTTGTCAGGAGCAAGCCAGCGGCAAATTACGCCATGCAACTTGGAATAGCAAAAACACTCTCAACACAAAAGTATGTGCAGCAACTCATCTCTGATAGGTCGTCTTCCCCCCATGAAGCAGTTGCTAGACTGAAGGTCCCCACAGCTGCTTAAGTCCTCTCCAGGGCTTTCTCCAAGCAACTGGAGGCTGTGCCTGCATGCAGCCAACCTCTCCTCCTCCCTTTTCATGCCTCTCCTGGTTCTGGGAGACAAACGGGGAGGAGAGCTTGCCACAGCAGGAGCAGAGACACCTGTCACCCATCTCTGTCTTTTGGGCTCCCTCATCCCATTCTGATTCTGTTTTTTTTTATATAGAATTTTATTTAATTTTCAACAATATAACACATACATAAAAACTTACACTACACACTATAACAAAAATTAACAAAAATACGAAATACAAAAATCACAACAAAAAATAACAATAACTACAAAAAACAACTAGAATAACTTTAATTATTCCTTCCTTAACATTGTTAACTGACTTCCTCACATCCTCTCCTTCTGCGTTCATTGTATAACATTGTTAGTAATTTCTTAACATTGTAAATCATTGGTAACACCTTATCTTATTCTTAATCTAATTTCCTTATCAAACTTCTATCTTTCTTAATCTTATCTATTTTCCATGTCTGTAGCCTAACCTATCTTCTAGTTCAATCCTTAAATACTAATCTTAGCATCATCCCATTCTGATTCTGACTCTGGAGTCTGCCAGTTCACTCTCGCCTCTCCACCGTCCACCACCTACTCTTCCCAGTCTTCTCCCTCTTCTTCCTCTGACCACTCATCGTCGTCCCACCCCAAATCCCTGCGCTCTGAGTCTTCTTCCCTTGGGGGTTCCCCAGCTTGTAGCCCCCCTCCAATTCTTCAGTGTCCAACCAGTCCATGACATTATGGCACCCCCCCCCGGCCCATTCTGAAGCCACCGGTTCCATACCCTCCAACATTCCTCCGGTGAAAATTGAGATGTCCTGTTCAACAAGAAGTTTTATTATTTATCCCTTGCCCATCTAACTGTGCTTGCCCCAGTCACTCTTGGCAGCTTCCAACACATATAAAGTCATAACAAAACATTAAACATTAAGAAACTTCCTATAAAGTTCTGCCTTCAGATGTGTTCTAAAGGTTGTATAATTACAAAACTACTTGGCTTGGAGGTTGCATAACTCCATACCCTCCAACATTTATCCGATGGAAATAGGGACATCCTTAGGAAAATAGAAGGCAAATAGAAGGGGAAGAAATGGAGGCAGTGAGAGATTTCACTTTCTTGGGTTCCATGATCACTGCAGATGGTGACAGCAGTCACGAAATTAGAAGACGCCTGCTTCTTGGGAGAAAAGCAATGACAAACCTAGACAGCAGCTTAAAAAGCAAAGACATCACCTTGCCGACAAAGGTCCGTATAGTTAAAGCTATGGTTTTCCCAGTAGTAATGTATGGAAGTGAGAGCTGGACCATCCAGAAGGCTGATCGCCGGAGAATTGATGCTTTTGAATTCTGGTGCTGGAGGAGACTCTTGAGAGTCCCATGGACTGCAAGAAGATCAAACCTATCCATCCTGAAGGAAATCAGCCCTGAATGCTCACTAGAAGGACAGATCCTGAAGTTGAGGCTCCAGTACTTTGGCCACCTCATGAGAAGAGAAGACTCCCTAGAAAAGACCCTGATGTTGGGAAAGATGGAGGGCACAAGGAGAAGAGGACAGAGGATGAGATGGTTGGACAGTGTTCTCAAAGCGACTGGCATGAGTTTGGCCAAACTGCGGGAGGCAGTGGAGGATAGGGGTGCCTGGCGTGCTCTGGTCCATGGGGTCACGAAGAGCCGGACACGACTGAATGACTGAACAACAACAACATCTGGCTAGGCTTCCCCAGCCACTCTGGGCGGCTTCCAACGAAACATTAAAATACAATAATAATAATACTGCCTTCAGATGTCTCCTAAAATTCTGGTAGTTGTTGTTCTCTTTGACATGAGTTTGGCCAAACTGCGAGAGGCAGTGAAGGATAGGCATGCCTGGCGTGCTCTGGTCCATGGGGTCACGAAGAGTCGGACACCACTGAACAACAACAACAAAGGAAAGTGGGATATTCTGGGATCAAATCGGAAACTCGGATGGCTTCTGTAAATCTGCGTCTGTCCCTGGAAAATATGGACACTTGGAGGCTCTGTTGTTGGACTGCAGAAGAGTTTGCACATCTCGCCACGGATAATTATCCCGGAACGGTGGCTCAGATAACAAGATACTTGGACCAAAGGTGTGTTTTGTCACCAGCGGAGTGACAGCATCCACATCAGAAATCAGACCTGCCGGATTGACTGTGTGGGCATCTCTAAGAGAAACCTTTTCTGACAGTCCCGACTCTTGCTAAATTGCTCGTGACCGGCGCTGACCCCCTCCCGCAGCGGCGCACATGACAGCTTTCGCTCCTGGGTACAGAAGGCCACACACTGCAGCACAAGTCAACAACAAGCATGCGGGTCTGGAAGGTGCCACAAGACTTGTTGTGTCTGCAGTGAGAGGGAGGGAAAGCGTCCATTCGGAGGGAGCATTGGTCGAGTTGAAAAAACAGTATGGGGAATATTTACCAGCTAGGAAACACCACACCCGAGCCTGCCTGAAAGCCAGGGTGTCCCAGCGGAGACTCTGCTGACCCCATCGCCTCACTCTGCGCATACTAGTTCTGCTGTCATGAGTTCTTCCGTACGAGATGATGAAACGTCCTCTGTGGCGCTGCAGGAATGGCGGGGTGAATAGATGCACAAACTACCATGCACTCCGAAGGACAATAAATCCCCATTAAACCTCCATCGGTGCTGATGGAGAACATTAGCTAAATGAGCACCCTGGGCAGCTGAGCGGCTTCCTCTGCTCGAGCTGCCGGCCAGCCAGGAAAGATCAGCTTTCCCGCTCTGACAAGAGGGGCAGGACAAGTTCAAAGATGCAATCGATCATATATTTTTTTTGTCTTAAGAACATAAGCAGAGCCTGCTGGATCAGGCCAACAGCCCATCTAGCCCAGCATCCTGTCTTCACAGTGGCCAACCAGGTGCCCCCAAGGGAAACCCACAAGCAGGATTTGAGCAGAAGAAATCTCTCCTCGCCGGCAGTTTCCTGCAACTGGAAGCATCACTGCCTCCAACTGTGGGGGAAGAAGCATAACCCTTCTTCATGCGCCTCCTCCTTGAGAGGTCCAGAGGGTGGCAACAGGAGAACGGGCCTTCTCTGTAGTGGCTCCCTCTTTCTGGAACGCTCTCCCCAAGGAGGCTTGCCTGGCGCCTTCATTATATATTTTAGGTGCCAGGCAAAAACGTTCCTCTTCAACCAGGCCTTGGGCTGATTAATATTCTACAGCCTTTTCAATGTGTCTGTAGGGATTGGGGGTTAATATTTTGCTGTTTTCTTTTATTTATTTACTTGTTTTTATCCTGCATTTTATTATGTGAACCACCACAAGATGAAGAGTGGTATAACAACAACAACAACAACAACAACAACAACAACAACAACAGATGGCAGCCATTATGGCTAGTATCCATCAACCACCCTTGGGGCGACATATCTGAACTGAGTTTTTCTCATTCAATACCTGACTATAAACAGTGATTCCCAAGTGAGTCGCAGGAGCCACTGGAACGAGCTGCCTTATACCAAGTCAGACTACCGGTTAGTTTATTTTATTATTATTATTATTATTATTATTATTATTATTATTATTATTATTATTATTATTATTATTAATACCCCGCCCATCTGGCTGGGTTTCCCCAGCCACTCTGGGCGGCTTCCAACAGAGTGTTAAAATACAATAATCTATTAAACATTAAAAGCTTCCCTAAACAGGGCTGCCTTCAGATGTCTCCTAAAAGTCTGGTAGTTGTTTTTCTCTTTGACATCTGATGGGAGGGCGTTCCACAGGGCGGGTGCCACTACCGAGAAGGCTGGTTCCCTGTAACTTGGCTTCTCGCAGCGAGGGAACCGCCAGAAGGCCCTCGGCGCTGGACCTCAGTGTCACCTGTGCTGACTGGAAGTGGCCCTCCAGCTTTCAGGGGGGGGGGTCTCATTCCCAGCCCTACTGGGAGAGCGACCTTCTGCATGCAAAGCAGATGTTCTAACACAGATCTACAGCTTTTCGTTTAAGCCACAGAAAAATGGGAAGGTGCCTCATAAGGAGCCCAACTATTGGCCCAGTTAACTCAGTATGGTCAGCACCCTAGGGCTCTGAGGTGGGGGGCATCCTCAGCCCTATTAACCTGGGGCCTCCTGCATGCAAAGGTTCTGCCCATCATAGCTGTCAACTTTTCCCTTTTCTTGCAAGGAATCCTATTCGGAATAAGGGAATTTCCCTTTAAAAAAGGGGAAGAGTCGACAGCCATGCTGCCCACCTGGGTCTGGGAACTGTTGCACCGGTGCCCTGCATGGTGCAAATTCTCCCTCCCAGGGCAGCTCTGCGCATTCCTGATTTTGTGCCTAAAAGTGACACTCACTAAGCCAGGATCCCTGGGAGCACATACATTTAACCCCCCTCCCCCCTTTAAAGGCTGCTTGGATAAGCAAGCAAAGCAATCATTGGACTTAAAAAAAAACCCACCTAAAGCCTGGTCATTGGACTTGGGGTTCTGGACGGTCTGCTTCGGAACAGACCAGATCAACCACTGTCTCCCTTGCAACCCTACAACCGCCCAGTCCTATGAAACTGCACAGATGTCCGGGTATGTAGATTATCACCTCTGAATAACCCCTTCTCTGTGTGCTTTTGGGGACTCGCAACCAAATTCCTCCGCACTGGCGAGGCATGACCTCTCTCTCGACGAAAGCTGTGTTGACTCTGCCCTGATTTCTGTGTGTTTATCTGCACAACTAATAAATCTGTATCCTTTGCTGGAGTTGCTGCCAATTTGAGGTTCTTTGCTCCAGCTGGGGAACCTCAGTGCCGTTCCACTCCAGAGGAGCTCTGAAGAGACGGGAGATGGGAGGAAAGGACCGGGCTGCAACAGAAGGGGAGAACTGGCGCAAACAGGCACAGGCTTTTGACTTGACGTGCAGCTCAACCTGAACTCAGCACTCCCTGCTAGAGGACCTTGGCAACCGCAGGGGCTCATCCGCACCGTCACAGAGATAAAGGGGGAATGCAGGAAAGGGAGGCTGGATCCCTTCTGCACCCGCCAATCATTGCAATGTGCTCCATAGAATTGTAGCGTTGGGAGGGACCCTAAGGGTCATCCAGCCCAACCCCCTGCAATGTAGGAATCTCAGCTAAAGCACCCACCTATTTCACCAGCGTCAACACTCAAATTTCGGTAGTGGCACCCGCCCTGTGGAACTCCCTCCCACCAGATGTCAAAGAGAAAACCAACTACCAGACTTTTAGGAGACATCTGAAGGCAGCCCTAATGTTTAATAGATTATTGCATTTTAATGTTCTGTTGGAAGCCGCCCAGAGTGGCTGGGGAAACCCAGCCAGATGGGCGGGATATAAATAATAAATTTGTTGTTGTTGTTGTTGTTGTTTTGTTAATTTAGTGTGTATTTTGAAAGTTTGCCAGATCACCAGACTGCAGAAGGGAGAAACGATGGCTTGCACCCATTTCTTCGAATTTAGGCAACTAACAGGGGAGGGACCACAACTCTGCTGATCAAGGACCTTCTTTTGATGCAGAAGGTCCTGAGTTCAAATCACTCCCATTTCCAGTTAAATATGGAATAGTTACTGGGAAAGACCCCTCTTGGTCCCAAGACCCTTGAGAGAAGCTGCCAGTCAGCGGAAAGCATGCTGGGCTTGAGGGACAGAGATAAGAAAATGAGAAGAGCCTGCAGGATCAGGTCAACGGCCCATCTAGGCCAGCATCCTGTTCTCATTAAAGTGGCTGACCAGATGCCCCACAGAGAAACATGCAGGCAGGATCCAAGCACAAGAGCAACTCTCCCTTCCTGTGGTTTCCAGCAGCAGGTTCTCAGAAGCATTGCTGCCTCCAACTTCGGAGGCAGAGCAGAGCCATTCTGCATGAATTTGTCTGATCCTCTTTTAAAGCTGTCTAGGTTGGTGACCATCCCTGCCTCCTGTGGCAGGGAGTTCCACAGTTTAACTGTGCAATGCATTAAGAACGGCCTTCTTTTATCCATCCCAAATCTTTCAACATTCAGCTTCACGGGATGTCTATCAGTTCTAGTGTTAGGAGAGAGGCAGCAAAACTTTTCCCTGTCCACTGAATGCCGTTCATTACACTCACGCACAAATTTCCTGCCTTAATTTATGACCAAAAACTGCCGTTCCTAAGTGCCCACGTTGTGGATGAGCAGGAGGGTGCTAAAGGTACGAGTGCAAAGACTCGCCAGATAATCTGCACGCTGCCTAATTAGATCTCGCTGGCATGTTTCTGCCGCCGCTGCTGCAGCATGCATAATGGATGCTGTATTTACAGAGTCACAGGTGTGCAAAGAGATTGACAGGCAGATGAAAAGCGCAGGCTACAAACCCTGCGGCTTACAAAACGAACAAGATGTGAGGATGCCAAGGGAAATAAGCCCCCTCCCCTCTGGGCATGGGGTGGAAATCCCCCCCAGGGAGGCCAAGGAAAGGACAGGAGCCGAGTGTTGCACCGTCACCTTCATCTCCAAGTGGTGAGAGAGCACAGGGTTCAATTTCCTTGGAATGAAGGCAGTCTTCAGGATATGTGGTTTTATTCAGTCTGAAGGGTCCCATCTCTCAGCTGAAGCTCTTGCAACCTGACTCATCTTTTGGGGGATGCTGATGAGGGCATTTACGTGGCCAGCTAAGGTCGCAAAGAAACTTATCTGACTAGTTTGCCAATAGAATCCTTCGTTAGATTTTAACTCTCGCAAGACGCCAAGAATTGGAAGGGACTCAGACTTGACACCAGCCCCCCTGAAGGCCTAGCAGAATAGGAAGAAAACCTTCTCCCGAGACAGACCACGGAAGACCATCTAGCCCAGTATCGACCGGCAGCTGCTCTCCAGGATTTCGGGCAGAGAATGTGACCCAACCCTGCCTGGCGATGCTGCCCCAGAGACCTTCTGGCCGCACAGTTACCCCTGCTCTGCCACTGAGCCATGTCCTTTTATGAGACAAAGCAGCGTCTGGTGTCAAGAACAGTCAACTGCTCCTCAAGGCAGTTTTCTCCAAACCCCCCAATCCCTTGGCAGCTCAAGAAAAGCTCTGCTTCTTGAGCCAGATACTTCTGGGAAGCCCCCAAGAGGGGAACAAAGGCAACAAGGCTGTGTCCACCCCCAAGCCGGAATCTGGTATTCAGAGATAGACTGCCTCATATCATGGAGGCTCCATTAGTCGTCACCATGGTTTTCCTCCTCTGTTGACCTGCCTTGCTCTCTTTTCAAGCTGCCAACAGCCATCACCGTGTCTTGCAGCTATCAAGTCTGAGTTGTGTGAAGCAGGATCCTTTCCCTACAGAAACGCAACTGTCATGGATGTTTAGCTGAGATTCCTGCATTGCAGGGGGTTGGACTAGATGACCCTTGGGGTTCCCTAGTGACTTTACGATTTTTAGATTCACTGTTTCCAGATGTGTGGAAGCCAGCTCCGGTTATGCAGTGCTGAAAGACACTCTTCACATGCTCTTTCACCATTTCCAACCAGCTCATGATTGGCTCAGGGTGAGACCAGGAGTGCCTGGCCCTCATTCTCTCCTCCCATGGGGTTATAAGATAGTTATAAATCAGCGCAGGGGCTCAAGTCCTAGTCAGGCAGCCCTTTTGTGAAATCTACAATTGCCTAATGGCGAGAGTGGGGAATGTGATGTCTATCCAACTTTGATTCCAGTGCCCAGGTGGCAGATCCAGTGACCTGCCAGGGTCACTCCTAGCAACAACATCCCAGGGTGTTGCTAGCATGGGGGCCATGCGCAACCTGCAAATTTCAAGCCCCAAGAACCTCCCTTGGCAGCCCTTCTTGCCCTGGAGAGTGCTGGCAGCTGGATTACAGAAACAGCAAAGCAGCCACAGCATAACCAGGAATGAACAAACGTGGCAGGGGCTGATTCAAAGAATCGCCCCGAATATCTCAGTAGGCCCTGCAGACTGAGAAGGTCCAAGTCAAGACTGCAGATGCAGAAAATAATCGGGTGTGCTCCTTGGCTGCACCCTTCCCTTGGAAACTCCAGGATCAAACACGTTACAAGTTGCCGCTTATCTTAACTGCAATGAAAACAGGCCAAACCCTACGCCAAAGGATAAATGGACATAAATCTGATATCAGGAATCACAAGACAGAGAAACCAGTAGGAGAACACTTCAATCTCCCAGGACATTCTATACAAGATCTCAAAGTAGCTGTCTTAATACAAAGAAATTTCAGAAATAGACTGGAAAGAGAAGTGGTTGAATTGCAACTAATCACCAAACTTAAAACCATGGAGAAACCTGGTCTGAACAAAGACATTGGATTCTTATCTCATTATACATGACAAAGCTATCTTTAGCCATCTCACCCCTTGCCTTTCCCTGCAAGACCAAATTGCAGTTGTTAACAGTCATCTACAGGTTTTCCACACCTATCTGCTGATCACCCATTCCCACCACCCTTTTTTTATTTGTACCCCGCCCATCTGGCTGGGTCTCCCCAGCCATTCTGGGCGGCTTCGTTTCAGTGTATCTGAAGAAGTGTGCATGCACACGAAAGCTCATACCAAGAACAAACTCAGTTGGTCTCTAAGGTGCTACTGGAAAGAATTTTCTATTTTGTTTCGACTATGGCAGACCAACACGGCTACCCACCTGTAACTGCAATGAAAATATTAAAAAATATCCCCGGCTCTCTTCCGGAGCCCATTGTGGAAAAGGCTTGCAGTTTTGTATGTAGCCGATCATTTTTCTTGCTGTGATTAAAAAAACAAACAAACCTAAAAAGAGATAACGGTGGGCAAAACGCACGCCTGCACGCAACCTAACATGACAAGAGACGGTGGCAGACATCTCCCAAGGCAAGGTGTTCTTTGATCAGGCATTCCTCTGATCCCGTCTGCTGTGATGTCCTTTGTCACTTCTCTTGTGCTGTTCCTGCAGGAGATGAAAGGCTTTTGATTCGACTCGCTTCTAAAGGCTGATCAGGCAGAATTTGCAGATTCCACAACCGCAGACTTTTAACTGGCAGGTGTTGTCGGCGGCGAACGTCACCTGCATTCGACGCGGGCCCAGCAGCTATTGGGGACAGAGCGAGAATGGGGGGGGGGAGAGTGAGGCACACCCACTTGCACCCCAGGAGTCCCCAACACCTCTGTGACCCAGAATGTCTCTGCTCCAAATTCTAGTGAGCACCCAGGGCCGATTTCCTTGAGAATGGATAGGTTTGATTTCGTAAGGAAACACTGGCACTCTTCCGGATTACGGTTGCCAAAAGTTTCAGGTGAGTAGCCATGTTGGTCTGACACAGTAGAAATTTAAAAAAATTAAAAAATTGTCCAGTAGCACCTTGTGTGTGTGTTTAGTCGTGTCCGACTCTTCGTGACCCCATGGACCAGAGCACGCCAGGCACGCCTATCCTTCACTGCCTCCCGCAGTTTGGCCAAACTCATGCTAGTAGCTTCGAGAACACTGTCCAACCATCTTGTCCTCTGTCGTCCCCTTCTCCTTGTGCCCTCCATCTTTCCCAACATCAGGGTCTTTTCCAGGGAGTCTTCTCTTCTCATGAGGTGGCCAAAGTACTGGAGCCTCAACTTCAGGACCTGTCTTTCCAGTGAACACTCAGGGCTGATTTCCTTCAGAATGGATAAGTTTGATCTTTTTGCAGTCCATGGGACTCTCAAGAGTCTCCTCCAGCACCATAATTCAAAAGCATCGATTCTTCGGCAATCAGCCTTCTTGATGGTCCAGCTCTCACTTCCGTACATTACTACTGGGAAAACCATAGCTTGAACTATACGGACCTTTGTCGGCAAGGTGATGTCTCTGCTTTTTAAGCTGCTGTCTAGGTTTGTCATTGCTTTTCTCCCAAGAAGCAGGCGTCTTCTAATTTCGTGACTGCTGTCACCATCTGCAGTGATCATGGAACCCAAGAAAGTAAAATCTCTCACTGCCTCCATTTCTTCCCCTTCTATTTGCCAGGAGGTGGTGGGACCAGTGGCCATGATCTTAGTTTTTTTGATGTTGAGCTTCAGACCATATTTTGCGCTTTCCTCTTTCACCCGCATTAAAAGGTTCTTTAATTCCTCCTCACTTTCTGCCATCAAGGTAGTATCATCAGCATATCTGAGGTTGTTGATATTTTTTCCGGCAATCTTAATTCCGTTTTGGGATTCATCCAGCCCAGCCTTTCGCATGATGAATTCTGCATAAAAGTTAAATAAGCAGGGAGACAATATACAGCCTTGTCGTAGCAGCTTAGAGACCAACTAAGTTTGTTCTGGGTATAAGTTTTTGTGTGCATGCACACTTATTCAGACACCCAAAAGCATGCACAGAATTCATTTTTTTATTTGATTGCCAAAAGGGACACACAAAGCAAATCCTCGGAGGCTCAATGGCCTTCGAACCGAGCCGCGGCTTTTAAATTTGTTGCTGTTGTGCTTGGAAATGTGATTCTTGCAGGTGTCTGGCCTTTAAAGCTCATCTCAAGAGCCTCAAGTTTTGCGTTTGGTTTTGTTCCTTGCAGCCTTTTCTCTCTCGCCCATCCTTTCTCCTCTAGGAACACAGAAACACTTGTCACTGAGCCAGACCATTGGCCCAGTTTAGCCCACACTGGCTGGCAGCAGCTTGCCTGGGTTTTGGGTGGGGGGCTCACTCAGCCCGACCTGGAGATGCTGCCAAGTGGGGACTGAACCTGGGACCTTCTGCTTTCTCTCTTTCTCTCTCCAATTCCGTATTTTAGATTTGCAAACCCTCTGGGGGCAGACTCCCATCTTTTCTTCCTTTGCCCCCTAAAGCTGCGAAAGGTATGCAGAACATGCTACAGGAACAATACTGTCATCAGTGTTGCTAACGCAGTCTTTCGAAACAGGCAGTAGGAGAGAGAAAAACACACCTTTGTGAAACAAAAAAGGCTGAGCTGTGCGACAGGTAATAAAGCAAGTGACCGATTTTCCGGTTTCTTTGTCCTGTGCAGATCTTTTCAAAAAATGTTTTTGCATTTGAAATCCCTTCAGAACAAAGAGGAAAAAGCAGGATTTCAGTAAGAAAAAGAACATTTGGTGTTTCATGTTTGAGTTCCAAACCATTTCACTAAGATTTTAAAGCTCTGGATTTTGGAGGTCCTGCATTTCAGAATCCAAAAAAGAAGAAGACTTAATTTGCCACTTTTTACTTTTATCTTTGGACCAACGATGGTTTCACATAGATAATTCCCCTTCCAACCATTTTCATGATAATTCTCTCTTGATAATTGCTTCTTCCAGAGGAATTTGTTCCAGATTAACCCTGTATTAAAAAGCAGGGATCACAGGTTCTTTGGAATGTCGGTCAATTTGACAAATCCATAACTGCATCCATATACTTTGTCGCCCATACATATAGGATCCGAAAGACTTAAGAATGCAAAAGAAAAAAATGCCGAATCCTTATTATGTCGGGTTGTTTAACCAGGCTTGTTTGTGCCGCGTCGTGAGATTTGAAGTGTTCGTGATGGGGGTGCAATCACAGGAAGCGGGTGGGTTTTAACGCTGAAAGCATAAAAACACAGAGCACTCGCGCTGAATTTTTTCCACGGCTTGAACAAAAAGTGGGGTTGAATGTGTGACCGATGCAATGAGCGCACCTCCAGTTTTGAGAACACTGCCAGAATTGATAACACTAGTCAGAGACATTCATGCTTCTGAATCTCAGTTGCTGGAAACCTCAGGAGGAGAGGGGGCTCTCTCGTGCTCGGATCCTGCTTGCAGGTTTCCCATTGGGGTACCTGGTCGGCCACTCTGAGAACAGGAGGCTGGAATAGATGGGCCACTGGCCTGATCCAGCACAGGTTCTGCTTACGTCCTTATGCTCCAATTAGAATTGTCAAAGCAAGATTCTGAATTTGTGGAAATTCAACCTGAAGAAATGTGGCAACACTAAAGGAATGTCTTGCATTCTTTTATCAAAAAATCACAGAATTGTAGAGCTGGAAGGGATCCCAAGGGTCATCTAGCCCAACCCTCTGCAATGAATAATATTTTTTATTTATACCCTGCCCTTCCTGGTTCAGAAACCCGGGCTCAGGTCAGCTAACAACAAATTTAAAACACTTAATTGTAATACAACATAAAAGCAGGATAAAATACAGTATAGAAGCATGAATAACAATAAAATCCAAAGTTCAAAAATCAGGAATTTTAGTTTGTCAGTTCATATTTTTTTCCCGACTTCTGTGTCCATTATTTAGCATTGCAAACCACCCTTTGGAAGAGGAAGAAGACAGGGCCTGGTGGAGACGGCAACTGTTGCTGTGGCCTTGATTTAAAAGGACCCGTTTTTTCTTAGAGGGGGAAACAGGTGTGATGAAATGGTGTCAATGCAGCCAGAGATATGAGCCATTCCAGGTTTAATTTGCTCATTAATGAAGAATGGTGGTGAGCAAAGCCTCCGTTTGTTTGCCGAAATCTCCGGAGTCAGCAGCCCTGCTCTCCTGACAGGGGAAAATAATTAGCAAGGAACTTTAATTAAGAGATAACAGATGAGTGCTAACGGACTTCCACTTAATCACTGCGAGACAGCCAGCAGCTCGATTTCTATTTACCTCCGTGGCCATGTCGGTGGTTGTCTTTCTTTGGTAGAAGGCTGGGCATGAGTTTCAAGGGGAGGGGGACACGGGGCAGGTCCTCTAATGACCTTGCAGGTTTCTCAGCCTCCAGGGAGGGAGAGAAGCCCTGCTAAAGTGGCATCTCTCCTACAGACACCACTGAGGATGCAGGAGAAGAACTGCACATGTGACAGGCTAAGAACCGACCATATAAAATTACGCTGCTGCAATCTGTCCGTCTCGAGAGACAATGGAGTGTGTCTCTGTGCAGGAAGTCAAATGGCTGGAGGATCCCAGAGTCGGTTGCGGCTGCAAAGGTTTGCGACTGCTGCCTCCTGTGTTGTCTTTGCAGCACCAGCAGCACCTGAGGGACCTCTTTGGGGCACAAGCCTGGGCAGTGTGTCTGGAGGTCCAGGGTTGCCCAGGTGATGAGACCCCTCTGATGTGGTCCCAAGGAAAGCAGACCAAGATGATTGGCACCAGCTTGGCTGCAGGAGTTTCTGGAAAGAGGCGAACAACAACAACAACAACAACAATTTATTTATACCCCGTCCATCTGGCTGGGTTACCTTAGCCAGTCTGGGCGGCTTCCAGCAAAATATTAAAATACAGTAATTCAACAAATATTAAAAGCTTCCCTAAACAGGGCTGCCTGCAGATGTCTTCTAAAACTCAGATAGTTGTTTATTTCTTTGACATCTGATGGGAGTGCGTTCCATAGGGCAGGTGCCACTACCGAGAAGGCCCTCTGCATGGTTCCCTGTAACTT
The DNA here is from genome assembly GCF_009819535.1 of Lacerta agilis. NCBI lineage: Eukaryota > Metazoa > Chordata > Lepidosauria > Squamata > Lacertidae > Lacerta > Lacerta agilis. Next base: position 1,706,440 of record NC_046322.1, read on the forward strand.
CGCTTCTTGCAGAAGACCCTCAGAGGAGGACCTCAGTGTCTGGGCTGAGCAATTGGGGGGGGGGGAAGATGCTCCTTCAGGTATATGGGGCCATTCAGGGCTTTCAAGGTCAGCACCAACACTTTGAATTGTGCTCAGAAACATACTGGGAGCCAATGCAGATCTCTCAGGACTGGTGTTATATGGTCTCGGCAGCCACTCCCAGTCCCCGGTCTAGCTGCCGCATTCTGGATTAAATGCAGTTTCCAAGTCACTTTCAAAGGTAGCCCCACATAGAGCACATTGCAGTAGTCCAAGCGGGAGATAAGCAGAGCATGCACCACTCTGGCGAGACTCACCCCACAGAGGTGTGGGGGAGGAAGGGAAAAGGAGAAGGTTAGCCGCTTTGAGACTCCTTCGGGTAGTGATAAAGCGGGATATCAAATCCAAACTCTTCTACTTGGCCATGAAGCTCACTAGGCGACCTTGGGTCAGCAGCTGCCTCTCAGCCAAGCCCACCTCACAGGGTTATTGTGGGGATTAAATAAGGAGGAGAAACAAGCACATCACCTTGAGTTCAATCAATCAATCAATCAATCAATCTGACCCTTGAAACTAGGTAGACCATGTCAGGGAAACTATTTTTCTCCTCCCTCCAGTAATGACAGCTCAGTCGGCAGAGCATGAGACTCTGAATCTCGGGGTTGTGGGTTTGAGGGGGGGGGTTGGTCTAGGTGACCCTTGGGTCCCTTCCAACCCTACAATTCTATGATTTCACATAACCTTATTTCTTGAACCGGATAGGTAGATAGATGGCAAATAGATTTGGATTGCTGAGCAAAGGTCTTATTCATTTCATTTCCCTGCTCTGGTGAGGAAGTGAAACTGAAGAGAGCCTGCAGCAAGGTTTCCCCCTTCCCCACGCAGCTTAATCCTGCCCTAGAGTGCTTTACATACCTTATAAACCTTCTTAACAGGCCTCTCAGGTAGGCCAAGGCAAGCACACCCATATATTACAGATGCAAATGAAGTGAAAGCTAAAACCACCAAAGGCGGGGAAGGAAGAGAAAGCAAGTGGGAAAATCAAAATAATGCAAATTGTGGGGCTGAGACAAAACAGGCACTTCCTCCCCCTGCGTCCCTAGGACAGAGGAGGGCAGGGCAAGGGGGGGGTCTCTCTGATAGAAATCCAAGCCCACATCTACCACCAGATGTTTCCAGTGTAGACACTGGGGGCCAGATGGGCATTAAATCAACTCCAGCCCATCACTGAACCGTGCTAAATTTTTAATGTGGACAAGCCCTCAGTGGCACAAATCTACGGGAAGAAATCCGTTACGGAGGAAATATCGCAGACAATTCCAATATGATGCGTTTTACATCAGCAAGAGGGGCAGCTGTAAGGGGATGTGAAAGTAGCAGGGAGAAAAAGCAAGCCTCAGGTGAGATAAAATGTGTCTTTGCAGGGGGGCCACTTTTGGATGTTTATTTCTTTGGTGGAGGCACAGATTGCTTCTAGGATGGCCAGAGGCCATCAGGAAACAAGCCCAGTTCTGAGTTGCTAAGACATCCCAGAAACATCCAGTGTTTAAGAGATTGTGAAGAGCTCCAAAAGGACCTCTCCAAAGGGTGTGAATGAGAAGTTAAAATGGTTAAAAAACAACAACAGTTCATTGTAAACCAGCTTAAGTGATGAATGTTTGGGCAAAAAACACCTCTTAACTTTACATAGAAGGTCAGGGGGTTTGAACTGGCAGCGGAAGACCAGGAATGAAACCTTGAGGTCTTGGTGGATAGCCTGGTGAAGGCGATGCAATGACTTCCCTAGGGGGGAAGGTTGCAGCCTTTGGGACTTCTTAGTTTTAGAGAAAAGGCGAGTTAGAGGAGACACGGCAGGCGTTTATAAAATGCGGAAAGTGCATAGAGAAAAGTTCTCTTACTCTCTCTCTGTCATGGCATTAAAGATCACCAGTGTTGAAGCAAAGATTCGGGTGCCTGATTATCGTCTACCAAAGCAACTACTCTATTCCGAAGTTGAAAATGGAAAGCGTAATGCTGGTGGTCAACAAAGGAGGTTTAAAGACTCTCTCAAGGCAAAGCTTAAAAAATGTGGTATAGACACCAACAATTGGGAAAGACTTCCCTGCGAGCGCTCCAGTTGGAGAACAGCCTTTCCCAAAGGCGTGATGGGCTTTGAAGACACTCGAACTCAGGACGCAAAGGGAGAAACGTGCTAAGAGGAAGGCACGCTTGGCAAATCCACACCGTGATCAACTCCCGCCCGGAAACCAATGTCCCCACTGTGGAAGAACGTGTGGATCCAGAATTGGCCTCCACAGTCACTTACGGACTCATTGTTAAAACTGTGTTTATGGAAGACAATCTTACTCGGCTACTAGGTATCGCCAAAGAAGAAAAAGAAGCCATGGCATTATTATTATTATTATTATTATTATTATTATTATTATTATTATTATTATTTAATTTATACACCACTTTCCCCCCTGCCTGGGACTCAAAGGGGCTCCTCTTATGTTCTTATGGACTTCCTCGGAAGGTGAGGGACTCATATTTTAAGACTTTGGAAAAGTTCAAATAGCAGTAGACCAAAAAAAAAAAAAATTAAAACTTGCATTAGCATTCCAAACGTCTAGGTCAGCTTGTCTAAACAAAAGTGTTTACAAAGAGGCTGGAAAGAGTTCAATGATGGTGCCTGCCTGATCTCAATCGGCAGGGAGTTCCAGAGGTGCAAAAATATCAAGTTCTTACAGATGGGGAAAGAATATTATATGCCACCTGTAACAGGTCCAGTTGTGGTGATCAAAACAGACTGGTGGGCACATGGGGGGTAAGGCAATCTCACAGGTCAATTGGTTCCCAGTTGTTAAAAGGCTTTTGATAGCTCAGGCAGCAGAGTGTGAGAATCTTAATCTCAGGGTCATGGGTTTGAGCCCCACATTGGGCAAAAAAATCCTGCACCGCAGGGGGTTGGAATAGATGACCCTCGTGGTCCCTTCCAACTCCAGCATTCTATGAGTCTATGATTCTACTAATATTAAGACCACTACAGTGTGAGTAGCAGTCTTGTTTCAGCAACCACTCGTGTTCCCAGTGCCAGTCTCGGAATGTCTGCAACAAGGAGGAGGAGAGAGCACCGCTAAGCATGTGCAGAGTGCCTTGCCTTCCTCACCCGCGTAACCACAGCTCCCTCCTACAGCTGAGATTAGGAAGAAAGGCTTCCTGGCTCAGGTTGGGGTGGGTGCACAGACATCCCAGCAGCCTCGGACTCTGACGATATCCTTGGCAAGCAATTCAGCGGCGGTTGGCAGGGACGCAGCACCTTGGCAATGGCCAGATCTGCCAGGAGGAGCTCTTGGCTCTGCAGCCTGGGGAGCCGGTAGGCTGGCCCTGCACCACCTTAACTCAATTGCATCTTTCACACTCTCCGAGACTCCCCTGGTTGGCCTGCCCACCCCTGGCTCCCTTTGCACACACACATACAGTTGTTCTCCGCACGGAGAACTGTTATGAAACTCCCCTCCTAATTGGCGCCGCCGTTCTGCTGCCAGCCAGGCGTGTGGGGGCGGCTCTTGAGCATCTTATCTCTTGTGACAACAGCATATTTATCTGGTCGCCCAATTGTCCCTTCCTGTCAAGGAGATCCCCCGCAAATGTTGCATTAACTTTCACGGAACATGCCCATGCCTCTTCCAGATGAATTGCTAAAGGCGAGGAGGAGAAGCTGCTGTCTCCCTCCAAGGCTTGGAAAGGGGAGGGTGTTGCTCTTGGGGGGGGGAGGGGAGAGAGATCCTGTCTCCTCTCCAGGATCTGCATCCAGCTCAGGGGCATTTCAGGAGGCAGGGGCAGCCACCAACTTGGGGGGATCAGGCCAACTCAGGGAGGATCAGGGCTGCTGCCACCAAGACACAGCATCTAGCCACGGTCATTATTTTGTTTCATGAGACCCAACCTTTCTCCCAAGGAGACGGCGTACACTGTTTCCCTCCTCGTATTTTATTCTCACAACAACCCTGCGAGGCAGGCAAGGTTGAGAGGCAGAGCAACTAGTCCAGTGAGCTTGATGGCCAAGTTGGGAATTTGAACCCTGCTCTCACGCGGGTGGCGCTGTGGGTTAAACTGCTGATCAGAAGGTCGGCGGTTCGAATCCCCATAACGGGGTAAGCTCCTGTTGCTCGGTCCCTGCTCCTGCCCACCCAGCAGTTCGAAAGCACGTCCAAAGTGCAAGTAGATAAATAGGTATCGCTCTGGCGGGAAGGTAAACGGCGTTTCCGTGCACTGCTCTGGTTCGCCAGAAGCGGCTTAGTCATGCTGGCCACATGACCCGGAAGCTGTACGCCGGCTCTCTCAGCCAGTAAAGCGAGATGAGCGCCGCAACCCCAGAGTTGGACACAACTGGACCTAATGGTCAGGGGTCCCTTTACCTTTACCTCCTGGATCCTAGTCTGGCACTCTAACCACTACACGCACTGTCACTCTGTGCCATTTTGAAGACCAGCTTGTGGGCATCTGCTTGGCCTCTGGCCTTGCTCAGCAGGCCTCTACTGACATCCCTGTGGCTGAGGGGGTGCATGTTGGACCGGCTTAACCCCTTCTCCTTCCAACCCAGCAATCGCCCCCCTTTGTCTCCTTCTTCCCTTCCCTCTGCTCCACCCCGTTGAAGGAAGGTTGGGGCAGAGCCTGCCTGCCTTTGACGCTGTGCAGGACATCCAGACTCGGGACGGAGGCAGCTGCCTCGCGCCCCCGTCCTCCAGAGCCCCGTTTCGGGGAGGCCGGGAGCCCCTTTCCCCTTCCCAGCCAAGGGAAGCCGTAAACCACAGGAACGTCAAGCCGACCAGAGCCGCCTCTCTCCTTTGCCTTTCTTCACAAACACTTCCCGGTTCCTCGGGACGCCGTCCCCGGAGAGGCTGGGCTTCTGGACGTGTTGAAGGGACCCCAGCGTCCAATTATTCCTCGGCTGCGAGTGAAGGACGGCGCTCGGAGGGGTCTGGTTTCCAGTAGGAAATGGCCGTGAAACCGACCCCAGGATTACCTAATCCGTCCATTTCGGGGAGCGGCCGTGTGCGAGGGGACCCCGTCCAGGAACAGCTCTGTCTTTGCGGCTCAGGCCGGGCTCCTTAAATGCAAGGCCAGGAGAGGCAGGAGGAGCCGGGTGCTGCACTGGTTAAGTATCCCAAGCTAGGGCTCGAGAGACTCCGGGTTCGAATCCTGCCTCTGCCACAAAGCTGTGGTTGCCTCGCCCCACAAAGGATACTGTAGATTTGAAAACGGTTCAGAAAAGGGGAGCCCAAATGATCACTGGGATGCAACATCTCCCTAATGAAGAAAACTTGCCACATTTGGGAATTTTAAGTTTAGAGGAAAGGCGAGGAAGAGGAGACACGACAGAAGTTTATAAAAAATTATGCATGGCACAGAGAAAACCGATGAAGTTTTAAGCAGACCTAGGATAGCTCAGCTGGTAGAGCAGGAGACTCTTAATCTCAAGGCTGTGAGTTTGAGCCCCATATTGGGCACAATATTCCTGCATTGCAGGGGGTTGGACTAGATGTCCATTGGTGGTCCCTTCCAACTCTATGATTCTATAGCGCTAGAACTCGTTGACACCCTGTGAAGCTGACTGTTGGAAGATTCAGGGCAGGAAAGAAGGTCCTCCTTTTTCTTCCTCATGACATTAGACCTTGTGGACATCCTGCGAAGCTGAACGTTCAGGACAGGACTTGCACCTGCAGCGCAGAGTTAAACTATGGAACTCATTCCCACAAGAGGAAGTGATGAGCACTAACTTGGATTAGACAAATCCCCCCCCTTTTAAAATAAATTTATTTGGTTTTTTAAATTAAAGTTTTACAATCACATGTCCATCATACATCATAAAAACAAGACTCCAAAGAATCTCCTGGACTTCCTCCCCTTTGTGGGTCCTATTGTTAGTCATTTCCTCCCACATCTTTTATGATAATCCAAATCTTTTACATTTCCATTATATCCCAAATTCACCATTAAACTACAAGTGTTATTCCAATCCTATTAACGACTTTAACTGTTTATAATGATTTTTAAGATGAATTATAAAATTTCCCCATTCCTTGTTGAAATTTTGGTCTTCCTGATTTCTGATTCTTCCGGTCATTTTTGCCTGGATTAGACAAATTCATAGAGGAGGAGAGAGCTCTCTGAGTCCACTATGGCTTTGCTTTCCTTCCACTGTCAGAGGCAGCAATCACAGCTCCCATGTTCTGCTCATGTTGCTTCTCTCACATCCATGCTTCATATAGAAATTTTCTTATCATATGGTTTAAAAAACCTCTATGTACTCTATGTAAAAGGTTAAAGAACCTTTTAATGAGGGTGAAAGAGGAGAGCACAAAATATGGTCTGAAGCTCAACATCAAAAAAACTAAGATCATGGCCACTGGTCCCATCACCTCCTGGCAAATAGAAGGGGAAGAAATGGAGGCAGTGAGAGATTTCACTTTCTTGGGTTCCATGATCACTGCAGATGGTGACAGCAGTCACGAAATTAGAAGACGCCTGCTTCTTGGGAGGAAAGCAATGACAAACCTAGACAGCATCTTAAAAAGCAGAGACATCACCTTGCCGACAAAGGTCCGTATAGTTAAAGCTATGGTTTTCCCAGTAGTAATGTACGGAAGTGAGAGCTGGACCATAAAGAAGGCCGATCACCGAAGAATTGATGCTTTTGAATTATGGTGCTGGAGGAGACTCTTGAGAGTCCCATGGACTGCAAGAAGATCAAACCTATCCATTCTCAAAGAAATCAGCCCTGAGTGCTCACTAGAAGGACAGATCCTGAAGTTGAGGCTCCAGTACTTTGGCCACCTCATGAGAAGAGAAGACTCCCTAGAAAAGACCCTGATGTTGGGAAAGATGGAGGGCACAAGGAGAAGGGGACGACAGAGGATGAGATGGTTGGACAGGGTTCTCGAAGCGACTGGCATGAGTTTGGCCAAACTGCGAGAGGCAGTGAAGGATAGGCGTGCCTGGCGTGCTCTGGTCCATGGGGTCACGAAGAGTCGGACACCACTGAACGACAACAACAAAGGAAAAGTGGGATATTCTGGGATCAAATCGGAAACTCGGATGGCTTCTGTAAATCTTCGTCTGTCCCTGGAAAATACGGACACTTGGAGGGTCTGTTGTTGGACTGCAGAAGAGTTTGCACATCTCTCCACGGATAATTATCCCGGAACGGTGGCTCAGATAACAAGGTACTTGGACCAAAGGTGTGTTTTGTCACCAGCGGAGTGACAGCATCCACACCAGAAATCAGACCTGCCGTATTGACTGTGTGGGCATCTCTAAGAGAAACCTTCTCTGACAGTCCCGACTCTTGCTAAATTGCTTGTGACCGACGCTGACCCCCTCCCGCAGCGGCGCACATGACAGCTTTCGCTCCTGGGTACAGAAGGCCACACACTGCAGCACAGGTCAACAACAAGCATGCAGTTCTGGAAGGGGCCACAAGACTTGTTGTGTCTGCAGTGAGAGGAAGGGAAAGCGTCAGTGTTCTCGAAGCGACTGGCATGAGTTTGGCCAAACTGCGAGAGGCAGTGAAGGATAGGCGTGCCTGGCGTGCTCTGGTCCATGGGGTCACGAAGAGTCTGACACGACTGAACGACTGAACAACAACAACATGTACTCTCACCTTGTCATATGCCAAACTGGCGTGCCAACCATAACAACTGTCAAACCCCTCCATGTCTAGTAAGTCCATATTTTGTAACATTACCCAATCATGGATCCAGGATAAACATGCTGCATCATGATATAGTTGGAGGTCCAGTAGTGCAAAACCTCCCCTCTCTTTGCAATCAATTATCAATTTATGTTTTATTCTAGGTCTCTTCCCATTCCAACTAAACCGTGATAAATCTCTTTGCCAACCTTTAAGGCAGTTCATGCCTCCTAATACCGGAATGGTCTGGAACGGGGGGAAAAAACAAAAAAACAGTCTCGGCAAAACATTCATTTTTACTGTGGAAATTCCTCCCCCAAAGGACAGGTGTAGTCTACTCCATGTTTCTAAAGTCTTCTTTATCTCATTCCATGTCCTTACGTAGTTGTCTTGATAAGTTCTACCAGCTCTACCTCTCTTTTAAACCAGAATTAGTGAGGGCAGTGAAGATCCTGTGTGAGTGTCTGGAGGCGGTTGGAGGACGGATGGCGGCTAACAGATTGAGGTTGAATCCTGACAAGACAGAAGTACTGTTTTGGGGGGACAAGGGGCGGGAGGATGTGGGGGATTCCCTGGTCCTGAATGGGGTAACTGTGCCCCTGAAGGACCAGGTGCGCAGCCTGGGAGTCATTTTGGACTCACAGCTGTCCATGGAGGCGCAGGTCAATTCTGTGTCCAGGGCGGCTGTTTATCAGCTCCATCTAGTACGCAGGCTGAGACCCTACCTGCCCGCAGACTGTCTCACCAGAGTAGTGCATGCTCTAGTTATCTCCTGCTTGGACTACTGCAATGTGCCCTACATGGGGCTACCTTTGAAGGTGACCCGGAAACTGCAATTAATTCAGAATGCGGCAGCTAGACTGGTGACTGGGAGCGGCCACCAAGACCACATAACACCAGTCCTGGGAGCGGCCACCAAGACCACATAACACCAGTCTTGAAAGACCTACATTGGCTCCCAGTATGTTTCCGAACACAATTCAAAGTGTTGGTGCTGACCTTTAGGGTCCTAAACGGCCTTGGTCCAGTATACCTGAAGGAGCGCCTCCACCCCCATTGTTCAGCCCAGACACTGAGATCCAGCGCAGAGGGCCTTCTGGCGGTTCCCTCACTGCGAGAAGCAAAGCTACAGGGAACCAGGCAGAGGGCCTTCTCGGTGGTGGCACCCACCCTGTGGAACACCCTCCCACCAGATGTCAAGGAAATAAGCAACTATCCTATTTTTAAAACACACCTGAAGGCAGACTTGTTTAGGGAAGTTCTTAATATTTAATGCTGTATTGTTTTTAACACTCGATTGGGAGTCGCCCAGAGTGGCTGGGAAAACTCAGCCAGATGGGTGGGGTACAAATAAATTATTATTATTATTATTATTATTATTATTATTATTATTATTATTATTATTTAATACACTTTGTCATTAGACATATACCTAGATATTTGTCTTTTTAAAAAAAAATACCAATCTGCAATATCCTTTTTGGAGGTACGGATGCTCCCCCTACGCCTTGTGTATGGGCTCCCAATCTGCTTCGCCCCATAGGAAAGAAGATCCTGGGCTGGTTGGGCCATTGGGGTGATCCAGCTTGCTAGGTATTGTGCTGGGAAGGGATCTAGAGGGCTTAGCTGTGCTGAGCCTGAGGAAGGACATATCCTCTATTGAAAACCAGCTCTAGCAGATCATTCCCCCCCCCCAATCCCCAAGCCTCTCCAGAAGCCTTGTTTCATTAGCAAGCCTCTCTCTAAAGAGCCTTTTCAGCTCAGCTCAATGCTGCAGTGTGGGTGGGTGCCTGGGGTAGCTTTGCTCCAGGGGCAACAGAAAACCCTCTCTGAAAACCCATTGTGGGAGATGCGGGTTGGGTGGGGAAATGCAGCTCTTCAGCTGGGAAATTAAAACAGGAAAGTGTTGCAAAAAAAGAGAAGAAGATGGTGTTTCTGCTGCAGGATAATGTTGGCCTTGCTGGTGCTTTATACATTTTTCAAAAGAGCTACCCGAGCCGTAGCTCTTCCACACAATGCCTGACATGTTGGCAGTACAAAATAAAGGCACTTTTTGCCCCTCCCTCTGCCACTATGTGGAATGATAGAATCTTAAGAGATGGAAGGTACCCTCAGAGGTCCTCTAGTCCAACCCCCTACAATGAAGGAATCACAGCTAAAGGCAGATGACCATGCTACTCTTCCACCACCTTCTGTGACAGTCTGTTCCACTGTCAAAGGGCTCTTACCCCTTATAAAGTTTTTTCCTGGTGTTTAATCGGAATCTCCTTTCTTGAAGCCATTGGTTCGAGTCCTACCCTCCAGAGTAGGAGAAGACCAGCTTGCTCCCTCTTCCATGGGACAGCCCTTAAGATATTTGTGGATGGCTATCGTATCGCTGGAACTTTGATGGTCAGATATGATTTTATTGTTGACTCTCTATTTCAATACGCCCCGTTTAGGAGGGTTTTATTGGGATTTGTATGATTTTATGGGCATTTTATTTTTCTCTTAAATGCGACCCATTTGGAGAACAAATTGCTGTAACCCAAGCTGCATCTTGCCAAAGAAATAAAACAAAGCTGATGAGACATGTGTGCCTGCAAACATAGGAACAAAGCTGCACTAAAACGTCATTTTGTGTGCTCTCCCATCCGCCCCATGAAAACAGTCAAGCTCATTCCGCTTTCGCAGATGAGGAAGAGAAACAGAACCGGCTCACAGCCCCCAAGCGGACCTACAGGCATGCTGAGAGTTGGACCAGACTTCTCCGAGGTTCACCCAAAGACGACTTTCAGCAAACCACACATCATAACATTTGCAGATCTGCTCAGTGAGTGCATGTGTGCGTCCTGAATGTTAGAAGATTCAGAGCGTAATTAAACTATGGAACTCCCTCCCACAGGAGACAGTGAGGGCGACCAATCTAGATGGTTTAAAAGACAATTAAAATAAATAAATACATCACATCTCAAAACCAGCACATGCAACAACAAAAACAGAGATAAACCATGGCACCAAGATTCAGATTGTTCATTCTGCTAAGAGGATCATAACAGACAACCTGGTATCTGCATAGGCTTGCGAAAGAGAGGAGGTGTGGCAAACTGAAACCTTAATCTAGTAGATCACTCCATAAGTTTCCACAAGTTTGAGGTGGCTTTCTCATTTGGTCTTCCCAGGTACGTAAAGGTAAAGGGACCCCCTGGCCGTTAGGTCCAGTCGCGGACGACTCTGGGGTTGCGGCGCTCATCTCGTGTTACTGACCGGAGGGAGCCGGCGTACAGCTTCCGGGTCATGTGGCCAGCATGACTAAGCTGCTTCTGGCGAACCAGAGCAGCGCATGGAAACGCCTTTTACCTTTCCGCCGGAGTGTACCTATTTATCTACTTGCACTTTGATGTGCTTTCGAACTGTTTAGGTGGACAGGAGCAGGGACCGAACAATGAGAGCTCACCCCCGTCACAGGGATTTGAACCGCCGACCTTCTGATCGGCAAGCCCTAGGCTCTGTGTTTTAGACCACAGCGCCACCCATGTCCCTTCTTCATGGTATGTAAATGAAACAAATGGTTCCCACGCCATGTAAAAAAGATAAAAGGTTTGATTTACCCTGGCTGCTTTTAGTTGACAAGTTTACTTTTCAGCCAGGGCAATGACCCATTCATGGACAAGAGGGCTACTGATGGCTAGTAGCCTTGAGGGCTATGTTCTTCCTCTAAAGCTGGAGCATAGCTGTCAAGTTTTGGATTTGAAAATAAGGGATCAGCACCCTCACCTGTCCTGGGGACAGTCTACAGTTCTCAGGACAAAATCGAAAATTCTTTCTAGTAGCACCTTAGAGACCAACTGAGTTGTTCCTGGTATGAGCTTTCGTGTGCATGCACACTTCTTCAGGGACAGTTCTCAGGGACAGTCCTCTCCGCGGTATCCCCCCCCCAGGCAACGAATTAATTTACGAATTAAGAGCTCCCAGGAAAGAGAAATCAGGGCAGAGAAAAGAAAGCACTTATTCACGCAGCACACGGTTAACCTCTGGAACTCCCTGCCACAGGGAGCAAGCGATGGCCACCAACTTAGATGGCTTTAGAAAGGATTAGGCAAATTCATGCAGGAGGAGAGGACCACTGATGCTTCTGGCCAGGTTGGCTCTGCTCTGCCTCCAGTGAGGGGCAGTAATGCTTAATCTGAGCACCTGTTGCCAGAACATTCGTCTATTTTATCTTCTTCTTTATATATCTGTCTGTCTGTCTGTCTGTCTGTTATTAGGTATTTATATTCCACCTTTTTCTCCAAGGAGCACCCTGGTCCTAGTCCTCATTTAATCCCCACACACAGTCCTGTGAGGGAGGCAGGCAGGCAGGCAGGCAGGGCTGAGAAATGCAGGGACCCAAGGAGTCCCCAGACTCCAACTCTCCTTCCCGGAAATAAGGGAAATTCAAGGGATATCAACAATAAGGGATAGCTGCGGGAAACGGCTTGGAATAAGGGAGTTTCCCGCAAAAGAAGGGAGACTTGACAGCTATGAGCTAGAGGCAGCAATGCATGAATTGCTGGGATCACAGAAGGGAGAGAGGGCTCTGGTGCTCAGATCCTGTTTTGGGCAGGGCCTCCGGTTGGCAACTCTGAGATCAGGATGCTGGACTAAGAGTTGTGTTAAGAGTTTGGACGTCAAAGAGAGAGAGACGGCAGGACCAAATTGAGAGGGGGGAAAAGGCAGATTTCAATTAGTCAGGAGGAGACATGTCTTGACGACAAGACCAGAACCAGTTACCTGGTCTTTTAGAAGACATCTGAAGGCAGCCCTGTTTAGGGAAGCTTTTAATGTTGATTGATTATTGTATTTTAAATTTTGTTGGAAGCCGCCCAGAGTGGCTGGGGAAGCCCAGCCAAATGAGTGGGGTATAAATTATTATTATTATTATTATTATTATTATTATTATTATTATTATTATTATTATTATCTCTGCGGGAGGCAGTGAAGGATAGGCGTGCCTGGCGTGCTCTGGTCCATGGGGTCACGAAGAGTCGGAACACGACCGAACGACTGAACAACAACAAATTATTATCTCTGAGAGAGGATAAGTGGGCCCTCCCTTCCTGGAGGTCTTCAAGCAAGGCCATCTGCTTGGATGAGGACACTCTGAGCACAGGATTTCCTCCACTGAGAGTAGGAGGGGGGGTCTGGACTCAGAGGAGGGTCCCCAAGGTCCCCTCTCCAGCTCTGGGATTTTACGATTTGACAGGGATCCTTCCAAAACCCTGGATTGCAGGTCCCTCGGAGGGATTCTTGACAGCCTCCAGTTGCCTGGAATCTCCAAGTTAACTTGCCCTGTGGGCTTGAGCAGATGTTGGGGGGTGAGAGGAGAGAATCCTGCATCTTCGCCAGGCCCTGGAGAAGAGAACAAGGTCAGATGGAGAGGAGGAGGGTTCACCCTGGGCGTTCAGCTGTTTCTACTGAAGAACCTGAGACCATAAGGAGAGCCTGCAGCTGGATCTGGCCAATGGCCCCTCTAGTCCAGCATCCTATCTCACAGCGGCCAGCAAGATGCTCCAAAGGGAAGTTCCAAACCAGATCTGAGCACAAGTGGCCTCTCACCTTCCTGCGGTTTACAGCAAACGGGTATTCAGAAGCATAAACTTGACATGAGTCAACAGTGTGATGCAGCAGCTAAAAAGCCAATGCAATTCTGGGCTGCATCAATAAGAGTATAGGCGTCTAGATCAAGGGAAGTAATAGTACCACTGTATTCCGCTCTGGTCAGACCTCACCTGGAATACTGTGTCCAGTTCTGGGCACCCCAGTTTCAAGAAGGATACTGACAAGCTGGAATGTGTCCAGAGGCGGGCAACCAAAATGGTCAAAGGCCTGGAAACGATGCCTTATGAGGAACGGCTTAGGGAGCTGGGTATGTTTAGCCTGGAGAAGAGAAGGTTAAGGGGTGATATGATAGCCATGTTCAAATATATCAAAGGGATGTCATATAGAGGAGGGTGAAAGGTTGTTTTCTGCTGCTCCAGAGAAGCGGACATGGGCAATGGATTCAAACTACAAGAAAGAAGATTCCACCTAAAACATTAGGAAGACCTTCCTGAGCTGTTGGACAGTGGAATTTGCTGCCAAGGAGTGTGGTGGAGTCTCCTTCTTTGGAGGTCTTTAAGCAGAGGCTTGACAGCCATCTGTCAGGAATGCTTTGATGGTGTTTCCTGCTTGGCGGGGGTTGGACTGGATGGCCCTTGGGGTCTCTTCCAACTCTAGGATTCTATGATTCTATATCCACCTCCATCCATGGAGGCCGAGCATGGTCCTTGTGGCTGGTCGCCACCGAGAGTCCTCTCTCCCATCAATATGGCTACTCTGCTTCTAAGTCATCTGAGACCTGACGAGAATGACGGTTTGCTCTGCACGGACATCGCTTTAACCTGCCTGGAGGTCAGCCTTACACTTGGCCAACACACACACACACACACACACACACACACACACACACACTCCATCGCACCAGGGATGATATGGACTGCGTATGCAATCATTTTTTTACGAGGACATTAAAATGGAACTCAAATAAAGAACCGCAGCATTAGAGAAAGTGTAAAAGATCTACTGGGTCCCATCCAAAACACACTCTTCCCGGCCAAGCCAGGATTGGCCCCCGCGGTGCATTTTGCCTCGACATTCTCCGCTCTCGTTTTACACACCCTCCCGCCTGTGCGGGGTCACATTATGGCTGCCTGGCGGACGCGGAGCGCTCTGCTTGGCGGCTCTGGGGCGCGTGAAATCATGACCGTGACGTAGAATTAACGTTCCACCCCCCTCCCCGCACTGCTTTCTCCTTGTTCATTTAATTGCTTTAAAATTCCTCCCCTGAGTAGATTTGCTGCCTCCGATGTTTGCTGGCTTTGCATCTGGTGTTTTGTCACTTACTAAAGATCAGCTTTTTTATTTTATTTTATTTTTTATTTTTTTAAACAAGCAAACAACACACATCTCAATTAAGCTCGGAGTAGGAAAGTAGGCTGGGAAAAGAAAATATTTATTTTGAAGAGCTGCTTAAAAGGAGAAATTAATCCCAGCCCGCATAAACAGGGGGAGGTTGCCTGTTGAAAAAAAAGACCGAACGTACATCCTGTCCTTGCTAGACAAGCAAGAGAAATCTTGGATCGCTAACAGGAGAGGGGACAAAGATGTGTGTGTGTGTGTGTGTGTGTGTGTGTGTGTGGTCTAAACTGGGTGGCCCTGCAAGTGCTGGGTTCAAGTCTTCCCTTAGTCACAGACTCTGCCCAGCATAGAGCTGGAAAAACCCATGTCTGGTTCGCTCATCCTCAACCAGCTTCCGTCTTAAGAACATGAGAAGGGATGGCTGGATCAGGCCAATGGCCCATCTAGTCAAGCATCCTGTGGCCCACCAGATGCCCAAATGGGAAACCAGCAAGCAGGATCCGAGCACAAGAACAACACTCTCTCCTCCTGTGGTGTGAGGCAAGGGGGGGCATCTGTATCTTGTTCTCCCCCAGAACCAGGTCATCAGAGGAGGGCCGCAGTTGAGGAACATTGAGCTGCCTGAACCACATCATCAAATGAACATAAGGACATCGCATTGCAGGGGGTTGGACTGGATGACCCTTGGAGTCCCTTCCAACTCTCCAGTTCTATGATTTTGTGATTCTGTGACCTGGACCAGGATCAGTGTGGATAAGCCCTGCGCCAAGAAACACTGGTTCATCCAGCTCAGAATTGCCTCTTGAACCCCGAGACCCTCTCCACGCAAGACAGATGCTATATCCCTGAGCTACGGGCCACATGATCCAGAAAGCTGTCTGCGGACCAACGCCAGCTTCCTCAGCTGAAGTGAGATGAGCACCGCACTCCATAGTCCAGCTTGACTGGATTTAACTGTCCAGGGGTCCTTGACCTTCCTTTGAGACACAAGACACAAAAAGCTGTCCTTATGCAGAGTCAGACTGCTGGCCCATGTAGCCGAGTATTCTCTACACGGGCTGGCAGAGGCTCTCTCCCAGGTCCACCAAAGGCCCATGTGTTCTCTGCAGCTAGGAGTGCCTTCCACCAGCTTTATCTGGTTGGCCAACTGTGGCCATTCCTGGACGAGGGTAGCCTGATTCTCTCCTTTTTGCATCTCCCTGTAGGAGTCACCACCCATTCCTGCCTTCTTTGTGCTGTGCCCCCTCTCACATGAAACGCCCCCCCCCCCCCAGCCTTCTCAGACCTCACCTTGGCAGACAGCCATGGCGGAGTGTCACAGGTCCATTTCTGCCACCGTGAGCCCATAATAATTTAAGAGGGGACCCTAGATCAGGCTTGTCTAAACCCCACCCCCCCCACCCCAAGCACCCTGGAAAGACCCCCCCACATTTCCTTTTCCTGCAGGACCAAAACCAAACATAAAAATCTCCGACTCTCTCGCCTCCTGCGAGAGCAGCTTTTCTCTTTGGCGACTGGATTTGAAAGGATGTTTTGTACCGAAGGACTCCGAAAAGGCATTTCTCTCTCTCTGTCTCTGATGGTGCATTTCCATGCAGCGGCGCATAGATTTGCATTGATGCGAAAGCAGAGGCGGTGTGGTGGCGGGGGGGGGAGTCTCTCCCCTCTCTCTCTCTCTGCCAGGCCCCCACTTTTGTGTCCAGACCGGCTCCTCTCTTGATGGTTTCTGCTTTTGTGCCTGGGTTTTGTTCCCTCGGCTTTCTTGCCTCGCTATTATTATTCATTACTTCATCTTCATTCTCCGGCTTCTAACGACCTTTTTCACAGCAGTCTCATTTCAAGATATATATATATTATTGTTCCAACCCACCCACCCCCCTCCACCCATTACCAAAGCCAAGAATTTCTCCCTTCAAACTCCCATCTGAAATCACACACAGATTAGAAAAAAAATGTGTCTCCCTGTGTGTGTGTGTGTGTGTGTGTGTGTGTGTGTGTGTGTGTAAAATTACTTTCTTTTAAGGGGACAAGGGCAGATCAGCCAACCACGTGAGGGGAGCTTGAGTTGCCATTCCACAGTGAAATGTTCCATTTGTTCAGTGGATTTCGCTCCCCTCTTCCCTCTGGACTCCTTTTCTTCCTGCTGTTTAATTTTAAAATGTGCCGTCCTTACTTTTCATCTTTCTCCTCTCCTCTCCTCCTGTTCCAAATGAGAGTTCCAGAGCCGGCTGGCGAAACCCGAAGCAGCCAGGGGCTCCCGACCCAAATTTCCCTCTTTCTCCAGCTCCCTCTTTTCCTGGAGTACAAAACCTCCAGTTCAGCAAAACAAAGGAAAATGGGGGGGAAAAGGTTCTGCCACGCTGCAAAGTCCCGTGGCAACCTACGCACCGGCTCAACTTTATGCACTTGCTTCAGTTAATAATACAGGGCTCACCTGGTAACCAGACAGCAGGTATTCGGACAAAATTTTAAAATAATTGGCTATCTGTCATAAAATATCTCCACGCCCATCATTTTAAAAGGCAAGCTTTAATGGGAGTTAGATTGGAAATGGTTTTGGGAAAGGCAGATTTGCTTGCAAGGCTCTAGACCAGGGGTCCCCAAACTAAGGCCCGGGGGCCGGATGCGGCCCAATCGCCTTCTCAATCCGGCCCTCGGACGGTCCGGGAATCAGCCTGTTTCTACATGAGTAGAATGTGTCCTTTTATTTAAAATGCATCTCTGGGTTATTTGTGGGGCATAGGAATTCATTCTTCTTCTTTTTTTCTTCAAAATATAGTCCGGCCCACCACAAGGTCTGAGGGATGGTGGACCCGCCCCCCCCCCGTCTGAAAAAGTTGCTGACCCCTGCTCTAGACTCTGTGGAGCTGTGGTGATTTCTATATAAATACAGCGCGACATTCACACAAACAGAGGGATCACGAGGGAGCAAGGCAGCAAGAACAGAGAATGGCAACCTGCGGCACAATTCACTCATGGAACTCACTGCCACAAGGTATTGCCATAAGAGTTGCCAGTTTACACAACGCCTTTTGATGGGGTTATGGGCTATGAGTAAATCCAATCCACAAAGTGGGAACTGCAACAAAATGTTGCAGCATGCGCTGCTGCCAGCCAGCCACGCCCTCCTCTCCCAAGAGTTATCTGCTCCATCCTCCTGCAAACAAACCTCAGGGTTTCAAGGTCTCTGAGCATGTTCAGTCCTCACTGGATTCTCTTGGGCTTCTTTACCTGCTTAGGCTCCCCCCCCCCCCGAGGATTCCTTGTGCTTCTCGGGATCCCCCAAGCAAGACAAAGATCGTTCTTTTGTTCCCTGGTAGCCCTGCTTTGTCACTCAACCCCTGAGTTTATTATTAGCGGGAGTGATGGAGAGCTATTTTGCCACGGTAGCTAAATGGAGCCTCCATATTCTGAGGCAGGTGTATCCCCGACTATTAGATGCTGGGAACAAAACGGAGGTCGGAGCTGGACTTTTCATGCCCTGTTCAAAAGCTCCCCAGAGGCAGCTGGCAGGCCGCTGTTAGAGAAGAACATGGGACATTAGATCCTTTGGGTCTTTTCAAGTTCAAAAAGTTAGCCTCCATTCTGCCGGCACCAGCCCCGCAACTTTTCTAAGGGGAAAAAAAAGTCCCACCCCCAAGAATTAATATGGACACATCCATTAAAACTCTGTAATGTTAAACAAGTAGGTGAATTCAGGTAGGTAGCAGTGTTGGTATGACGCAGTCAAAATGAAAAAAATTGTCCAGTAGCAGCTTAGAGACCAACTAAGTTTGTTTGGGTATATAACACAAAAGCTTATACCCAGAACAAACTTAGTTGGTCTCTAAGGTGCTACTGGACAATTTTTATTTATTTATTTCGACTAAGTGAATTGATACTGACAGTGTGGTGTAGTGGTCAGAGTGTCAGACATGGAGCTGGGAGACCTGGGTTCAAATCCCCACTTGGCTATGAAACTCACTTGGGGTGACTTACCTCCCCCCCCGCCCCCAATTTTCTTTTTGAAACTTTTCATAATACATTATATATATATATATATATATATATATATATATATATATATATATAATCAAACTAATCTAAAACAACAACAAAAAGATATTGAGCTGTCACTGCCTCTCAGCATATCCTACCTCACGGGTTTTGTTGTGGGGATTAAACAAGAAGGAGGAGAACAAGAAACACCACCTTGAGCTCCTTGGAGAAAACGCAGGATATAAAGGCAATAAACAGAAACAGAAATAAACACACATGCTCCTCTGATGACTCTCCCAAGCTGTCCTCATGGAACACACACCCGAAATGACTCCAGCAACCACATTCTGAATTCACTCCGCCAAAGGGGCCAAAAGAAAAGTCCCCACACCGAGAACATGGATGCTTTGTGAAATGACAAACTATGCAGCTCACTCCCACAGGAGGCAGCAATGGCCACCAACCTAGCCGGCTTTTTAATTTTTTTAAAAAAAGCATTTTGTTGTTGTTCAGTCGTTCAGTCGTGTCCGACTCTTCGTGACCCCATGGACCAGAGCACGCCAGGCACCCCTATCCTCCACTGCCTCCCGCAGTTTGGCCAAACTCATGCCAGTCGCTTCGAGAACACTGTCCAACCATCTCTGGCTCTGTCGTCCCCTTCTCCTTGTGCCCTCCAGCTTTCCCAATATCAGGGTCTTTTTCCAGGGAGTCTTCTTCTCATGAGGTGGCCAAAGTATTGGAGCCTCAACTTCAGGATCTGTCCTTCCAGTGAGCACTCAGGGCTGATTTCTTTAAGGATGGATCTTCTTTGATCTTCTTGCAGTCCATGGGACTCTCCAGAGTCTCCTCCAGCACCATAATTCAAAAGCATCCATTCTTCGGCGATCAGCCTTCTTGATGGTCCAGCTCTCACTTCCATACATTACTACTGGGAAAACCATAGCTTTAACTATACGGACCTTTGTCGGCAAGGTGATGTCTTTGCTTTTTAAGATGCTGTCTAGGTTTGTCATTGCTTTTCTCCCAAGAAGCAGGCATCTTTCAATTTCGTGACTGCTGTCCCCATCTGCAGTGATCATGGAACCCAAGAAAGTGAAATCTCTCACTGCCTCCATTCTTCCCCTTCTATTTGCCAGGAGGTGATGGGACCAGTGGCCATGATCTTAGTAGAGGTACCAAAAAATGTTCCAAAACTATTCGACAGAAGGAACCACAGGGCCCAAATGCTCGTGTCGATTCAGCTCCAAGAACAATATTGGTGCCCTGTGAACATCTTGGGGGGGGGGTAAGGAACCTGTATTCCAAAACACCTGGTGGGCACCAGTTTGGGGATAGCTGAGACAGTCCAGCCAATGAAACACCAAACGGTAAGTGCAGCTCTTCCCTCCATCTGGTCTTCGTTCCCACATTCTGATTTAGGGCAGGGTGAACAGGGCAGCGGGATTAGGCCTGCCATCTTAATCCTAGCCTGGTTTCCCGAGGACGCTGAAATCCCACGGGTGGATCGCCAACGAAACGGACATCTCCGTTGAGCTGCCAAAAACGTAATTGCAAAAACCTGGAGAAAGGAACGGAAACGTGGGCAGAGAGCGGGAGGCGTCCCAAGATTCTCGTGCTCCGCCGTATCCATTGCCAAAGCGTTGCATCTTTACGGCGGAGAGCAACTCCCCGCCTGGAGAGAAAACCCGGCAAATTGAAGGCCTCTCTAATCCAGGAGACTGGCGGCAGAACATCTGGCAATTAAAAGGTGGGTGAACTTTCATTAGGAACCTCACACCCAAGTGGAGACGGCAAGGGACCTGCGGCCCAGGAAAGGACCGTGCCTTTCTCCTGCCCACAAATCTCTTCATGACCAAGGTACCCTCCAGACATCCTTTTCATTTTGCACCCAGTGGGACCCGGCTGCTTGGACCCTCCTTCTCTCCCCCTCCCCGTGGCAGGAGGAGAAGGAGCTGGCCACAGAAGCCATGCTGCCCTCAGCCCTCCACCTCAACTTGGCACTTTGGGGACATTGGTGGACACACCTGGCAGCTGGCACACCTGGGAGGCAGTGATGGCCACCAAACTAGTAGGGTTTAAAATTGGATGTGGCAAATTCACGGAGGAAGGGAAGGCTATGGGTGGCTACTAGCCAGGAGGGCTCTGTTCTGCCCCCACAGTTGGAGCAGCGATGTGTCAGAATACCAGTTGCTGGAAAACACAGCTGGGGAGAGCGGCTCTTGTGCTCGGATCCTGCTTGCGGGTTCCCCACTGAAGCAGCTGCTTGGTCACTGTGGGAACAGGATGTTGGATTAGATGGACCCCATTTGGCCTCATCAAGAAGGCTCTTTGAATTATGGTGCTGGAGGAGACTCTTGAGAGTCCCATGGACTGCAAGAAGATCAAACCTATCTATTCTTAAAGAAATCAGCCCTGAGTGCTCACTAGAAGGACAGATCCTGAAGTTAAGGCTCCAGTACTTTGGCTACCTCATGAGAAGAGAAGACTCCCTAGAAAAGACCCTGATGTTGGGAAAGATGGAGGGCACAAGGAGAAGGGGACGACAGAGGATGAGATGGTTGGACAGTGTTCTCAAGGCTACCAACATGAGTCTGACCAAACTGCGGGAGGCAGTGGAAGACAGGAGTGCTGGCATGCTCTGGTCCGTGGGGTCTCGAAGAGTTGGACACGACTAAAGAACAACAATTACTTCCCTTAAACTGGACTGTATACTTCTGTTGATGCAGCCTAGAATAGCATTCACCATGGATTGCAAAAAGATCAAACTTATCCATCCTTAAAGAAATCAGCCCTGAGTGCTCACTGGAAGGACAGATCCTGAAGTTGAGGCTCCAGCACTTTGGCCATTCATGAGAAGAGAAGACTCCCTAGAAAAGACCCTGATGTTGGGAAAGATGGAGGGCACAAGGAGAAGGGGACAACAGAGGATGAGATGGTTGGACAGTGTTCTCGAAGCTACTAACATGAGTTTGGCCAAACTGCGGGAGGCAGTGAAGGATAGGCGTGCCTGGCGTGCTCTGGTCCATGGGGTCACGAAGAGTCAGACACGACTGAACGACTGAACAACAACAACAACAGAAGACTCTTCTCCTGTTCTTTATGTTTGTATGCCAAGCCACAAACAGCAGGGAAGGTCAAAAGCCAAGGACCTCACAAACACTGAAGAAGAAGCTATCTCAGGTGCCGGAGGACCAGCAGAAACCATACAATGGAACAAATCACCCACTCCTTCATCCCCACCCCTCTCCCTACACAGCGCCACGGCCTCTGCCTCCTTTGAGGACCCAGATCATTCCTTCTGCCTTTGGGGTGTATATAAATGGCTTCCTTTGGCCCCCCTCGCCACGCCTGCTATCCTACCGCCAGACAACTCCAGCAAAGAATTGAGCCGTGCCCATCACATATAATCTACTAGCACTCCATCACACTCCCTGCCTAATTTTGCTATAGATCCCTCCTTATTGCTCTAAGCGCAGGGCGGTCGATGCTAATTAATTATGGGCTGGAATCTGCCAGACTCAGTCACACACTGCAGTTCTGCATAGGGAAAAACCAGTCCATGGAATTGGGAGAAGGCTCAGAAATACCGGTAGTTCCTCGCTGCTGCATCCAAAAGCCAAAAACCTCTGGGGGCACTTACTCAAAACCGGCAGCCGTTTACTGATTCCAGAGGGGCAGCAAAAACGGCAAAGAGCCTTGCGAGGCACCTTAAAAACAAATGAATTGATGATGGCGTTGAGCTTTTGCGGACTGCATCGTGAATGCCATCCATAAAAGTTTAGGCCATAATACATTTGTTAGTCTTTAAAAGTGCCACAAGGTCCTTTTACTGTGGCTCATTTAATCGAGAATAACCACTGCTATCTTCTTACCTGCTGTTTCATTATAGATGTTGGACAATTTTATTGGGGGATGAGGTGTGATCTCTCTCTCTTTCTCTCTCTCTTCCTTAGAAAACGAATGGGACTGTCAGCTGCTTTGAAACCACTTGTGTGGTGGAAAAATGGCACACACAGGCAGGACATATTTAAAGGAAAAGGTGACTATGGAGTGTGGGGCTCATCTCGGTTTTCAGGCTGAGGGAGCTGTTCGGCAGTGGAACGGTCTCCCTTGGGAGTTTTGGTCTCTCTTTCCTTGGGAGGTTTTTAAGCAGAGGTTGGATAGCCATCAGGCATGGATGCTTGTAGCTGAGATGTGATGCAGCAGCTAAAAAAGCCAATGCAATTCTGGGCTGCATCAATAGGAGTATAGCGTCTAGCTCAAGGGAGGTAATAGTACCACTGTATTCCGCTCTGGTCAGACCTCACCTGGAATACTGTGTCCAGTTCTGGGCACCACAGTTCAAGAAGGATACTGACAAGCTGGAACATGTCCAGAGGAGGGCAACCAAAATGGTCAAAGGCCTGGAAACGATGCCTTATGAGGAACGGCTTAGGGAGCTGGGTATGTTTAGCCTGGAGAGAGAGAAGGTTAAGGGGTGATATGATAGCCATGTTCAAATATATCAAAGGATGTCATATGGAGGAGGGAGAAAGGTTGTTTTCTGCTGCTCCAGAGAAGCGGACACGGGGCAATGGATTCAAACTACAAGAAAGAAGATTCCACCTAAACATTAGGAAGAACTTCCTGACAGTGAGAGCTGTTCGACAGTGGAATTTCCTACCAAGGAGTGTGGTGGAGTCTCCTTCTTTGGAGGTCTTTAAGCGGAGGCTTGACAGTCATCTGTCAGGAATGCTTTGATGGTGTTTCCTGCTTGGCAGGGGGTTGGACTGGATGGCCCTTGGGGTCTCTTCCAACTCTGCAAGTCTATGATTCTGTGATTCTACGTACATGCCACCTTGAACTCCTTGGAGGAGAAGATAGGGTAGGAATCCAAGGAAGAAAGAGGATGAGGAGGAAGAGAATAGAAAGCTTGCAAAAAATCAAATCAGGCCACTGGACTTCCAGGGGATGGAAGTCCTGTCTCCCTGCTCCATTGCCCGGCAGGATTTGACATTCCCAGTGTGGCGCCCTTGTGCTTCTCTCTCACACACACACTCCCGCCCGGAGTGGTTCATCGCCCACCCTGCCTTGGCCCCCTCCCTCTGCAATGTCACCATCCTGCCAAAGTAATTTCCTCCTGAGTAGTTCTGACAGCAGCATCCCCATTAAACAAAGTGAAAAGAGCAATTAACTTTCTGCACCTGAGCTAAAAACGCAAGCGCAACGCCGGCGACGTGCTCAGCATCGCAGGATCAATGGCCCCAGACACCGGGATGGCTGTGCGAGGCCACCTCCCGCCTGGCACTCTCGGCTCGGCTCATGCTCCGATTAGCCTCCCTGGGGTACTGGTTGCAAGAGGGTGGCAGTGCCATTCCATGCCCAGACCTTTCTATGGCATTGTTGCAAATGCATCTCATCCCCAGACTCGGCTCTCGGTGGCACAGCAAGAGAAAGGGATGGGATGGAGCAAAGAAACAGACCTTAAGGGTTTGTGCTTCAGTTATGACCACAAAGTCTGGCTCAGCTGGTGGCAGAGACCAAGGGCCAGCCCCCCCCCCCCACCAAAACACACACACACACCCTGAAGTTAGACTGTGGAACTCTCTCCCCAAGAGGCCCCCAACCTAGATGACTTTAAAAGAGGTTGAGACAAACGAATGAGTTATCCAGGGCTGCTAGCCACGATGGCTCTGCTCTGTCTCCACGGTCGGAGGCAGTAATGCTTCTGAATACCAGAGGAGGAGAGAGTGCTCTTGAGATCGAATCCTGTTTACTGGTTTCCCATCTGTGAGAGCAGGACACTGGACCAGATGGGCTCCCTTTGGCCTTATCCAGGCGGCTCTTGTCATGTGCTTAGTACTCAAGTCTCTGCTCCTCACTGTGCCAGGACATAAGACAGCCATCAGGGACCAGACCCAAGGCCCACCAAGGCCAGAATCTGGTTTCCTCCGGGAGACCAAGGAGAGCATGAAAGGGGAGCATCCCAATTTCCAGCTCAGTTTATTACTAGAGCAGCCCTTGCACAGATTTTGGACTACAACTCCCATCAGCCCCAGACAGCACAGCTGGTCCAGGCTGCATTATATATATTCACCTTTTCCCATACAAGGACTCAAGGCAGGTACGGATCAAATAGAAACTGATAAAAACAAATACAGCAATATTTAAAAAGCAATTAAGCACCAAAATAAAATAAAACTCTCTCTCTGTCTCTATACAGTGGTACCTCGGGTTGCGGACACGATCCGTTCCGGGGTGCCGTTCGTACCCCGAAAAGTCCACATCCCGAGCGGCGATTCCGCGCATGTGCAGAAGTGCAATATCGCGCTTTTGTGCATGTGCAGACCGTGCAGAGCGTTTCTGCGCATGGCAAAACCTGGAAGAAAACACTTCCGGCTATGCCGCATTTGTAACCTGTGCCGTTCGCAACCCGCAGCGAACGCAACACGAGGTACGACTGTATGATGCATTAAAGATCTATGAACTAATAAGCAGAGAGTCCCTACAGACCAAAGAGAAAAGGATGATTATGCACCTGTTTGGTCTGAATTTATTTAATATGTATGCAAGGAGGGAGACAGCGAAAAATCCCCTTGGCCTATAATCCAATATGGCAGATGCAGGGGGTCGGGGCTTTTGAATGCTTGAATTTATTTCTCTTGGTATAACAGGGTTCATGTTTTGTAACCTTGTCTTAGCCATTAAGTCTACGCTATAAATAGTTCTAGTCCACGCATTCACATACCTGTGGTTTATTAATTTTATTATAGATCAACAGCTATCAATAATTTTGTATGGACTATGTATATCATAATCAGTCCCTGTCTGATAATAATTGTATTTTGCAGAATCCTCTATAACCATTTTTAGATATTATACTATAACCATTTTTAGACATTAATAAACATCACACACACACACACACACACACACACACACACATATATATATATATATATATATATATATATATATATATATATATATATATATAATAATTGTGTGTTTGCGTGTGTAAAGGGACCCCTGACCATTAGGTCCAGTCGTGTCCGACTCTGGGGTTGCGGCGCTCATCTCGCGTTACCGGCGTACAGCTTCCGGGTCGTGTGGCCAGCATGACTAAGCCGCTTCTGCTGAACCAGAGCAGCGCATGGAAACGCCATTTACCTTCCCGCCGGAGCGGTACCTATTTATCTACTTGCACTTTTGACGTGCTTTCGAACTGCTAGGTGGGCAGGAGCAGGGACCGAGCAACGGGAGCTCACCCCATCGCGGGGATTCGAACTGCCGACCTTCTGATCAGCAAGCCCTAGGCTCTGTGGTTTAACTCACAGAGCCACCCATGTCTGTCTGTCTGTCTGTCTGTCTGTCTCTCTCTATATATATGATTTTTATTAATATCTAATTTTTTAACAAATAAACATTTAATTATAAATAAATTTAAATTTGTTACCTATAATGTATCCTCCATAAAAGACCTATTAACCAGAGAGTTAAGTCAAATTGAACTTGCATCTAAGGGAACTTGTTTCGAGTTGCAATGTCAGCTCCTCCAGATCAAAACAGCAAGAACAACATCACCAGAGCAGAACAAACAGGCTCCCTCCTCTCTCCCATCCTCCTTGGAGCAAACTGCATGCCAAGTACATATAATCCCTTATAACTGTTCATAATAATAGCCCCTCTGTCGGTTGTTTGGAGACACAGGCTATGCAGGGACATCTGTCCCACGTTGCCTGCGATCAGGGGAGGTGGGTACTGCCCACCCTCCAGACGAAGGAGAGCAGCCCAGAGAAAAAAAAAACCTCTGGGTTTTGGTCCTGTAAATGAGGAACGGTTTGATTTTCTCTCTCTCTCCACCACCACCCATGAGGTCAGCCTGCTATACTGGTCCAGAACCACTCAGTTCTGTACAACACACAACAGCAGTATGGAGAAGTGGTTAGGGTGTCGGACTAGGACCTTGGAGACCAGGGTTCGAATTCTCACTTTGCTCACCCACTAAAACTCTGAACTGGTAAGCAATTTCGGCAAGCAAATTTTACGCCAAGAGCTTAGGTGAGTTGATACTGACAGTGTGGTGTAGAGGTTAGGGTGCTGGACTAGGACCTTGGAGACCGGGGTTCAAATTCCCACTTGGCCATGAAGCTCACTTCAAATCCTCCATTGGCAGGAAGCTGACTGGCTAACCTTGGGGGCCAGTCACCACCTCTCAGCCTATCCTACCTCACAGGGTTGTTGTGGGGATTAAATGAGGTGGGAGTGAACCATGTAGACCACCTTGAGTTCCGTGGAGAAAAAGGTGGGATGGAAATGCAGTAAATAAATGGAATGAATGAATGAATGAATGGTGCTGGGGAGGTGCCAGTAAATGGGATTTGCAAACCCATTTCCTGCTTCTGGCCAGAACGGAGCTTGCCTTCCGACACCTGCCTCACATCTCCCTTCCCCCTGCAGACTGAGCACCTGACTCAGACTCCCTTGCGTCTTGCAAGAGGGAGGAAAAAGGCACCCAGAAGCCATGATCCCCCATGCCCCCCTGCCGCTTGATCAACGTTGCAGAGGAGTGCGCAGGGAGCGCCAGCAAGGAACAGCGGACTCCCAAAATAGCAGCCAGAGAAACGTGACCCCATTTCTTCGCAGGCCTCTTGCCCTGCTGCAGCGCGAGGTCAGCCTCTGGGGTTTAACTGTAATTCACCCTGCATGTCTTGACAGGAAGAGGGCAAAGGTTCAGAGCAAGATGTTGGGGGGGGCACCTTTCTTGTTCCCAGACGCGGAGGCATCCCAGGAGCTGCGCTTTGCCTAAGAAGCCAGAAAGCAGAGCAAAGAGACACAAAGGTGTTCGGATGCGACACAGCCTGGAAGTGACTTGTTCTTTGCAGAAGGTGCAGCCTTGACTGAGACTATGGACCTTGCAATGGCAGAAGATCACTTATGGGTTCCCCGTATTGATGGGGCCTTGAAAGTTTCCGGTTGGATTAATTGCCAATTTGTCCCTTGCACAGTACTCCGCGTGAGGAAAGGTTGCAGCCATCGGGACTTTATAGTTTAGAGAAAAAGCAAGCAAGATAGACATTGATACAATAACGTATATGCACTGAGAAAGGTCTCCCTCTCTCATAATGCTAGAACTCTTGGGCATCTCATGAAGTTGCCGTCTTCAAATACCTGAAGGGCTGTCACATGGAAGATGGAGCAAGCTTGTTTTCTGTTGCTCCAAAGGGGAGGAACCCAAACCAGTGGACTCAACACACAAGAAAGGAGATTCCGATGAAATACAGTGGTACCTTGGTACTCGAATGGCTTGGCGCCCAAACAAATCGGCTCCTGAGCACCGCAAACCCGGAATCAAGTGTCCCGGTTTGCAAATGTTTTTCAGAAGCCAAACGTCCGACGCAGCTTCCGCTTCAGTGCAAGAAGCTCCTGCATCCAATTGGAAGCCGTGCCTTGATTTTCAAGCCGTTTCGGGAGTCGAAACCAGTTCGAAACCACAGAATTTTCTGGCGGTAACAGCTGGAACGGTCTCGCTTGGAAGGTGGTGGATTCTCCACTGGAGGTTTTCAAACAGAGGTGGGATTGCCATCTGTCATAGATGCTTTAGTTGAGATTCCTGCAGGTGGCTGGACTAGATGACTCTTCGGGGTTCCTTTCCAACTCTACAATTCTATGGTCCTATGACATGTTGCTATAGTTAAAGCTATGGTTTCCCAGTAGCGATGTATGGAAGTGAGAGCTGGACCATAAAGAAGGCTGATCGCCGAAGAATTGATGCTTTTGAATTCTGGTGCTGGAGGAGACTCTGGAGAGTCCCATGGACAGCAAGAAGATCATAGAATCATAGAATCCTAGAGTTGGAAGAGACCACAAGGGCCATCCAGTCCAACCCCCTGCCAAGCAGGAAACACCATCAAAGCATTCTTGACAGATGGCTGTCAAGCCTCCGCTTAAAGACCTCCAAAGAAGGAGACTCCACCACACTCCTTGGCAGCAAATTCCACAGCTCTCACTGTCAGGAAGTTCTTCCTAATGTTTAGGTGGAATCTTCTTTCTTGTAGTTTGAATCCATTGCTCAGTGTCCGCTTCTCTGGAGCAGCAGAAAACAACCTTTCTCCCTCCTCTATATGACATCCTTTGATATATTTGAACATGCCTATCATATCACCCCTTAACCTTCCCTTTCCAGGCTAAACATACCCAGCTCCCTAAGCCGTTCCTCATAAGGCATTGTTTACAGGCCTTTGACCATTTTGGTTGCCTTCTTCTGGACACGTTCCAGCTTGTCAGTATCCTTCTTGATACAGTATCAAACTTATCCATCCTTAACGAAATCAGCCCTGAGTGCTCACTGGAAGGACAGATCCTGAAGTTGAGGCTCCAGTACTTTGGCCACCTCATGAGAAGAGAAGACTCCCTGGAAAAGACCCTGATGTTCGGAAGGATGGAGGGCACAAGGAGAAGGGGACGACAGAGGATGAGATGGTTGGACAGTGTTCTTGAAGCTACTAACATGAGCTTGGCCAAACTGCGAGAGGCAGTGAAGGTGCCTGGCGTGCTCTGGTCCATGGGGTCACGAAGAGTCGGACACGACTGAATGACTGAACAACAACAACAACAAAATGACATGTTGCGAGTAAATGTGAAAAACCCTTGTTGTTGACAATAATGACACTAGCCCTCCCTCAATGTGGTGACCTCCAGATGTTCTTGGATGGCAGATCCCACCGCTCTTGACCCCTGGGATTGCTGGCTGGGGGCTGGGGTCCCATAACATGGTAGGGGGCAGGAATGGATGACCCTTGGCACCCCTTCTAACTCTACAATTCTGTGACTCTATGAACATCTGGAGGGTACCACTTTGGGGGAGACTGGCATAAATTAAATGCCTTCTCTCCACAGCAGGAGACAACCACCCTGTCCGTGTCCTCATATTAAAAGAAGCCCAAGTAGTGACTCAGTGGCTCAGAAGCTACGAGGTTCAGAGGGAGTGCCTTTTGTGGCCAGCAAGCCTGGGCACTTGCCCCGGATAACCTGACATTCAATGAAGGCCACCAGGTGGCCTCCCGTGCCCCAGTTGTGCCTCTTCCAGTCTGCTCAGCGACTTTACGTAGAGCGGGAAGACGATTCCGTCCGGCAGCCCACAGCGCTCTGGCTCTAGCCTGCCAGCCAAGACACGCAAGAGGGAATTCCATTATTCAGTATTAGAGAGACACAAGACACAAAACGGCCCGGGGGCTGTTTCCTGCCTTTAAAATATACATGGGTGTGTGTTTGCGCGCTGGCAGGTGTACCGGCCGAGGCTCGCAAGCAGAGTGTGTGTGACAGCTTGGGAAGGCAGGGAGCTCTCGTCCTGGCAGGGCCTGAGTGCCGGCTGGCTCTCTGCAGCAGACACGTCAGGGAAACAGAAAGAGACGGGACCGTAAAGGACTACCAAGGTCCAACGTTTGGAGAGCGGGTTGTGCTGACATCTTTTGAGGCTGCCTTATTCTTGTCTCATTTTCAGAGATTTGCAGAGTTGGAAGGGACCCTGAGGATTATCTAGTGCAGCCCCCTGCAATGTAGGAATCTCAGCTAAAACATCCATGACTAATAATAATAATAATAATAATAATAATTTATTATTTATACCCCACGCAACTGGATGGGTTTCCCCAGCCACTCTGGGTGGCTCCCAGCAGACCACTAAAAACAGAATAAAACTTCAAACAGGGCTAACAGGGCTGCTTTCAGATGTCTTCTAAAAGTCAGACAGTTGTGTATTTCCTTGACATCTGATGGGAGGGCGTTCCACAGGGTGGGTGCCACTACTGAGAAGGCCCTCTGCCTGGTTCCCTGTAACCTCGCTTCTTGCAGTGAGGGAACCGCCGGAAGACCCTCGGCGCTGGACCTCAGTGTCCGGGCTGAATGATGGGGTGGAGACGCTCCTTCAGATGGCCACCCAACCTCTGCTTAAAAACCTCCAAGGAAGGAGAACCCACCATCTTCTGAGGGAGTCCATTCCACTGTCAAACAGCTCTTAGAAAGTTATTTCTGCTGTTTAATCAGAATCTCCTTTCTTGTCACTTGAAGGCATAGGTTCAGGTCTCACCCTCTGGAGCAGCAGAAAGCAGGCTTGCTCTATCTTCCATGTGACAGCCCTTGAGATGTTGGAAGATGGCTCTCCTATCTCCTCTTCCCCAGGCTAAACATCCCCAGCTCCTGCAACCATTCCTCATAAGGCCTGGATTCCAAACCCTTGATCATCCGGTTGCCCTCCTCTGCAACCGTTCCAGCTTGTCAACATCCTTCTTAAATTGTGGCGCCAGAACTGGACACAGGACTCCAGGTGGGGTTGTCGCAAGGAGCCAGGGAGCGGAGGCGGATGCCCCTGAATATTGAGGGGGCTTGGCTACCTCAAAAATGACATTGTGGGGAGGGGGACTGCCTCAGCCCCTATGAGTTGGCCTGAGTTCTCCGGGTTTTCCTTCTTTAGAGGAGAAAGCACTGCTGCCAAGGGGAAGGCAAGAGGCGCATCTGGCTGTCGGCAGGCGGGCGGGGGGGGGGGCATCAGGTGAACCCCTTGCCTTGCATCCTGAGGATTGCGCTTGCTCTTGGAGATGCCCCCTGCCCGCAGCACAATCACGGCACCTGCAGCCCCCCGGCTTCTGCCTCTCCGTGGGGCACTGCAGCAGAGCTGATTGGCAAAGATTAGCGCCAGAGTTGGAAGCAGGGAGGGAGGGCGGGAGGGAGCTCAGAAAGTCAAATCACCCTCCCTCTGGTTGAATAATGACGGAGCCTAATTGCTTATTGCTGGTTACTAAGCTACGGGATGGCAGCCGCTCGGACACCCATCAATATATTAACCCCGGCATGCAGCCCGAACAAGCTCATTCATTTCCAAGGGTGTTTATCTCCCTCCTTGCCTCCGTTCTCTGGGGAGAAAACATAATTATTATTTAAATGTGAGTTAATTCAGCCAAGGTGTTGATCAATAATGGAGAATTACTCGTTTAAAAATAGAGAAATCACGAGGCGAGGAGAGGCGCATGCAAGACCCAGGGAGGACTCAATTACGGAGAAGGGACTCAAAAGAAAAAAGCCAAAGAAAACCCAACCCTACAGCGCACGAAGGTCGGTTCGAGGCAAGTTCTGTTGGAGCCCAGCCTGTCTCTAAAAGGGGCAGAACTTCTGCATCATCATCATCATCATCATTCTCATATTTATACGTCACCCATCTGACTGAGTTGCCCCAGCCACTCTGGCCAGCTTCCAACAAATTATAAAACCACAATAAAACATTTGCAAAATCCCAAGATATTCGAACTCCTAATAGTTCTTAGATTTCCCTCTTTTTGGACCAGAAAATGTGTTTACAGGGCTTTTGCTACCACCATAAGGTAAAGGTAAAGGGACCCCTGACCGTTAGGTCCAGTCGCGGACGACTCTGGGGTTGCGGCGCTCATCTCGCTTTACTGGCCGAGGAGCCGGCGTACAGCTTCCGGGTCATGTGGCCAGCATGACTAAGCCACTTCTGGCGAGCCAGAGCAGCGCACGGAAACGCGTTTACCTTCCCACTGAAGCGGTACTTATTTATCTACTTGCACTTTGACGTGCTTTCGAACTGCTAGGTGGGCAGGAGCTGGGACGAGCAACGGGAGCTCACCCCGTCGCGGGATTCGAACGACCTTCTGATCAGCAAGCCCTAGGCTCTGTGGTTTAACCCACAGCGCCACCCGCGTCCCTATACACCATACACCACACCATTAGATCGTAAGAGGAGATGTCCTGGATGTGAATGACGCTCTGTTC
Source organism: Lacerta agilis (assembly GCF_009819535.1). Taxonomy (NCBI): domain Eukaryota; kingdom Metazoa; phylum Chordata; class Lepidosauria; order Squamata; family Lacertidae; genus Lacerta; species Lacerta agilis. Next base: position 1,738,799 of record NC_046322.1, read on the forward strand.
TGCCTACCCTAAATGAGATGCCCTGGAGAGATTCACGGACACCAAGGCAAAATCTGCCCACACCCATCGACAACCACACCCAATAGGCAGTGATTGGGTTTTAGGCTGTCATAGCTAAAAGTCTGCATCCTCCATGTAGTTATCTAATGCTTCCTTTTTTAAAAAGAAAAAGATATAGAGTCACAGATTTGGAGAGCCCTCTGGACATCCAGTGACTATGAATTGCACGTATGTATTCCTGGAATATTGTAATATGCAAGCTGTTTGGAACGAGTCACCCATAGCTAAGACATCTTTCAAAAACAGAAACAAAACAAAGTGTGCTAGCCTGTGTCTCTTTATTTTTTTCAACAAACAAAACATAAAAACTCATTAAAAAAAAAAAGAAATACACAAATAAAACTCAGTAAAATCAGTGCAGTGACCAGTATGAACCATATTAAGGGATGTCTTATTGGGTGGCCAGAATGCCCCATAACTGGTTTTGCCTGGTCGAAACAGGGAGAGAGCATGTCCTTGGCTTCTCTACTAGATGGACCTTGGAGGGCCCCATCCGCAGGGATTTCAGCTACTCCAGAGTTGCAGCAAGTTCCCCTCTTCAGCCCCGGAGACCCCACAGTAGCTGTGAAGTGCTTGGCAGCGGAAATTGTGGCATATCCCTAAACAGAAGCAACCCTGTTCTTTAGCTGACAGCTCTCTGGGTGATTGGCTGGTGCAAAAAACACATTGTAATGCACCGTGCAATTGACTTCTACTCTTTTTACACAAGCCATGTGGGTAAAGAGCTGGACACCTGGCCAAGCGGCCACATGGATGCTTCACCATGTGCCAGAGAGAAGCTCAGATTCAGTCAACTGTCTTTGAGTGTCTTTGCTGGGCAAACAAGAAACTGCCTTGGCCGTTCGTCCTGCAGAAATCTCTTGCTCTGGCTTAGGCCCAGAATATCTGAAGGACCAAATTCTTCCAGACAGATCTGCCGGGCCCTGCGATCTTTGGAAGAGGGCCTTTCCTAGGTGCCGCCACCCTCATAGGCATGCTGGGTGAGGACAGAGGACAGGGCCTTCTTGGTGGTGGCTCCCCGACAACTTTGGGACTCCTAAAGAAGCCAGACTGGCTCCCTCCTTGTCTTTGCACCAGCATTCAAAGACTGTTTTCTTCTGACGGGACCTTTGGGAACTGATTGTTTCTTTTGAGACAGGGGCTTTCAAATCGTGCCGTGCTGTTTTTATGGTCGTGTTTTAATAGATTTGTTTTTATATTGTTTCAATCCTATTAGAGTTGACTTGTGTTTTGATCTGCGCTGCTTCAATTTGTGCGTAAGCAGCCTTGAGACTAAGCAATAAAATAACCATAAATCTCCCACTGAGGTTGGGATGGAGAAGAAGCAGCTACTTACCCTGCTGGCTGTGCCTCTGAGCATAAACGACCACCACCGCAGCTAGCACCACGTAACACGCTGCCGACACAGGGTAAGCCATCTGCAGGAGCAAACACAGAACAGCAAGGGGTCAGTGGGGCCAAAACTTGAGAGGAAGAGAAGAAGGAAGCAATAATCAATGAGAAAGGGGCTCACATAAGAAAGGGGCAGTCCAGCAAATGGTTGCAGCATCACAAGAACTGGGCAAAACAGCTTCAACCCTTGTTCTCTTTCTCACATGGCTGGCGAAGGCCAGTGGAGAGAGATCTGCTTGGCACCGCCCAGTGCCATGGTCAGGATTCGAACCCATGTCTCCCAGGTCTTAAATTGATACAGAGGTGCCTCAGCTGCAGCTCACATCAGACTGCATTCCCTTTGACGTGTCCCTCTCGGCAACCCACATGTCCCAACACGTTGCGTCAGCTGGAAATACACGCTTGGTCTTCGCAAGATTAGAGGGCAGGGCATTGTGTGACCAATACAAAACCGTGGTGTTCTCCCCAGACCCCAAAAGATGCCAATAACTACAATATGGGGTGAACCTTAGCTCTCAAACACCTTGGTTCCCAGATGCCAAAAACCTGGAAGTAAGTGTTCTGGTTTCCAAACGTTTTTCGGAATCTGAACGTCTGATGCGGCTGTCGGCTATTGTTTCCAAGCAGAAGCTGCGCCTTGGTTTTCGAGCATTTCGGAAGTCAAAAGGACTTCCGGAATGGATTAAGTTTGGCGCTTTTGTTTTTGCTATTTATGTTGCGTTTTTTTTTGAGGCTTTTTCCGTTCATTTGTTTTTGCGACTGTGTGGAACGTAGTTCAGCTATTGTTTGATGGATTGTGTGACTGCGGAAATGGACAGAAGCTCCCTATCTAAACAATGACTGTCATCAGTGCAGGTAAGGGGGAAAAATAATAATTTTATTTTTCATCATCTACAATACTGTCTTATTTATTCTATAGTACAGCACATTGATTATCGCTTTCAATTTATGGATCAGTGGTCTCGTTAAGAGAGTAAAATTCATGTTAAATTGCTGTTTTAGGGGTTGTTTTTAAAAGTCTGGAACGGATTAATCCATTTTACATTACTTTCTATGGGAAAGCGCGCCTTGGTTTGGGAACGCTTTGGTTTTGGAACGGACTTCCGGAACGGATTAAGTTTGAGAACCAAGGTACCACTGTATATTGTTCATAGATTATGTTGGCCTTTTTGGTAGGCCAGTCTTTCCCTACCTAGTGCTCTCTTCCTGCTTTGCACTAGAAAACGTCAGGAAGAAGTTTCTGCTAGTGAGAGCTGTTAGGCAGTAGAATGGACTACCTTCACCAGGTGTCTATAAGCTGAGTTTAGATGGCCCTCAGAGAGGCATTCTGTAGCTGTGACTCCTGCATTGCAGAATCGCTCTGAGACCCACGGATGAAAGGCAGTATACAAATTTAATTAAAAATAATGATGATGATTGCATGCATTAGGAAAGGCAACAAGACCTGCTAAGGGGAGCACCAATGCCAGCCGGGGCGACACATTGCAGGGAGTGGGCAGGAGAAGTGGCCCAGACACCACCAGGATAGCATGGAAGAGGCACCCTCAGAATAAGGAGCACAGAATCACAGAAGGGACCACAAAGGTCACCAAGCACAACCCCTTGCAATGCCGGAATCCTTGTGCCCCAACGCAGGTCTCGAACCCACGACCCTGAGATTCGGAGTCTCACACTCCCCTGACGGAGCTATCCCAGTCGCAGGTAGCAAAAGCAAGTTTTGAATGACTGATGCTGTATTTCAGTTACAGGTGGGTAGCCGTGTTGGTCTGCCATAGTCGAAACAAAATAGGAAATTCTTTCCAGTAGCACCTTAGAGACCAACTGAGTTTGTTCTTGGTATGAGCTTTCGTGTGCATGCACACTTCTTCAGATACGTATCTGAAGAAGTGTGCATGCACACGAAAGCTCATACCAAAACAAACTCAGTTGGTCTCTAAGGTGCTACTGGAAAGAATTTCCTATTTTGATGCTGTATTGTTTTTAATATTCAGTTTGAAAGCCGCCCAGGGGCTGGGGAAACCCAGCCAGATGGGCGGGGTATAAATAATAAATTATTATTATTATTATATTATCCACAAATCCATTTCTCCTGTGACTTCTAGGCACAGGAATGAGAGGTTTTTCTTCTGTCCAGCCGCTTTCTCTAGGAAAAACCCTGGTTCACCACTGAAACAGAACCTATGTCCACCCACTGAAAACCCAATTGGGGATTGTTCTGATTCACTGGGGATTCAGTGGGCTTTCCTGCGGTGGGACAGGGGAAAAAAACCCTCTCGGACTCCACAGGACAAATTAAAGTGTCCCTTTCTCTACTCTGATGGTTGGGGTTTTGTTTTTTGTTTGTTTAAACAAATAAATATTATTTCATAAATAAACAAAACAAACCAAAGAGAAAGAGCATAAAGTTATACTGTCACAGCAGGTTAAAAGCTGCAAGGGCTGGGCAGCATCGTTCATCTTGTTGTTGGAGAACATTTCAAAAATTAGCAATTCTTTCACAAAACTTTTAGGCTGGTTTATAGGTATTCTTTTGCAATCAGTTCGCTTCATCACAGTTGCTGTGGACCAATTTTTCCACAACCCATTCAAGAGATATGCTTCCTAAAGGTAAAGGGACCCCCGACCATTAGGTCCAGTCGCGGACGACTCTGGGATTGCGGTGCTCATCTCGCTTTACTGGCCGAGGGAGCTGGCATACAGCTTCCGGGTCATGTGGCCAGCATGACAAAGCTGCTTCTGGCGAACCAGAGCAGCGCACGGAAACGCCGTTTACCTTCCCGCCAGAGCGGTACCTATTTATCTACTTGCACTTTGACGTGCTTTCGAACTGCTAGGTGGGCAGGAGCTGGGACTGAGCAATGGAAGCTCACCCCATCGCGGGGATTCGAACCGCTGACCTTCTGATCAACAAGCCCTAGGCTCTATGGTTTAACCCACAGCACACACATCCCCATATGCTTCCTACTCCCCCCCCCATTTTCAGCTACTATAATCTTAGCAGGTTGAACAATGGTGGGGTATTTTCGTGGGGAGAAGGGTGAGGGTCAAGGGGAGAGCGAAGAGGAAGGGTTGAGCCATGCCTACCTCAATCCCAAGGGAGAACTGGCCTGTGTAAGGCGTCCCGTGCAAATCCTCTCCCAACCTTTCCTCGAGCCCCAAATCCACAGCGAAGCACCACGGCTCACCTGCAAGCACACCTTAAGCAAGGGAAAGGTGCGGCAGGTTTATGTTTGTGTGTGTGTGTTTGATGGAGGGGAAGTGTTGGTGCCAGGGGCATTGGGGGAACACAAAACACCCCCCCCCCCAATCTCTGCATCATCTCATTTCCTTTTCCTCAGATCCAGGGATGAAAGGCTTTGGCAGGATGAAAAAGCCCATTGGTGTTCTCTCCTCATCCCAGAGTCCCAACAAGTCTCCCTTTAATAGGACTTGAGCCGCAGGGCACTTGCGGAGAGCTTGTCAGCGTCGAACCCCAGAGAAAAAGCAGGCCGTGCCGCCAAGCTCTTCAGAAAAAGTCTTACCTGCGGGGTCAGTCCCGCTCTCACTTGAAAGTGCACCTTTAATCTGATTTAAGCGCCACCTGTCAACTGAAGGATCTGGGAAAGGCCCGGAGCATCTAGACAATTACAAGAAAAAGGAGAAGCCTGCCAGATCCCTCTTCTCTCTCTTTCACATTTATAAAAATCCACAAAGGATAGGGTGCGAGGACACAATAGTCAAGGAGGAAGGGTTGGCACCGCTGGGGAAGTCAGAGACACCCAAATCCCGCTCATCCATTTGGAAGAGCGAGCCCCTATGTTGGCTGAAGGTCTACGGTTAACGGCCGTTGGGTTGCGATGATGGAGCGCCGTTGGCAGACTGCGAACCAGCTGGAAAATATGCCCGGCTTGGTAAGCGGGTGCCACATCCGCCAACTGGAAGGAACAATGGCAGCCCTGGCAGTGGGGTGGGTGGGAAGGGGGGCAGAAGGAGAGGCTGGCACCAGGCTGGCAGGAGGCAGTCATGAGCAGACGGTGCGGAACAAATAAGGCCAGTTTCAGATGGGTGGACATTTTGGTTTGGCGCAACAAGGGGAGGGAGCTCTGGAGCGCGGCAGAGAGACCCAGCAAGCTGGGAGGGGTGCAGAGGAGGGCAGCCAAGAGGATGACGGACATGGAAACCAAGCATTGTGAGGAACGGTTGAGGGAGTTGGGGATGTTTGGCCTGGAGAAGAGGAAGACTGAGGGGAGATAGCTACCTTCAAATATCTCAAGGGCATCTCAAGGTTGTTTTCTCCTCTTCTAGGACCAATGGCTTCACGTTACAAGAAAGGAGATTCCAATTCAACATCAGGGAGAACTTTTGGACAGTAAGACTGTTCAACAGTGAAACGATCTCCCGCAGAAGGGGGTGGACTCTTTTGTTGGGAGGTTTTTAAGTGGCTCCAGGTTGGAAGGCCCTCTGTCAGGGATTGTGATTCCTGCGTTAAATCCTCTACAAATCTATCGTTCTATATTGCGTAAAAGTGTTCCTATCGCACTACCAACCATCCTGCATGCTTGTGAAACATGGACCACTTATACAGTAAACACCATGTCCAACTCCTCAAAATATTCCATCAATGGTGTCTCCGAAAATTTTACACATCGCTTGGGAAGACAGGCGAACTAAGACCAGTGTACTGGAAGAAGCAAAGATCACCATTGTTGAAGCAATGATTCTTCAGCATCAACTTCATTGGACTGGTCATGTTGTGCGGATGCCTGATGATCGTCTTCCAAAGCAACTGCTCTATTCCGAACTTAAGAATGGAAAGCGTAACGCTGGTGGTCAACAAAAGAGGATTAAAGATCTCAAGGCAAAGCTAAAGAATTGTAGTATAAACACCAACAACTGGGAAACACTGGCCTGCGAGCGCTCCAGTTGGAGAACAGCCTTTACCAAAGGTGTCATGGGCTCTGAAGACACTCAAACTCAGGACGCAATGGAGAAATGTGGTAAGAGGAAGGCACGCTTGGCAAATCCACAACATGATCAACTCCCACCCAGGAACCAATGTCCCCACTTTGGAAAGACGTGTGGATCCAGAATTGGCCTCCACAGTCACTTATGGACTCACTGTTAAAACCGTGTTTATGGAAGACAATCTTACTCGGCTACAAATGATCGCCAGAGGAAGAAAGAGAAAAAGTGTTCCATAGGGTCTTTACCTCTAAGCCTGCACAGATTGTGGGTTATCTTCTTCAGCAATTGCCAGAGCCCATGTATTTTGCACCGCAATGTAAGATTTAAGCCACTCAATGTTTTCCACTTTTGTGCAACCAAAATCCTAGCTGCTGATAGCCAATTCCCAGGTTTTCAAAGATACCTCGCATTCCCAGATGAGAAATGCAAGGCCTCCCATTTGCACAGCCTTCAACTGCACATGGCTTTTCATGCAACCACAGATCTGACTAGCTCCTCGTTGTCGCTGTCCCAATATATGCTATGGGATCCCTGGCTGGCTGGCTGGCTGGGATCACCCCTGTGACTGAACCAGGATGGAGAGGGAAGCGTCAGCTTTAAGAGGAGGAAGGAGAGCAGAAGTTGCCTGAGAAGAAACTGGCTGAGAAAAGACGAGTACCGGTATCCATTACAGAGCATCCATCTAGGAAATATTTCCACCCCGCTGACATCTCTCTGAAGTCAGAATCTGATGATATTTCAGCGCAGTCACGACACGCTGGCACAGTGAGGGGAGAGAGAAATTGTACACACAGCAGGGCTAAAGTGGAAAGAGAACGGCGGCCGTCACGGTTGCAGCACACAAATAAGGAGACCACAAAGGAAGGGGAAATCCAGACAATGGTCTGAGCAACAGGTTGCACTTAGAATCACAGAGCTGGGAGGGAACACAAGGGTTACTGGGTCGAATGCCCTGCAAAGCAAGAATTATAAACGTAAAGGAAGATACAAGGTTGGATCCAAACACCAGCCTGAAATTCTATGGAGCATGCACCATTAAATACAGTCTTGCTCCCGAGTAGACACATATCAGATCGCATTGTCAATTAGTTGCACAGCTCCCATTGAAATCAGTGGGACTTTGGGAGCCATGACAAACTTATCATGTCGGGAGGCGTCAAACTAAGTGGCATGCAGAGCACACTCGCTGAAATTAACAGGCCAATGTTAACCCTGTTCTCGGGTTTCAAAGGGTCTACTCTGAACAGGACGGATGCAGGCTACATTCCACTGATATCCTGGCTGGTGCTGAAAGGTGTCGTTGTCCAAAAACATCTGGAGGGCCCCAGGTTGGCGAAGGGTGCTGCTCTAGTCAGTTCCTGGAAGCTCCTGCAGCCAATCGGAAGCCACGTCGGACGTTCAGCTTCCAAAAATAGTTCACGAACTGGAACAGTCACTTCCAGGTTTGCGGCGTTCAGGAGCCAAAATGCTTGAGAACTAAGCTGTTTGAAAACCAAGATACGGCTGCATGCAGATTGCAACATAATGATCCTTCAGATTTTGTACGTCTTTGAACTTTGCGATTCACTGCTCTGGGTTAAATAAGATGTTTGTATGCATGTTTATATTTTTGCACTGAGACAAAATACTGGTTTTTTTTGTAATCATAGAATCACAGTAATTTACACCTTCAGAAACCCCCTGCTGCATCCTTAGTGCCCCCCCCCGGCTAATTCCCCCCCACAGGTAGGAACACCCACTTTGGGAACCCCTGATTTTGATGATCTACATGCTACTCTTTGCACAGGCCAGAGGCTGGTTGGCAACAAGGTAAATCCAGAAAATAACAGGATCGTTTAAAAAACACATAAAGAACACAGAGTTTGCTCTGTATTTTGCTTCTCATTTTTTGCCGCAAGCCAGAGATGCATCGGGGTTCCCCATGTCACCTTCAACAAGAACAAATGCAGGGGCGTGGCAAGGGGGGGGGGGTGGTGCGCCCTGGGTTCCATAATGGAGGGGGTGACCAATTATCAAGGAACAATTTTTTTTTTAATCCCTGCTCCGAAGGTCTTATCTTACTATACTAGGGATTATATAGCTATATATGAAATTTCATGCATATTGGTTAATATCTTGACCCTCCTCCACCAAAATAGCTGTTCACTTGGCTGTTTTCCTATGTCGTGAAGGCTGAAATTTCAGTTCAGTGGAACACTTACTGTTCCCAACCCTAACCCTGTGGAAAGCCATCTAATTAGACTTTAATTTGATTTTGAGATGTTTTTAGGAGGTAATTTAATTATTGTTTGATTTTACACCAGTGTTATGTATCTGGTGTTAGCCACCCTGAGCCCGACTTCGGCCGGGGAGGGCGGGATATAAATAAAAGTTTATTATTATTATTACTTGTTATTATTCCTTTTAAAGAAAATATGAAATAACTTAAAACCATTTTTGCGGGGGGGGGGGGATTAATGGGGGGGTTGACAATAAATTTTCCACACCGGGGGTACCACCTGACCTTCCCATGCCTGGGGGGGGGGGGGGTTTGACAATTTTTTCTTTACCCCTGGGTACCAATTTACCTTGCTATGCCCCTGACCAAACGTGATCTGGATGAGTGTTGGCTACGTGGGGCTGCCTTGGGAAAGGCTTTGCAGATGAGCCCAGGAAGTCGTGCCCATGCAGACTGCCAGTGGACTCTCCCAAGTCTCTCAGCTGAGTGTCTTTCGCAGCCCTACACCTGGAGATGCCCAGGGTTGGACTCCGGACCTGGGTTTATAAACCGGTGTAAAGAGGAACAGGTGAAGTGTTGATGGGAGCTGGTTTCCTGGAGCACACGACTCCCATTATAATTTTACCTCCTCCACCGGCTTCCCGTCTGTTTACAGACCTAATTTGAGATGCTGGTTTTATTACCTTCCAAATGAAGGTAATAAATGAAGCTGAATGTTCAGGAGAGATAAAAAAAAAAATCCCTTTTCCATGCAGTGCATAAACTACAGTGCTCCGACAGGAGACCAACCTAGATGGTTTTTAAAAGAGGCTTAGACAAACTGGACTAGATGGGCCATGGGCCTGATCCAGCAGCCTCTTCTATGTTCATAGAAAACTGCTTATGATTACAGCCCCCACTTCCCCCCCCCAGCTCAGTTCAGTACGCAGCCGGAATACACTCTCGAGATACATTGCAACTGTAAGTAGTTTAATAAGTGGAGATTAAATGGTTATTTAAAAATGGAGATGATTACTATCCGTCCAAAAATAGCAAGTCGTTCCTCTTCTCGGAGCAATAGAGGACGTGGATTGCTCCGATTCAGGAAGGAAGCTGCTCTTTCACGCCTGGGGAGCCTGCCTCGGTTTTTCCAGGAAGTCTGGCTGTGCAGAAGAACCTTTGGGTCCGGGGGGGGGGGGCAGTTGGCAAGGATCCCTGGGCCACACAGCTGACCTTTGCTCTGCCAACCATGCAGAGAGAGAGTCTTGGCAGCCGCAAGGCCACAGGCTGTCCAGCTGGCAGGGAGAGCCACACCGATGTGCCGTTTCCCGGCTAAACAAAACGAGTAAATAACTGATTGTTTAAAACCCACCAAGTGACAACTGAAAAGGCGAAGCCTAAATGAAGGGTGGCAGCGGAGAAGGGAGCGCGACGGTGGTCTATAAAACCAATGAGCGGTTTTTGCAATTTAATTTATTTCATGGAACAAGAGCTCGCAGGAAGCAGGTTGGACAACTGATGGAGGAGGCGAGGAGATGAAGGACGGGACCTCTCTCCCCAAAGAAACAAGCGGGGTTGGGAACGCCCTGCCCGGGAAAGTTGCGGGTGTCAAATGGGTAAAACAGAAACAGGCAAATGTGTGACGGGATCAATCACAGAAGCATAGACTTTGGAGGTGGGAGGGACCCCAGGGGTCATCTAGTCCAACCCCTGCAATGCAGGAATCTCAGCTAAAGCATCCAAGACAGGTGGACCTCCAGCCTCTGCTTAAAAACCTCCAACCAAGGAGAGCCCACCATCTCCCAATGGAGTCCATTCCTGTTACGAGATTTCAGAGTTGCCTACGTGCAGAAATGCAGCTGTCTTATCTTCAAGGAATTAACAGTTGGCAGAAAGCCCAGATCTGCTCTCTCTCCATACCCTTAGCAACGACCTGTGATTGGTCAGAGAGTTCCTAAAGAATGTGCTCTGTCTGAGAGCTTGTGGTTAGGTGTTAGGTGTGGTGTTAGGTTGATGAGAGAGAGAGACAGAGAGAGGAAAGATTTTACGTTTTGTTTCTTTTATTTTGTAAAGTCTGTAAATAGTAACTCATGGATACTAGTTGCTTCATTCAATAAATACTGTATATAGTTATCCAGTGAGTTGCTGAGTTCCTGCATTGAGCTGTCTAGTCAATTTCACAACAGCCAGAAGCTTCCAGAAAAGTCTGCGTCAACTCTGCGGTTTCCAGGAATACGTAAGAATGTACTTCTTAATGTTTAATTAGAATCTCAGTCCTTGTCATTTGAATCCACCGGAACAACCAAAACAAGTTTGCTCCACCTTCCACTTGACAGTCCTTCAGGTATATGAGGAATTGCTGGCCCTTTCAAAAACCTCTACTCAATGCTTGCTGAGGAGCAACAAAAAGGTTGTGTTGGATCTCAGGCTTGGAAAATACTTCTTCTGAAAAATCTCATGCTACTTGAAGGCACCAGAGGTGGTGTAGAAATACAATTCATTTTCTACACCGACCCGAACAATAAAACTGTAGCTGGTGAGGGAATATTGCTGCCTTGGGCTCCCTTGGGAGAAAGGATGGGATGTGAACCAAATGGATAAATCAATAATAATATCCCATGCAAACTGACATTTGGGTGAAATTTGGAAACTGAATCCAGGTTTTTTTTTTGGGGGGGGGGTATGCACAGCTTCTGAGAGTCACTCTCAAGGAACGGGTTTTTAAAAAGGAAAGGAAAGCAGCTTAAAGTATTAACCCTTGGATTTAAACCGTTAAAACAGGCAATTTAAAACAAAATGTAAGAACGCAAGTAGAACTTGCTGGATCAGGCCCAGCTATTCCAGCATCCTGTTCTCCCCGGGGCCAACCAGATGCCCCTTCTGGTAAACCCACAAGCAGGATTTGAACCCTCTGCCCTTCTGTGGTTTCCAGCCAATGAATGCTAAAAAGAAGGACGTTCGAATTAGCTGGCGCCAATGTTGACTTGCAAGTCCCAAGACCATTTGCTCGAGAATCCCCTCCACGCATGTACAGAGTTCTTTTTAGTTCTGAACTCTTCCACAGTGTTGGATTTACACATAAGCTAAACAAGCTATAGCTTAGGGCCCCACTCTCTTGGCCCCCCCCCAAATAAAAAAAAACTGGATGCACATCTCCAAAATATAAGATTTTTTTTTAAAAAAAAATGAAATGAAACTGTAAGGTTCGCGTGAAGGTTCTCTGACAAAAACCTACATCCATCAACAGTGTTTTTGTGTTGTGTAGGCTCCTTTGATGTAAGTCATGGGCCCCCCTGCTAGCCTGCTCCCTAAAATATCCCTGGTTTGCTCCTTTCCATATATAGGGTGCCTACATTCTGAAAGAGGAGAGTGCAAAATATGGTCTGAAGCTCAACGTCAAAAAAACTAAGATCATGGCCACTGGTCCCCATCAGAAGGGGAAGAAATGGAGGTAGTGAGAGATTTTACTTTCTTGGGCTCCATGATCACTGCAGATGGTGACAGCAGTCACGAAATTAAAAGACGCCTGCTTCTTGGGAGAAAAGCAATGACAAACCTAGACAGCATCTTAAAAAGCAGAGACATCACCTTGCCGACAAAGGTCCGTATAGTTAAAGCTATGGTTTTCCCAGTAGTAATGTATGGAAGTGAGAGCTGGACCATAAAGAAGACTGATCACTGAAGAACTGATGCTTTTGAATTATGGTGCTGGAGGAGACTCTTGAGAGTCCCATGGACTGCAAGAAGATCAAACCTATCCATTCTTAAAGAAATCAGCCCTGAGTGCTCACTAGAAGGACAGATCCTGAAGCTGAGATTCCAGTACTTTGGCCACCTCATGAGAAGAGAAGGCTCCCTGGAAAAGACCCTGATGTTGGGAAAGATGGAGGGCACAAGGAGAAGGGGACGACCGAGGACGAGATGGTTGGACAGTGTTCTCGAAGCGACTGACATGAGTTTGGCCAAACTGTGGGAGGCAGTGAAAGATAGGCATGCCTGGCGTGCTCTGGTCCATGGGGTCACGAAGAGTCGGACACGACTGAACGACTGAACAACAACAACATTCTGTATGTGCAAATGGCTTGAGATACCTATGAGGTCCATAAATGACCATATAGCATATATTCAACATAAAAAAGTGACAATTTGTTGTTGACAAAGAACAAACTTAGTTGGTCTCTAAGGTGCTACTGGAAGGAATATTTATTTTATTTTATTTGTTTTGTTGACAAAGGACAGCTGGACATATAAAGGGCCCCATTACCCTTAGGGCTTAGGGCCTCATCATACCTAAAACCGGCCCTGCTTCCAGATGTTGGTGGAGGTTCACCTGTCCACCTACTTTTCCAGAGGTCAGCACAACTGGAACAGGATGAGCCAGGGAGAGTTTTGAGAGGGGTCGGGAAAGAGTACTCTCCCTTTTGTCGACTACAGATGCTCTCGGCCCAGGCTTCCCTCCTCTCCTCTCCCAGTGCTCACGGTAGTACCTTGCAGTCTCAGCCGCCAACACCCCCCATATGTGTCTCTTGCCCCCACCATCTGGACAGCATCACCGCTCAGCTCATAAGGCTCCGTGCATTAAAGCCGGGAGAGAGACATAATTCAGCCAGAGCCTGCCTTGCGCTCTTGCCCTCGCCTGACCTCTGCCCCCAGCCGCAGCGGCACACCTTGGCTCTATCATCATAAATGTGCTTCCTTGTGGCTCCCTGAAGACCCACCACAACATCCAAGGATGCATTGCAGGCTTCCCAGAAAGTCTTTGAAGAAACGTGTGTGTGTGTGTGTGTTGCAACCAGGTGTTTGCGAGTGCGCACACACGGAGGAAGGCAGTTCCCCTTCCGAGCCACAAGAGGTAGGGAGAGCTCCTGCCTAGACAGCCGGCATGACCCCAACCCCCAAAGTCCTCCTCGGATGAAGGGTTGCATTTGTGATGCCATAAGTGGCTGCTCAAGGATGCTGGAGGCCTTGGCTGGTTCTCCTAACACATTAAGGGCAAGAGGAGGAAAAACTCCCTAGGAAACTTACTGGGACTTTTACAGCCGTCACAAAATACCCATTCCACGTTTATAATAACCCATCCTTTGCGTGTGGCAGTGCCTACACCTCGGAACTCCCTGCCTATTGATGGGCATCAGGCAGGCACATTCACTGTACAGCGGTACCTCTGGTTGAGGACACGATCTGTTCCGGGGTGCCGTTCGCAACCCGAAAAGTCAGCAACCAGAGCGGCGCTTTTGCGCATGCCCCAAGCGCGATAGAGCGCTTCTGTGCATGTGCGAACCATGCAGAACGCTTCTGCACATGCGGCGAAACCCCCCAAAAACGCAACATGAATCATTTGCAAGAAGAGGTGTGACTGTACTGTTTTCAGCACCTGCTAAAAACGTTCCTGTTTGGATAAGGCAGCCCAGGTGTTTTGTAAGCTGTTGTGAGTTTTAATCTGTTTTTAGTCTATAGTTATTTCACCTTCTGGAAAGTTTTAAATTATTGTTGTTGATTTTTCTTATTGATAATGTTATTGTTTTATCTTTTTCATAAACTGTTTTGAAGCACTGGATACGTTCTATGAAAAAGAAAGAAAGAAAGAAAAAAGAAAAAGAAAGAAAGAAAGAAAGAAAAAAAAGAAAGAAAGAAGAAAAATTGGATCTTGTAGCTGCCAGGGTGGCATCAAAGATGCATATTTTTCTCCAAAGCACTCCTAACTCTGCACCCACAAGGGGGAAGCCCAGATCCTGGACTCTTCAACTGAAGGAGCAAAGAGCAAAAAGCCAGGCGACTGAGAAGCACCACATCTTGCCCAGTCTTTTATAGCCCAGGGGCGAGAAAGGCAAAGGATGGGAGGATTGGCAACTGGGGCACAAGGTCAGTCTAATTTGGGGGGCATGACAGGTGGCTCTGAATCACCACATTCATAGAACCACATGGCACTGTAGAGTTGGAAGGGACCCCTTGACGTCATCTAGTCCAACCCCCTGCAATGCAGGAATCACAGCTACAGAATCCCTGACCGGTGGCTGTCCAGACTCTGCTAAGAACCCTCTGTCAGGGTTGAGCCAGATGAGGAGGAGTGGTGGCAAGCCCCCCCTGGTGAGGCTGCACCCACGGAAGAACCTGGGGAAGTGGAGAGTTCATACCTGGAGAAGACTGGTGGCGGCACTCCTCAGAAGAGGAAGAGTCAGATGGAGAGGGGGAAAGACCAGAACAGGAGGAGGAGGAAGTCGAGCCAGAATCAGGCCCTTGTGAGGAGAGAAACAGCCCTTCCCCCTCCCTTCTCAGCTGTAGAGCGTAGAGCTGAGAGACGCAGGGAACAATTAGAGGCAGCTGCATCTCGTAAGAGACGTGGTTGCAGGCCAGCTACTTAAGAAAGGCTGGCTCCTCCCTTCACTAGCACCTGCAACTGACATGCTGAGTGCGTGGTTGCTCTTGCTCGTTCTGTTCCTGACTCCTGGCTTGTTCCTGGTCCTCGGCTTGTTCCTGACCCTCGGCTTGTTCCTGACTCCTAGCTTGTTCCTGACCCTTGGTTTGTTCCTGGTTCCTGGCTTTTCCCTGACTGACTTGGCTGGTTCCTGACTTGGACTGTTCTGACTTCGGCTTCTCCTGACCCCATACTGACACCTGACTTCGGCTGGCTTCTGACCCGGACTGTTCGACCTTGGCTTATCTGACTGACTGCTGCGCTACAGCACGCCAACTTGTTGGCGCCATAACACCCTCCAAGGAAGGAGAGTCAACCACCTTCTCTATCCACTTTCTCCACGCGGCGCATTGTTTTATAAGCTTCCGCCATGTTGCGCCTTCCTCACATTTCCCCTCAACTACGAAGTCCCAAACGCTGCAACATGCCAGGCAGCGCAAGCCTGAGGTCTCATCAAAGCAGAGCGTGATAGGAGATGTAGTTTCTGCAGAGAGCGGAAGCACAGCTGGAAGGAAAGGCTGCCTAATCCGTTCGTTTCGTTTGGACATGGATACTGGCGTTTCAATAAATCGTGCAGGGGTTGCTTTTGCTTGCAAACCGCAAACATGTTGGTCTGAAATAAGCATGCAATGGATTTTCGCTACAGCTTTCCGTTTCAGAATGGATACCGGGGAAACTGTGTGCAATTGTCTGCTTGCGCACAAGGCAATTTAGTCACCATCAAGCCACAGACAAGGGCCGAGCCTTCTGCGCTCTGCCCTTCAGATGCCCGAGCCAAGAAATCCCGACCAAAGCCATCAAGACTGTGTTATGTTTAGGGCAAATGGAAAAACAGAGATAAAGGAACTGGCCAGGAGCAGCTGGGTGGGGAGTAGGAGGCAAACAGCCTTTTGCTCAGATTCAGAAAGGAAGTTTCTTTTCAAGGACACAGAACCATCTGCTTCTATGGACTGTGACCTCAACCAGCCCACAGCCCAACACAGCTCTCCAAGGAGCATTTCCCTGCAAGACTCAAGTTGGGTGGAGAAAGCTACTATATAAAAATTCAAACTTTATTTACGTAGCCGACTGGCCATAGCATCTAAAAGCAAACACCAACAAAAATACAAATATGGTTACCAATAAAACCTTATAAC
Organism: Lacerta agilis; assembly: GCF_009819535.1. NCBI lineage: Eukaryota > Metazoa > Chordata > Lepidosauria > Squamata > Lacertidae > Lacerta > Lacerta agilis. Next base: position 1,754,943 of record NC_046322.1, read on the forward strand.
CTATTAAAACTCAAGGCAATAGCTCCTTGGAACTTAGCATAAATAGTAAAATGATAATAATAATGATAATAATAAATCCTATGCTGGGAATCCGGATGACTACACTGTTGTCGTTCAGATAGCAGCTCTCAGTCTCATTGCTCTCTCGATAAATCTGGCAACCTTCTCTGTTATCGAGCTGTTCTGGTCGGCTAGAAGTGAAACAATTTGGCTTCACAAGAGCGGCCCGGGATGGCAGATAGGAGGCGTGATGGTCTCATCCCTCAGGTCTTTATATAGGGGGCAGGACAAGAGAACGTGTGACACAGTCTCTACATAGCCGGATCCACAGGGGCATAGCGGATCTCAATGGATTTTTTGGTATCTACCTTCAAGAACAGCTGAGGGTAACATATTTAGTCTGGCCAGTGTAAAGGCCCGTCTAAATTTTGGGTTGGGTGGAGAAAGACATGCCTAAGGTGGACTGCTTCCAATGGCATGCATGGAAAGCTTCCCCAACCTGGCGCCCTCTGGCGCCTTTGCACCACCACTTCCATCAACCCCCACCAGCATGGCTATTGCACTGGGGGGGGGGGGAGATGGGAGATACCATCCCAGACCACCAGGTGGGGGAAGGCCTCAGGGACGCTTCTGCACTGGAACACACCATTCCCTTTGCAAAATAAAAATGCTACTGCAATTGTTTCAACCAGAGGTGAGCAACTGGTGAAACTCCGGCGCACTTATTTATTTGTAATCAGCATTTCCAGAGGGTTCCCCACCCCAAGTTCAGAAACTAAATTAGCTTGAGCCCTGTTCTGCTCTGGTGCCAGCTCCGGTCAAAGAGTGAACTACTTGCTCTGACCGAGGTGGGAAAGCAAACCCTCTGCCCAGCTCTCCCAGGTCCCACCACCTCGTGGAGAAACCCTCCATGCCGTGGGCTCATTCCTGGTGCTCTATCCCTGTGGTCTGGTGTGACGCCATGGGGGACGTCTGACTCCTATGGTTCAGGGGAACGCAAGAACACCAGAAGAGCTCTGTTGGATCTTAGTCCAGCCTCCTGTGGCCAGCTAGATGCCTCTTCTGGGAAACCGTAAGCAGGATTTGGCCCATGGGGAGCTAGCTGCTGCAGTACCTGGAGCGTGTACCCAGGGGCAGGGCTAGCGCCTACAGGTGCAAGTGAGCGTCCCAGGAGGGCGGGTCGAGCATCCCAGGGGTGCGGAGCCCGTGCCAAGCGTCCGGTGTGTGTGCGCTCCTGGGGTATGTGCGTTCCAGGGGTGCGCTGCCTGCCGAGCGTCCTGGGGGGGGCAGTGCAGCGATGTCCCCCCTCAGGGATGACACCCAAGGTGGACCGCACCCACCTTGCTCCGTCTCCGATTCAACCACAAGAGCCCTCTCCCCTCCTGCGGTTTCCAGAAACTGTTACAGTGGAACCCCGTTTCACATACCGCCGTCCTTACGAAAGCTTCGGGTAACAAGCTCCGCTAACCCGGAAGTAGATACCCCTTGTTGCAAACTTTGCCCCGGGATGTGAGCAGACGTGGCGTGGCGTGGCGGCAGCAGAGGCACCATTAGCGAAAGCGTGCCCAGGTTAAGAACTGTTTCAGCTTAAGAACGGACCTCCGGAACGAATTAAGTTCATAACTGGAGGTCCCACTGTATCCAGAAGCATCAGTGTCTCCTATGGAAGGGAGTTCCATAGATTAACTAGGCATGAAGAAAGACTTTCTTTATTCTGCCCTGAATCTCACAACATGCAGTTTCATTGGATGTCAACAAGTTCCAGTGTTTTGAAGAGGAAGGAAAACCTTTCGCTTTCCATTTTCTCCATGCCAGGCATAACTGTATAAACTTCTGTCATGTTGCATCTTACCGCCTTTAAAAAATAAATAAATCACAAATTCTGCAACCTTTCTTCCTGAAATGACCTCAGTCCAGGGGTGGGGGGGGGGAACTTGTAGGTTTTTAATCTTTTCAAATGCAACAGAATTCAGAACGGAAAAATGCTAGATGTGTAGCCCAATCTCATTCACATTAACTTGCAAATATCTTGACTAAATTCAACAAGACTTCCCCACTATTGCAACCTTGGATTCCCCCCCCCCTTTTTTCGAGTTGAGCCCAAACTACTGCTCATTCCTCAGAAATATTTTCAGGGGTACTGAAAAGCACTTCCCTTTTACAGCATCCCCCCCCCCAGGCAAAAATGAGAATTTATCATGGAGAGAGCCCCTTTTTCTTTACTCTCCATGGTTATCACTTGCCTTAGTGACAGGCATAATCACCCAGCCAAGGCTGAAGGCATTGTCACATCAGACCACTCATTGTCGGATCCCTAAATCAGATAAATTTAAATTAAACAGGCAAATCTGGAAGGAGGAAAATAATTAACACCCAAAACTACACAGAAGCTTCAGCAATTGAAGAGAAGAGACTCCCCACGGCAAATTATTAACCCATTAAGTCTGAGGGGGCTGGTAGGGTCCTGTTTCCCCCCTTTCATAGTGTGCTTGCACACTTGCACACACAGTTCACTAGGCACATGGAGAAACGTTCCAACATGAAGTCCATCCCGCCCAATGTTGACATGATTTTTTCACAAAAAAGTCCTGATTTTGCCCACCTTCACAGGCAGCAGACCACCTGTGTCCCCTTTTACAGAAACAGATTTCTATCTGAAGAAGTGTGCATGCACACGGAAGCTCACACCAATAACAAACTTAGTTGGTCTCTAAGGTGCTACTGGAAAGATTTCTCAACGGCACCCAAAGGGTTCATTCCTAAACAGGGGGTTGGAAAGAGGTCTGCCTCCTAGGTCCAGGGACCGAGATGATCTAAACATGTCCTGGATCTCGTCGGCTCTCATTTCCGGGAGTTTCGTCTGCTTCTGGGGGTGTAGCGTGAGTGGGATTCACGAGCCCTGCCGCCCTCACCCCCAATTCCCCCGCGTGGAAATTGCATGCTGATCCATGAATGCTCTCCTCCCCCATCACTTTCGCTCTTGCTCATGGGATGAGACAGGCCAAGAGCTCACAGCGAGATTCCCGCAGGCACTGCTGCTGTTGTCCAGCTGTTTTGCTGCAGCTCCCTGGGGTCGAGGTTGTTCCAAGGACAGCTGTCTCCCCAACACCATCACACACACATTCAGAAGAAGGAAGGAAGGAAGGAAGGAAGGAAGGAAGGAAGGAAGGAAGGAATCATAGAATTGTAGAGATGGGTGAGATATCCCCAAGGGTCATCTAGTCCAACCCCCTGCAATGCAGGAATCTCAACTAAAGCATCCAGGACAGATGGCCACCCAACCTGCTTAAGAACTCCAAGGAAGGAGAGTCCACCAACTCCCAAGGGAGACCGTTCCCACTGTCGAACAGCTCTGCCACCAGAAAATTCTTCCTGAGGTTAGTCGGAATCTCCTTTCTTGCCGTTTGAATTCATTGGTTCAGTTCGACCTCTGACCACTGAGCCTCTTGGGCTTGCTGGCCAGAAGGTCAGCGGTTCAAATCCCTGCGACGAAGTGAGCTCCCGTTGCTCGTCCCAGCTCCTGCCAACCTAGCAGTTTGAAAGCATGCCAGTGCAAGTAGATAAATAGGTACCACTCTGGCGGAAGGTAAATGGCGTTTCCGTGAGCTCTGGTTTCCGTCATGGTGTCCCATTGTGCCAGAAGCGGTTTAGTCCTGCTGGCCACAGGACCTGGAAAGCTGTCTGTGGATAAACCAAATCCCTTGGCCTGAAAAGCAAGATGAATGCCACAACCCCATAGTTGCTTTTGACAGGACTTAACTGTCCAGGGTCCTTTACCATTTTACCTTCTTCCATGGGACAGCCCTTGAGAGATTTGAAGATGGATATCCTATCTCCATCGAAGAATTGATGCTTTTGAATTATGGTGCTGGAGGAGACACTTGAGAGTCCCATGGACTGCAAAAGATCAAAATATCCATCCTTAAAGAAATCAGCCCTGAGTGCTCACTGGAAGGCAGATCCTGAAGTTGAGCTCCAGTACTTTGGCACCTCATGAGAAGAGAAGACTCCCTGGAAAAGACCCTGATGTTGGGAAAGAGGAGGGCACAAGGAGAAGGGGACGACAGAGGACGAGATGGTTGGACAGTGTTCTCGAAGCGACTGGCATGAGTTTGGCCAAACTGCGGGAGGCAGTGGAGGATAGGGGTGCGTGGCGTGCTCTGGTCCATGGGGTCATGAAGAGTCGGACACGACTGAACGACTGAAACAACAACAACATCCTATCTCCTCTCAGCCTCCTCTTCTCCAGGCTAAACATCCCCAACTCCTTCCACCGCTCCTCATCAGGCTTGGTTTCCAGAGCCTTGTTTCAGCAGGTCCCGTTTATCTATTTAAAACCTGCGACAACCTAGAGGCGCATCTCTCCCCACGATCGTCGCAGGGTGGCTACCCCCAGCCAGGTAAACCTTGCCACGTCGGACTTCTCCCTCAAGGCGGGCACTTTGCAAGAGCTGTGCTCCTCTCCCGCTGAATTGGCTTAACACGAGGGACGCAAGCTGATTAGCATAAGCAAGGTATGCGCCCTTGACGCTCAAACCGAATGTGCAGATGGCAGCGCTAGCATAGCTGTTCCTGGGTGACCTTGGCAACTGCCACATAACAGCAACATATGCAAGTGCGCAGAGAGAAGGCTTCCTTCTTACACAGGGGGAAAACAGACTAGAAAGCCATTGCAGTGGTAAAAAAGGTAAAGGTAAAGGTACCCCTGACTGTTAGGTCCAGTCACGGACGACTCTGGGGTTGTGATGCTCATCTCGCTCTATAGGCCAAGGGAGCCGGTGTTTGTCCACAGACAGCTTCCGGGTCATGTGGCCAGCATGACAAAGCCGCTTCTAGCGAACCAGAGCAGCACACGGAAACACCATTTACCTTCCCACTGGAGCGGTCCCTATTTATCTACTTGCACTTTGATGTGCTTTCGAACTGCTAGGTGGGCAGGAGCTGGGACCGAGCAACGGGAGCTCACCCCGTGGCAGGGATTTGAACCGCTGACCTTCTGATCAGCAAGCCCTAGACTCTGTGGTTTAACCCACAGCGTCACCTGGGTCCCTATTACAGTGGTACCTCGGGTTAAGTACGCTTCAGATTAAGAACTCCGCTTAAGAACAGAAATCGTGCTCTGGCAGCGCAGTGGCAGCAGGAGGTCCCATTGGCTAAAGTGGTGCTTCAGGTTAAGTGCGCTTCAGGTTAAGAACGGACCCCCAGAACGAATTAAGTACTTAACCCGAGGTACCACTGTATGCATCTAAAGAGAAAGAAAGGATTTCAAGTTCACATAGGCTGAAGTCCAGATTGGAGGACCTGTGCTCAGCATTCCTTACCTCGTGTTTTAATATAATAGGAAAAGCCTGCTGGATCAGGCCCATCTAGTCCATAATCCTGTTCCCACAGAGGCCAAGCAGATGCTATTAGGAAACATGTAACCAGGATTCATACCCAAGAGTCTGCTCCATACGATGCAGGAATTGAGCCTTTAGAGAGGCAGCACCTGCCCTCTGGAACTCCCTGCCACTAGATATCAGGCAGGCACAGCTCTATTGCCTATTTAAAACCATTCTTTTTTTAACAAGTCTTTTAAGTTGAATTAAATAATGATAATCCCTGTCTGGTATCTGCATAAAAGACTGTTTCATTGTTAAATTGCTTTGGGATGTTTATAGGAAGCCATGCGTAAATAAATGAGATAAATGAACAAATGCACGAAGACGGAAAGGTGGGGCTTTCTTAGTGAAAGCTGTGTTCACAGGCCAGGTAATAACGTCCAGTAAAGTGAGGAAGACGAGAGAGCTTTCTAGAGGCCAGGCTGCCTTGTAGCAGAAGACCCTTCCAATTTTCTGACATAGTCTTCCAACCAAAATTGCATATAAAAATATGGGGAAAGTGTGCATAACAATATCTGTTATTAGTTAAAACAACATAGAAAAAGGAATCACAATGGGGGAAACTGACTGCAAAAGTGTATATATTAAGTAAAATCCAATAAAAAAAGGTGTATTGGGAGAAATATGTACAGATGTTCATGCAGACTTTTTACAAAGATGCGCAGACGGAACCCTGACAGATAGCTCAGTCAGTAGAGCATAAGACTCTTAATCTCAGGGTTGTGGGTTCGAGTCCTACATTGGAAGATTCTTGCATTGCAGAGGGTTTGGACTAGATGACCCCTGTGATCCCTTCCAACTCTCCTGTGAAGATTGGAAAAAAATGAGAAACTTAAAGAAAACAAAGTTGACAAGATTCACCCACCCCTAATTAAATCTGTTTTACATTTGCTGATTTGCCAACCTGCTGCCTTTTGGCTGCTTCCTGGTCTCACCAACGTCCAAAGGAAGCAGAGTTCTGTTTACTTCCAAGGCACCAGAGGAAATCTTGTTTGTGTGGATCAGCAGATGGGCTGGGAGGGGCAGGAGGCAGATGTTTGGAGACAGACCCGAGCTGCGCAGAAGCCTAACAAGCTTCATTTATGATAAGCGAAGTCTGACGTTCTCCATGCAGGCTGCTAGAGAAAGGGTTGAGCATGGAAACAGATTCTGAATTGGGTTTTCTGCTAAAAAGCAGGGACCAGCAACTGGTCAGCTGCAGCGCTTGTTGGAAGGAAAAGGACCCCGGGGTCATCTAGTCCAACCCCCGGCAATGCAGGAATCGCATCTCTGACAGACGGGCCCCCAAACTCTGCTTAAAAACGCTGGTGAAGTGTGGGATTTGACATGCACTGCAGCATTCGGCACCCTAAGACTGTTTGGCGCATTCCACCACCTCTGGCTTCCTGTCCCCTCCCGTTCCCATCTGCCTTCCTCCCTTCCGGATGAAAGGTTGCAAAGGGCCACATTCCAAACGGCGCTGAGCCCACTCTCCGTCCTCTGGGACGGCAGCGAGAGAAAAGGCAGCTTCAGTTTCACAACCAAAACATGCCTGACTCCCTGGCCTCCCCCCTTCCTGCAAGAGAGAGAGAGAGAGAGAAAGAGAGAAAGAGAGAGAGAGAGAGATGGGGTCTTGGAGTGTGTGGGGCTTTTTTGTTCGCTTCTGGAGCAAGTTATAAACTTTTGAAGATTTCTCCCCTTGCCCCTTTCCCCCCTCTCTCTGCTTGACCTCTTTCCTGCCTCACTTCAGAGTTTGACAGGGCCATTAGGAATCTATTCCCCCCGGGGTCGGCCCTTTCAGACCACATTAGTCAGACAATCCATTAAAAACCGGGCGCAAGCTTTCGCTAATGCCCTTCTGCAAAATTAAAGGAGGGGAAATATTCCATCAAAGTCCTCCGCATCACCTACGACGGCGAGTTACTGTAACTGTGCTCCTCCGCCAGCCAAGGAATGGGGGGGGGGGTTGAAAGACTGACAAGGAGGAGAAGAGGCAGAAGTAGGGTGATGGAGGGGGAGGAAGTCCCGTTGCAAGGAGAGAATGAATATGACAATATGACGGATGTCAGGCCCAGGGTGGTTCTTAGGGGAAAGCCCTGAGCTGTGAGCTGGCCGCCAAGCTTCCAGCTTTGCTTACTGAGCTGTGCAAAAGCGCGGCCAAATTTCTGGGATTTCTGTCGGAAGTGGGAGGGCTGCCCCCTGCAAAGAGAAGCTGCAGGTCCTGTGAGCCCGGCATCCTTAGCCACATTACACATGCCCCCATTGCCAGTGCTGGATTTATGTATGAATTAAACAACTGGGTGTACATTTCCAGAATATCACTGCTTTGCTCCTTTCTATATATAGGGTGCCTACATTCTGCATGGACTGGTGGCATGGCAACATGGGCAAATGGCTTGAGATACCTATTAGGTCCATAAATGACCAGATAGCATATATTCAACACAAAAACCAGTGACAATTTGTTGTTGACAAATGACAGCTGGACATACAACGGGGCCCCATTACCTTCAGTAGCTTAGGGCCTCATCAAACCTAAATCTGGCCCTGCTCATCGCTGGGGTTGCCAGCACTTCTTCGGGAGTTTAGTTCCTAGTGCCAGAACGGTTCGTCACCGTAGTTACAAGTACCCTGGAATGGGAGGAAACAGTCCGTGCCCACAAATGTATTGTGTGGAGCTCTCACAACAATCCTCTCCTTTGGGCTCCCTGCCTCTGAACATCGCTGGCTGCCTGAGATTTGCCTTGTGCGTTCCCTTCACTCTCTGTGCACCAGCACCTTCTGCGACATTGTGGTTTGCGATCTCCAGTTATGGGCAGCACAATTTAAGAAGGATATTGACAAGCTGGAAGGTGTGCAGAGGAGGGCAACAAAGATGACCAAGGGTCTGGAAACCAATCCTGATGAGGAACGGTTGAAGGAGCTGGGAAAGTTCTGCCTGGGAAAGAGGAGATGGGAGAGCCATCTTCCAACATCTCAAGGGCTGTCACATGCAAGATGGAGCAAGCTTGTTTTCCTCCTGTTCTGGAGGGTAGGACTCGAACCATGGCTTCAAGTTACAAGAAAGTAGATTCCAACTAAGCAGTTAGTTTGAGCGTGGTGCTGATAACACCAAGGTTGCAGGTGTGATCCCTGTATGGGGTAGTTGTGCATTCCTCTGTTGCAGGGGTTGGGACTAGATGACCCTCGGGTCCCTTTCCAACTCTACAAATCCATGATTCTATTATTCTAAGAGTGGGGCAGACTGCCTCAGAAGGCACTGGTTTCTCCTTCCTTGGGGTTTTCTAACCAGATGCTGGATGGCCCTTTGCCATTGATATTTAGCTGTGATTCCTGCATCGCAGGCAGTTGGCCGACATCACCCTTGGGGTTCCTTCCAACTCCATGATTCTAACAACAGTTTGTTGTGAGGACTACACAGGGCAGGCAATTGTTACAGAAACCAACAGGTTGCCTCTGTACCAGAACTGGAAGCCCAGGATCTCCCTGGGCAAGTCGTGAAACCAGAACTAGGAACGGCCAATCATCAAGATGTGTTGCAATGTAAACCAGTTTGCAAAGCTTGCTGCCTTTTAAAAAAATGCAGTGTTTCAAACCTTCCTCATGGGGAAGGATTTTATTCACCTCTCCTCTCTGTGATTTTCTGAAGCTTTAGAGCCTGCTTTGGTTTTTGCTGCCAAGCCCTGTTTACCACGCGGTACAAAGGCCGGCAGAACCGCCACGCTGCCAGGCATGGGCAGGCTGCCTCCTGACCTTTCTGAATAATTCAAGTTCCCGTCTCCGCTCGCAGGAAAGACCCCCATTTGGGGAGGGAAGGGGATGTGGCGTGCGGCTAAAGGGTAAAACTCGGAGCTGCCACAGATGCCGATCGGAAGCGGTGGACTTCCTGAGGAAGCCGGCCTCTCGCGGCAACGGCACACTCCTCACAGAAACGAAGATGGCGGCCGGCCGGAAAGCAGCTTCCGAATACTGGAACGGAGAGGGAGACTCCTCTCCCAGGGAAGAAGAAAAGCTGCGGAACAGGCATCGCGGAGAGAAGGGCTTGGCAGCAGAGCATTAGCTTGGCATGCCATTATGCGCTATCACAGCAAGATGTCACATGGAAGAGGGAACAATCTTGGTTTTTTCGGGTGGGGCCCGGACCCATGGCTTCAAGTCACAAGAATGGAGATTCGGAGTCAACATCAGGAAGAACTTTCTGACAGTAAGGGCTGTTCGGCAGTGAAACGGTGTCTCTCGGGGATAGGGGGTTGTCGACTCTCCTTCATTGGAGTTCCAGTTACAGGTGGGTAGCCGTGTTGGTCTGCCATAGTCGAAACAAATAGAAAATTCTTTCCAGTAGCACCTTAGAGACCAACTGAGTTTGTTCTTGGTATGAGCTTTCGTGTGCATGCACACTTCTTCAGATACATGCATGCATGCACACGAAAGCTCATACCAAGAACAAACTCAGTTGGTCTCTAAGGTGCTACTGGAAAGAATTTTCTATTTTGTTCCTTCATTGGAGTTGTTTAAGTGGAAGTCAAATCGTGGGTGGCGCTGTGGGTTAAACCACAGAGCCTAGGGCTTGCCGATCAGAAGGTCGGCGGTTCGAATCCCCACGACTGTAGTGAGCTCCCGTTGCTCGGTCCCTGCTCCTGCCAACCTAGCAGTTCGAAAGCACGTCAAAGTGCAAGTAGATAAATAGGTACCGCTCCGGCGGGAAGGTAAACGGCGTTTCCGTGCACTGTTCTGGTTTGCCAGAAGCGGCTTAGTCATGCTGGCCACATGACCCAGAAGCTGTACGCCGGCTCTATTGACCAGTAAAGTGAGATGAGTGCCGCAACCCCAGAGTCATCCGCAACTGGACCTAATGATCAGGGGTCCCTTTACCTTTACCTTTAAGTTGAAGTCAAATCAACCATGGATGAGCTGAGATTCTTGCATTGCAAGGGGTTAGACCAGATGACCCTTGGGTTCCTTTCCAAAACTACAATGCTATAATCTTCTGGCAGGGCTAGGAGAGACGTCAGCTTGAAAACCCTGGAGAATGTGGGCAACACCGAGCTAGACATACTGATGGGTCTGACGCTTTCTACTTTCCTAACTGAGGAAGTGGAGGTTAGATGCTCTGGGCAAGTAGGAACTGGCCTGTCTCCCTCCCCAGGGCTTGCAAACCAAAAAGAAAACCTAAAGGGTAGCAGGTTAGGGATGAATGCTGTGAGAAAGTAAGAGAAGCAACTCCTTGAAGGAGGAAGCAGCGTGTTTCCTAAGGCTCAACTCATTGCCCTTGCTTGGGATGTAGGACTTGTTCACAACCCCACTGGGTGTCTGTTACCAAGCACTCTGAGGACTTGTTACATCCATGGCTGGAGGGATGAATCTCCCACCAATTCTACCCAAGGCTGAATTTAAAAACAAACAAACAGATCCAGCACACATAAGATACAATGGTTTCTTCATGCAGTGCATCCTTCGTCTATGGAACTCCCTCCCACCGGAGGCAGTGATGGCCACCAGCTTGGATGGCTTTAAAGAGCACTGACAAATTCACGGAGGGAGGAGCGGGATATCAGCGGCTAGACTCATGATGATGATGATAATAATAATAATAATAATAATAATAATAATAATAATAATAATAATAATAATTTATTATTTGTACCCCACCCATCTGGCTCGGTCCCCCCAGCCACTCTGGGCAGCTTCCAACAGATATTAAAATACATTAAAATATCACAGGTTAAAAACTTCCCTAAACAGGGCTGCCTTCAGGTATTTTCTAAATGACAGGTAGTTGTTGATCTCTCTGACCCCTGATGGGAGGGCGTTCCACAGGGCGGGCGCCACTACCGAGAAGGCCCTCTGCCTGGTTCCCTGTAGCTTTGCTTCTCGCAGTGAGGGAACCACCAGATCTCAGTGTTCAGGCTGAATGATGGGGGTGGAGACGCTCCTTCAGGTATACAGGACCGAGGCCGTTTAGGGCTTTAAAGGTCAGCACCAACACTTTGAACTGTGCTCGGAAACGTACCGGGAGCCAATGCAGATCTCTCAGGACCGGTGTTATGTGGTCCCGGAGGCCACTCCCAGTCACCAGTCTAGCTGCCGCATTCTGGATTAATTGCAGTTTCCGGGTCACCTTCAAAGGTAGCCCCACATAGAGCGCATTGCAGTAGTCCATGCGGGAGATAACCAGAGCATGCACCACTCTGGCAAGACAGTCTGTGGGCCGGGAGGGTCTCAGCCTGCGTACCAGATGGAGCTGGTAGACAGCCGCCCTGGACACAGAATTAACCTGTGCTTCCATGGACAGCTGTGAGTCCAAAATGACTCCCAGGCTGCGCACCTGGTCTTTCAGGGGCACAGTTACCCCATTCAGGACCAGGGAGTCCCCCACACCCGCCCGCATCCTGTCCCCCCAAAAACAGTACTTCTGTCTTGTCAGGATTCAACCTCAATCTGTTAGCTGCCATCCATCCTCCAACAGCCTCCAGGCACTCACACAGGACCTTCACCGCCTTCACTGGTTCTGATTTAAAAGAGAGGTAGAGCTATATGATGGCTATGTTCTGCTTCCACAGTCAGAGGCAGAAATGTTTCTCAATCAGAGTTGCTGGAAACTGCAGGAGGAGAGAGGGCTCTTGCACTCAGCAGGGGTTCTCATTTGGGCATCTGCTTGGCCCCTGTGAGGACAGGATGCTGGACTAGATGGGCCACTGGCCTCATCCAGCAGGCTCTTACCATCTCATATTTTTTAAGAAAAACCTCTTCTACCAGCGATGGAGTAGTGCAAACGCCCCTCTCCGAGTGACTGCAGCCGCCTATTGTCACTCCAGCAAATTTGGCTCACAGCTCCAACCCCAAACCTTCTTAGAAGCAAGCCTGTCCCTGCAGGGCCCAGCCTGGTGCGCAGCTGAATTATTAACCACGGACCAGAAGCCCATCTCCGGAATGCAGAGCATGTCTGAGAAGCTTGGTCAGCCCCGCTGGGAGGATAAAGGCAGGACAGATTCGCTGGAGGCGAGTGACAGGTGATTAGCAGAAGCAACTCCTTCCTGGAAGAGTGACTTGCATTAAAGCGCGCAGGTCGGAGCAAGGAGGGAAGAAAGACACTTTCCCCATACCCAGTCTCTATCAAACCACCTTTTCTTTCCATCCAAGCCATCTTCCCGAGTTTCCTGTGGCTCAGTGCTCATGCCATCGAGGAGCGTTAACCCAAATGTCTTTTCCCGATAGTGTCTTTTTACGTTTGACTGGATGTCTGCATTTCCACCTTGCTGACAAAGGTCCGTATAGTTAACACTATGGTTTTCCCAGTAGTAATGTATGGAAGTGAGAGCTGGACCATAAAGAAGGCTGATCGCCGAAGAATTGGTGCTGGAGGAGACTCTTGAGAGTCCCATGGACTGCAAGAAGATCAAACTTATCCATCCTTAAAGAAATCAGCCCTGAGTGATCACTGGAAGGACAGATCCTGAAGTTGAGGCTCCAGTACTTTGGCCACCTCATGAGAAGAGAAGACTCCCTGGAAAAGACCCTGATGTTGGGAAAGATGGAGGGCACAAGGAAAAGGGGACGACAGAGGATGGAACGGCCTCCCGCAGTTTGGCCAAACTCATGCCAGTCGCTTCGAGAACACTGTCCAACCATCTCATCGTTCCTGAAGAACTTCCTGACAGTAAGAGCTGTTGGACAGTGGAATTTGCTGCCAAGGCATGGGTTCGAGTCCTACCTTCCAGAGCAGTAGAAAATGAGCTTGCTCCATCCTCCATGGGACAGCCCTTCAGATATCTGACTCGTGTCGCCTCTCATTTGCTATACGCTTCATTTCCCAACCTCTCTCCTTGCTACCAGTTGCGAGTATATGAGGAACCTTTGCAGGATTAAATTTTTAAGTGTTTGAAAACCACTTTTGATGGACTTCCCATGGCTCGGTGGAGCAGCTAACCATTTTCAGCAGTGAACCCCCTTATTCTCCACGTGAATACCAAGCAGGACTGATTAGCGCCAAAGGACCAGAGGCGCTGGCAAAGGAATGCCAACCCTTGGCACGCAATCTTCCTCTTGAGTAATCAGCGCCCTCTCCAGCCGATTGCGCTGGCGGCTTTGGCGAAACAGTTGTTGAATTGGCGCGGTTTAACAGACTGCCATTTATGACACTGCGGTAGTTAAGAGACACGTTTTCTCTCCGAGCCGCACATAAAGTTTGATAGCTAAATAGCTGTAAACGTTACTGAAGTCTGACAACTTGAAGAGGAAGAGCGGGTAAGAGAGAGAGAGAGAGAGAGAGAGAGAGTCCGTCCACTACACAGGGGGCTTGGACCAACACGCTCTGCTCCGGCGAGCCAAGGGGCCTTCCACTCTCGTAAAACCCGATTTATATTGGGAGTGAGAATGTGTGCCGCGCACATGGACGCCGGTTTATTGGGCTTGGTGTGATGCTGAGAAAATGTAGTTAAACCCTCTACGAGTCTTCCTGGGAGCACCACCGAGGTGCCTATAAATCAAAACCGCAGTTCTGTTAAAAAAAAAAAAGTATTTACTACATAAAAAAAATAGACTCCCTCTCTGGCGCGCTCTCAACCATTTTCAAGGCAAGGTCGGGAACACGAGAGAGGATGCGTCTCAAGCTCGCGCCTCGAAATCTAGGGACTCCGCAGGCTGGGGAGGGGACCGGGGTCTCTGTGCCTTGGCTCAGCCAGCCATGAACCGGCTGAAAGTCTGTCGCTATCGTCCTCAAGTTGCCACATCATGGGACTCCTATGAACTAAATGTCCCTCCTCGATCTGTGCCCAAGGATATTAAAGGAGCTCGTGGATGTAATCTGAGAGGTTCATATCTATAATTGTCAAGAATTCAGGGAGAACAGGGGAGGTCCCTGCAGACTGGAGGCAGGCAAATATTCTCCCCATTATCAAAATGGGAGTAGACCCAGGTAACTACCAACTGGTGTGTTTGACTGAGGGGAGTTGGCATGTAGCAACATCTGAAATAACCCCTGCTTATTTAACTTATATGCAGAATTCATCATGCGAAAGGCTGGGCTGGATGAATCCCAAACCGGAATTAAGATTGCCGGAAAAAATATCAACAACCTAAGATATGCTGATGATACTACCTTGATGGCAGAAAGTGAGGAGGAATTAAAGAACCTTTTAATGAAGGTGAAAGAGGAAAGCGCAAAATATGGTCTGAAGCTCAACATCAAAAAAACTAAGATCATGGCCACTGGTCCCATCACCTCCTGGCAAATAGAAGGGGAAGAAATGGAGGCAGTGAGAGATTTTACTTTCTTGGGCTCCATGATCACTGCAGATGGTGACAGCAGTCACGAAATTAGAAGACGCCTGCTTCTTGGGAGGAAAGCAATGACAAACCTAGACAGCATCTTAAAAAGCAGAGACATCACCTTGCCAAAGGTCCGTATAGTTAAAGCTATGGTTTTCCCAGTAGTAATGTACGGAAGTGAGAGCTGGACCATCAAGAAGGCTGATCGCCGAAGAATTGATGCTTTTGAATTCTGGTGCTGGAGGAGACTCTTGAGAGTCCCATGGACTGCAAGAAGATCAAACCTATCCATTCTCAAAGAAATCAGCCCTGAGTGCTCACTGGAAGGACAGATCCTGAAGCTGAGGCTCCAATACTTTGGCCACCTCATGAGAAGAGAAGACTCCCTAGAAAAGACCCTGATGTTGGGAAAGATGGAGGGCACAAGGAGAAGGGGACGACAGAGGATGAGATGGTTGGACAGTGTTCTCGAAGCGACTGGCATGAGTTTGGCCAAACTGCGAGAGGCAGTGAAGGATAGGAGTGCCTGGCGTGCTCTGGTCCATGGGTCACGAAGAGTCGGACACGACTGAACGACTGAACAACAACAACAACAACAACATCTGGAAGTCTGCAGGTTCTCCATCTATCTGAACCCCATTTTCTAGAATCTGCAGAAGGGGAGATGGCTCTTGCGCTCGAATCCTGCTTGTGGCTTTCCCACGGGTATCTGTTTAGAAGAGGATGCTGGACTGGATGGGCCATGGGCCTGATCCTGCAGGGCTCTTCTCATGTTCCCACCCCATGGTCACTCCTCTGGATGTGGCCCTTCCAATCTCCTGCCTTGCTCTCAGCCTCTGCAGTTGTTGTTCCGCTCGATGATGGATTTGATGTGGGACTCTGTTATTGCTGCTGTTTGGAGCAGTGTGAAAGCTGCTCTAAGTACATTGTGTGGATGATGATTAATACCGCTTGCATTCAGACAGCGCAGAGAGAGCAGCAAGCGGGTGGTGGAGGAACGGCTCCGGCACGAATTATTTTTCTCCCAGTTCCTATCCATAACCAGGGCTCCAGGAGGCAAGAGTTTTGCCAACTGCAAAGGCAATCATCCAACACGCCCAAAAAAAGAGGGTCTCCTGCGAATGGCACAGAAAACCAGAATGTCAAAGTCAAGGGCAAACTCCTCACTTCAAGCCACCAGGAAATCTGACTTAGTAAAGATCTGTTAAAAGAGCCTCGGCTCAAGGTGACTACAGATATTTCCTAGACTATGGGGTCTAATGGGGCTGCCAGCTAAAATGAAGGCTGTTCCATCTGTCCTTGGCAGGTTCTTAAACTGGTGAAGAGCTTCGACACAGAGAAAGAGGAAAGAGGAAGGAAGGAAGGAAGGAAATAAAGAGAGTAAAAAACAAACCCTGAGTTATCAGATTCGCTGTATCTCCAAACTAAATGCAGGTGTGAATTCTCTGACAAGCCTTGCAAACCCCGTAGTTGTTATTTATTACCCACTTCGTTTCCTGCTTCAAGATTCCAAGTTAGACACAGGAAAGAAAGAAAACACACAAATAAACAGAAGGCACCCAGGGCATCACACAGCGAGTGCCAGCCTGACAATTCTTGTTGTTTCGGAGATAATGGATTTTTTTTTTTTATTTATTTGATAGGATGCCGTGATCCGGGTACCAATTTCTTCCCGGCGTCTTTAAAAATTCTGACACTAATCTGTTTATGGCCATCACTCCTGAAGTCATTTTAAGCTTAGATAATTTATATTTCTGAATGCAAAAATCATTTTTCAAAGCCATGTTTTAAGACAGGAAGGGAGAAGATTCTCCTTTTCGAGTCTAATAACAGCTGCACCCGCCAGATCTCTCAAGAACCTCGCCTCCCTCTGATATATCTGGTGCATCTCTCGTTCCTCCCAGTGGGACTCAGGAAAGAGAGGTTCCCAGTGGGCTAGACCCATTATTAACAGAATTGCCATCCTAGTAATAGTTTTTGCAGCATTTCCAGCAGTGCTTCGAAGCTTTATCTCCCGCAGAAAAGAAACAGATGAGCCAGCCAAAGGAAGGCTGCATCCTTCCCAGGTGCCCTGACCAAGAAACTCCAGCCTCCACACAAAGTACTTTAAGGTGCTACGATCCAGAAGGAAAGGAAAAAAGTAATTACAAGGGAAGATTGCAGAACTGGAAATGGAAGTTTTTCAGGATCTGGCTAAAGGCTGCACTTGATTCTCCCATAAGAAAAAGGAAATTGTCACCCATCTGGCTATGTGCGCTGCATTCATAATATACTTGGCAATCAATTAAGGTTGTTTTAATATTTTGTTTTGCCCTCAGTAGAGCTGGGCAATGTTGGGTTTTCAACATTGCAGTGGATCGCCAGCCAAACATTGCGGTTTGGCGATATACAGTGGACGCTCAGGTTGCGAACATGATCCGTGCAGGAGGCGCGTTCGCAACCCGCAGCGATCACAACCCACAGCGCTGCTTTTGCGCACGTGCAGGTTGAGATTTGGCGCTTCTGCGCATGCACGAAGTGCAATTTAGTGCTTCTGCACACGCGCGAGTGCCAAAACCCGGAAGCAATGTGTTCCGTTACTTCTGGGTTCGGTGCGGTGCACAACCCGAATTCGTGCGACCTGAAGCGGCCGTAACCCGAGGTATGACTGTACCGCAATGCTGAAAAAAACTGTCTTGGCCCGAGGCGCCGGGTGAAGGCAGCCAGGAGGGGTCATGGCTCTCTCAGTCGGGAAGGGTGGGTTTCGCGATCCCCAGCTGAGCAGCCCCGATCCCGTTCCTACTTGCGTGCAAGCAGGAGTTGGGGCTCTCTCAGCTGGGAAGGGGGAATACCCATCCCTCTGCCTCTAGCAAGTTTGTTTCTTGGCAGAGCGGCTCAAGAGCAGTGACAGTTTCATCAGTGATATACCGCTGAGTGAAGCTGTCATCGCGGTCTGCCCCCTCCCCCCGGTCCTGGGCGATATATCGATTTATCGCCCAGGCCTAGCCTTCAGTTATAGAATCATGGAATTGTAGAGTTGGAAGGGCCCCTGAGGGTCAACTAGTCCATCCCGTCATTTAAGGTGTCTTAACCACATTATCAAACAAACTACAAATGCCAACTACACATCAAAAAGAAGACCCTGCAATCAAATAGTAGGGTTGTCATATTTCAAAAAGTGATAATCCAGAAACAAAAGTTGTTGAGCGTTTTTTGCAAAATCTCAAAAAAATATATATGAAGTTTTTGAACTATTTTTTAGGAAATTTGCCCCCCAAAATCAACACTTCCAACATGGGTTGCCCTATGCCCTGGTTTATCCGGACATTTCTACCGATCTTCAGAAATTCCACCAGGATGCTATTTGTGACGGATGAATTCCGGATCTGTCTGGGAAACTCTGGAAGTATGGCAGCCCTTTCAAATAGCGAATTGAACGAGTAGGTGAAATCCGCTGCTAAATTGCTTTATCAAAACTTAGTCCCATTGACTGCTTCATCCCGGAACCTTACAGAGCTCTGCATTCCTGCCCCCAAATCTGCTGGACAGTTGTGTTTCATTACAGACACTGGCTTCTTTTGACCGTCCAAGGCGTTCAAAACTTTCTGCCACTTCCAAAATTTTGTGGGGAGCACAAAGTATGTTGTTTCAGATCTAACGCATTGGAGAGATGTTCGAGGGGGGAGGGATGTCCTTCGGAAACAGCGATGCACCCAGGGCAGCGGGTGAGACTTTACTGGTGTTTATTAAGGGCAAGATCAACATTCCCCTAATAACCTCAGCAAAATACAGAGTCTGCACATATCAGATCCAATTAACCACATGCTGGGCATGAGCAACGAGGGATTCATCCTGAACATGCGCGGCTAAATTGGCTGTCTTGTGTCGCTCACAGTCACTGACGTGTGACTTTTGCAGGGGAAAGTGTGTGTCTGTCTGTGTGTGTGTGTGTGTGTGTGTCTTGACTCGCCTGCGAGGGGAGAGGAGGGAAAGAGACACAATATTCCTTTCAGCGCGTTCCAACTTTGAAGCATCTGCAAAGCTGGTCTGGAAACTTTCTGGGAGTGAACGGCCCCCAAAGATTCCGGATGCTTCCTCCCTATCTGAACTGCATCTGGAAACGCTGAAAGGCCCAAATGACCCAGTTGAGTCAGGGAACCAGGAGGCTGCGGCTGGGGGTGCAAACGCAGGCCAGCTCCCTCGGTCCCCTCCTACAGCTGCGCCGTTTATCTCATCTCAGATGGCTCCCGAGCACATCTGTCTTCCTACCATCTGCAGAGAATACCGTTTTCTCCTAAGCATGGCCCATTTCAGCCGTAGAGGTCGAGGAATCTGCCTGGCCCCAAATGCACCGTAATAAATCAAGGAGTTTGTTCTCCAAGTAAGGATCCCGCAGCTCCCTGAGAACGAAAGTGCAGGTTTGGAAAGGGAAAAAAGATGTTCAAGTTATTAGTCACCTACTTTGCTTTATAAGATATCAGCAAAGTCTTAGGGATAATTCACACACATATATATTTTTAAAAACAAAATAAAACAAAAAATTCCTTCCAGTAGCACCTTATCGAGACCAACTAAGTTTGTTCTTGGTATGAGCTTTCATGTGCATGCACACTTCTTCAGATACACTGAAACGGAAGTCACCAGATCCTTAAATATAGTGAGGGAGTGGGGAGGGGTATTACTCAGAGGGTGGTGGGAATGGGTGATCAGCTGATAGGTGTGGAAAACCTGTTGACAACTGTTAACGGCTGCAATTGGTCTTACAGGAAAAGGCAAGGGGTGAGATGGCTAAAGATAGCTTTGTCATATATAATGAGATAAGAATCTAATGTCTTTGTTCAGACCAGGTTTCTCCATGGTTTTAAGTTTGGTGATTAGTTGCAATTCAGCCACTTCTCTTTCCAGTCTATTTCTGAAATTTCTTTGTATTAAGACAGCTACTTTGAGATATTGTATAGAATGTCCTGGGAGATTGAAGTGTTCTCCTACTGGTTTCTCTGTCTTGTGATTCCTGATATCAGATTTCTGTCCATTTATCCTTTGGCGTAGGGTTTGGCCTGTTTGTCCAATATAGAGAGCTGAAGGGCACTGTTGGCATTTGATGGCATACACAATGTTGGAAGATGAGCAATTAAATAGTCCTGAGATGGTATGTTTGATGTTGTTGGGGCCAGTAATGGTGTTGTCTGGGTTTATGTGGCAGCAAAATTGGCATCAGGGTTTATTGCAGGCTCTGGTACCAGTGTCCATGTTGTATTATTGTGGGTAAGGAGTTGTTTAAGATTGGGTGGCTGTCTGTAGGCGATGAAGGGTCTTTTTAGTTACAGGTAGGTAGCCGTGTTGGTCTGCCATAGTCAAAACAAAATAAAAAATAAAAAAAATTCCTTCCAGTAGCACCTTAGAGACCAACTAAGTTTGTTCTTGCTATGAGCTTTCGTGTGTATCTGAAGAAGTGTGCATGCACACGAAAGCTCATACCAACAACAAACTTAGTTGGTCTCTAAGGTGCTACTGGAAGGAATTTATTATTATTTTTTAAATATTTTTTAATTAGTTTGCTTTTTTAAAAAGTTCTGTGTCACTAACCGTTAGCAATGTGTACTAATGGAATGGTGGACTTGCCTAAATATTCCTGGAAGATCCCTATTGGAACAGGGGGGAGAGCACACGGATCTCTGCTTGAGTTGGAGAAACCATGCCATATGGTATCCCAAAAGCTTAAAGGGAACAAGCATGGACTTGATGGAAGTCACCAAAGCCAGCATTCCTAGATATCTCTGGGAATCGAAGCTAGCGGCTTCACCACATCAAGTGGCAGGGAGTTCTGCAAGTTAACCATGTGCTGTACAGAGAAGTCCTTTCTTTTCTCTGTACTGAGTCTCTCAGTGTCACCCTTTCCTACGAGCCAATGGCTTTTTGACCAGGGGAGCTGGTTTTCAGGCTCCAATAAGTGTTGGAAATGTAAAGAAAATGAAGGCACGTTTTTTCATACGTGGTGGAATTGTAAAATAATTAAAAATCATTGGGAAATGATCTATAACGAAATGAAAAATATGTTTATGATAACTTTTGTTAAGAGACCAGAAGCTTTTTTAATAGGTATTTCAGGTCAAGACCTGCCAAAAGAGAAAATGAAACTTTTTATGTGTGTGACAACTAGCCCAAAGATGGAAAAACGATGAAATACCAACTAAAGAAGAATGGCAAGAAAAATTGATGGAATACGCTGAAATGGTGAAGTTAACTGAAGGACTAAGAGACAAAGACAATACGGTAGAGACTTTTTAAAAAGAATGGGAATCATTTATGTTGTATTTACAGAAACAATGTAAAGAAATGGACTCACTAGCAGGTTTTGAGTAAACACTTACAATGGACAAAGTAAATACAGAAAATACAAATTAACGTTATAATGAGATAAGGATAGCAACATTTAAGTTAAGGAATTTAATATTAAGATTAAATAAAACAAGCAGGGGAAGCTTATACAGGTGAAACTTGAAAAATTAGAATATCATGGAAAAGTCCATTTATGTAAGCAATTGTTTTCATTAGCTACTGGAGTTTAATATATGAGATAGACTCATGAAATGCAAAGCGAGATATGTCAAGACTTTGCTTGTTATAATTGTGATGATTATGGTGCACAGCTGATGAAAACCCCAAAGTTGAAATTGTTAATTTGGGGTTCTCATCAGCCGTACGCCATAATCATCACAATTATAACAAATAAAGGCTTGACATATCTCGCTTTGCATGTCATGAGTCTATCTCATATATTAGTTTCACCTTTTAAGTTGAATTACTGAAAGAAATGAACCTTTCCACGATATTCTAATTTTTCAAGTTTCACCTGTATGTTAAGAAACCAAAAGAGAAAGTTGAGGAAAGTCATGGGGGGGGGGGAGAGGGAAAATTTGGGGATTGTATATTTTGTTATTTGATGTTACTGTGATAAAAATAGGACAGATCATGAAGTTGAGGCTCCAGTACAGACGCACACTTCTAACTTCTAGCTCAGACCCAACTTTTTCTTCTTTGGCGATCCCTTGTAGCTGAGTATGATTGTCTTCCATAAAAGTGAGTCCGTAACTAAATTCTGGTGCTGGAGGAGACTCTTGAGAGTCCCATGGACTGCAAAAAGATCAAACTTATCCATCCTTAAAGAAATCAGCCCTGAGTGCTCACTGGAAGGACAGATCCTGAAGCTGAGGCTCCAGTACTTTGGCCACCTCATGAGAAGAGAAGACTCCCTGGAAAAGACCCTGATGTTGGGAAAGATGGAGGGCACAAGGAGAAGGGGACGACAGCGGACGAGATGTTTGGACAGTGTTCTCGAAGCTAATAACATGAGTCTGACCAAACTGTGGGAGGCAGTGAAGGATAGGCGTGCCTGGTGTGCTCTGGTCCATGGGGTCGCGAAGAGTCGGACACGACTGAACGACTGAACAACAACAACAATGATAAAAATGTAAAATTTAATTAAAATTATTTACCAAAGAGAGAGAGAGAGAGAGAAGAGAAGAGAGCTGGCTTCCGCATTCTGATGCTACGGCAGAGGAGACCCAGGCTGTGGGTCTGGGCATCATATTGATGGAACTCTTTTCTTTATATGAGTCAATGTGTTCTTCTTTGTGCACAGACACACTCTGGGGCCCCAGAGCCAGACTTGTGTGGCTCCCCTCTAATGGGAAATTCTTTCCTTTCCCTCTGGAAATGTTCCTTCGTATGATGGAGAGCAAAAACGTCGCTTCGCTTCCTCCCCAAACCCGGCGAAATTATTTTTCACCTGGCTTTGCCAACAGCTCAGGCCTTTTCCCACGCTCTTACAAATCAACATGTCCAAGTCCCGGTCACTGGTGAGATTGGATATCAGTAACTGATTGCCTTTCCTTTAGCAGTTATTGTGCAAAGCCAAGAGAAAGTGGTCTGGGGGGGGGCGGGGAGAGAGAAAACAGAAGAGAGGTGGGGGGCGGGGACTAGTGAAACTCAGTGGAAAGCAGGATATGGAGGGTTTCAAAAACTCCCCCAGCCAGGGAGACAACCTCCACCCACTTGGCTAAATCTCCCCTCTGACCGCAGGAGCAGTGGGGAGTTGAGGTTTACTCTTACTAGGTAGCAACAAAGCAATTTCATCAAGAACGATATTAATTCACCTCTCCTCCCTCCCTCCACCCCCAGCTTTTAAAAATCAATTAATAGAGGATCGATTCTCACCTCCCAAATTATTCGTTTGGTCAAAAATTACGGAATCGATCTCAAAGAGGCGTTTTTCGCTTGTTTAATCAATTTAGAAATTGAGAAAGATCTCCCCCGATTGAACTGATTCATGCACGTCTCTCTCCAAAAAAAGGTCGGCTCCTTTCCTGACAACATTTCAAATGTGTGAAATGGAATTAGATATTTTTTGGGGGGGGGGAGTGGTGTGCAGGACAAAACAGATCCTGGCAAATCGGAGGCTACTGCTAGGGGAGTCATTGGCGACCCCCAGACCACCCCCAGAAAAGAGACAAATGTTCTTCAGATAGGAAACTGCAGCGAGGGAGAAGCTAGGAAGGGGAAGGTGGCTGGAAGGAGGGTAGAAAAGGGAGCTGGCAATTGGAGGACAGATGTGGAGCTAGCCAAAATAAATAACCACCCTCTCTCCTAAAAGAGAAAAGTTCTGGCTGCATCCAGAAACCTCACTAATGGCAGCAATGGATAAAGAGCACAGGATCCTTGCCGGGACTTCGTGCAAGGGCACAACAGCCCAAGGGGAAAATGGCACTTCTGGGTATTCTATCTACTCAACAAACACATGGGGAATTTTGCAAATGTGCTTTGCACACTTCTGGGCACACACAAATCATCCATCAGAGACTGCCGGGGCTGAACATTGAGAATTAGAGGAGAGATATGAAAGCCTTCTTCAAGTACAGCGGTACCTTTGTTCTTGAACTTAATCTGTTCCAGGAGTCCATTTGACTCCCAAAACCATTCAAAAACCAAGGCGCGGCTTCTGATTGGCTGCAGGAGCTTCCTGCACGCAAACAGAAGCCGCATTGGTGTCCAAAAAAACGTTCAAAATGCGGAACACTCACTTCCGGGTTTGCAGCGTTTGGGAGCCAAATTGTTTGACAACTAAGGTACCACTGTATCTGGAAGATGGAGCACGGTTGCTTTCTCATGCTCTGGAGGTGGGGGGTGGAACTCGAACCTGCGGCTTCCCAGGTTGCAGCGTCTGGGACTTTTTAGTTTAGAGAAAAGGCGAGGAAGAGGCAACAGAATAGAAATTTATAGAATTAGGCATGGCATTTTGGAAGAGGTTAGAGAAAAGCTTTCATCCCTCTCGCGTAACACTAGAAGTCATGCACACCCAAATAAATTGAAGGTTGGGATATTGAGGATAGATAAAAGAAAGCCATTTTTCATGTAAAAAAAGGTAAAGGTAGAAGGAGGAGGAGGAGGAGGAGGAGGAGGAGGAGGAGGAGGAGGAGGAGGAGTTTGGATTTGATATCCCACTTTATCACTACCCGAAGGAGTCTCAACGCGGCTCACATTCTCCTTTCCCTTCCTCCCCCCCAACAAACACTCTGTGAGGTGAGTGGGGCTGAGAGACTTCAGAGAAGTGAGACTAGCCCAAGGTCACCCAGCAGCTGCATGTGGAGGAGTGGAGACGCGAACCCGGTTCACCAGATTATGAGTCTACTGCTCTTAACCACTCTTAACCACCACACCACACAAGAAAGGAGAGTCTGAATAAACATCAGGAAGAACTTTCTGACACTAAGAACAGTTCGACTATGGGATGGAAGGTGGAGGACTCTCCTTCCTTGGAGGCTTTAAAGCAGAGGTTGGATGGCCATCGGTCAAGGATGCTTTAGCTGAAATTCCTGCATTGCAAGGGGGTTGGACTAGAGGACTCCTGGGGTCCCTTCCAGCCCTACAGTTCTATAATTCTATGAATACAGTGGTCAAGATAGATCTGATATGGGTGGCATCCATTATAGAGAGGCAACTGCAGAGTGGAAGGTAATACTTGACCCTTTCCCCACGAGCAGCGTCTCCACTAAAAATTGCCCTCCCCCAGCAACTTCTCTCCCTGAAAGAAAAAAAGATGCACTGCCACCCTTATCTTTTATCCCATGGGTGGGGAGATAGCCAGAGAGGGGTGATCACAAAGCACAGCCTGCAAGGAAAAGGTTAAGCAATGCCTGGTTTGGACAGGTGCGCAGCCTGGGAGTCATTTTGGACTCACAGCTGTCCATGGAGGCGCAGGTCAATTCTGTGTCCAGGGCGGCTGTCTACCAGCTCCATCTGGTACGCCGGCTGAGACCCTCCCTGCCCACAGACTGTCTCGCCAGAGTGGTGCATGCTCTGGTTATCTCCCGCTTGGACTACTGCAATGCGCTCTACGTGGGGCTACCTTTGAAGGTGACCCAGAAACTACAACTAATCCAGAATGCGGCAGCTAGACTGGTGACTGGGAGCGCCCGCCGAGACCACATAACACCGGTCCTGAGAGATCTACATTGGCTCCCAGTACATTTCTGAGCACAATTCAAAGGGTTGGTGCTGACCTTTAAAGCCCTAAACGGTCTCGGTTCTGTATCCCTGAAGGAGCGTCTCCACCCCCATCGTTCAACCCTGAGATCCAGCGCCGAGGGCCTTCTGGCAGTTCCCTCCCTGCGAGAAGCGAAGTTACAGGGAACCAGGCAGAGGGCCTTCTTGGTAGTGGCACCCACCCTGTGGAATGCCCTCCCATAAGATGTCAAAGAGATAAACAACTATCTGACATTTAGAAGACATCTGAACGCAGCCCTGTTTAGGGAAATTTTGAATGTCTGACATTTTAATGTATTTTTAATCTTTTGTGGGAAGCCGCCCGGAGTGGCTGGGGAAACCCAGCCAGATGGACGGGGTACAAATAATTTATTAATTATTATTATTATTATTATTATTATTATTATTATTATTATTATTATTATTATTATTATTATTATTAGGCCATGAGGGGTTTGCAGCAGGATGCCCTCACTCCCATCTTCCCCTGCAGCCCTAACCAGCCCCAGGAACCTGCTATCTCCAAAAGGACCGAAAAGATTCCCTAAGAATCCGGGGAGCCACAGGAGGCGAGTTAGCGAAGATGTTCTGTGCAGAGCCGAGATGGGTGAGGCGACGGGAGAGCAAAAGTAAAAAGTGAGAGGACAAACGAGTCTCTCAGAAAACACCGGCCGCATCTCTGTGCGTCAGGCATTACCTTCCCCAGGTGTTCGGTCTCGCTCTCTTGGCAGCGAAGATAAAAGTCCCTGTCAAGCCGAGCGATAAGAGGAAACGGATTGGTGCCAGAAGGATGGCTTCTTCCTGAGCGGCAGCTCACCTGAAAAGTCACCTGCCTGCTTCATCACCACCTTGCACATAGCCAGAGGGGCCAGAGGCAGCGGCAGCAGCAGCAGGAACGACAATCTCTGTCATCTCCCCTCCTGCTCACGGCTTCTCTTCTACGTTTGGGGAAAGAGTGGTGGATGATATAAATTAAGACGCTACGGAAAAAGTTTCAGAGGTGAATATTCTTTTGAACGATTTACCTGTTGTATGGAAAGCGACAGCAAGGACAGTGAAAATGGATTTTACGAGCTGTAATGGTGGCTAAGAGATTGATACTGACGAGCTGGAAGAATAGAGATATGTTTCCCCTTAATCGATGGCTTGACAACATGACAATATTGGCAATATACGGACGGGTGCAGACCACTTATATAGACGCAGATAAATATAAAGATATTTGGAACGACTTTATATGAGGTTATTGATAAATAAATTTGTTTCAGGCTAATAAGACTACACATATTTGTATACTAATGTATGGAAGTGCAATTGAGTATTTTTCTTCCATTTTAATTTTCATTCACATTTTTCTTCTTCTTTTCACCAGTTTTTAATAAATGAAATTCTTCTAATAGAATATCAATTTAAAAAGCAAAAAAGGGGGTGGTGATCAGAGTCAGTATCCAATCTCGCCTGGCATAGTGGTTAGAGTGTCAGATTGGGACCCAGGAGACCAGGGTTTGAATTCCCACTTGGCCGTGACCTTGGGTCAATCATGTTGCCTCTCGGCCTCGCCTACCTTACAGAGTTGTTGTGGGGAGCAAATGAGGAGGGGGAGACCCATGGACACCCCACTGAGCTCCTTGGGAGAAAGAACGATGGGATATAAATAAATGAATACGCTGCACTGTGAAGCATCTAGTGGGCCACAGATTCCCTACTCCTGACTTAACCCAATAAAATTCTATTTTATTTTTTGAGGAGGGGGAGAAGGCTCCAGCCCCGAGGAAAAGGCCGCAGCCAGCTGCGCGCTCCAAATCTGTCCTCCCACTCAGAGGAGCCACATAAACCAGTGAGAGGAAGCACTTGCCGGACCATTGCAGATGTCTCAAGGCAATGGTCTTCCTCCCGCCGGGCCCATCTCTCGCGAACTGCCAGACAGAAGACGCAGCAATATGGTGAGAGCATCTCTCTCTCTCTCTCTCTCTCTCTCTCTCTCTCTCTCTCTTGTCCCCCTCCATCCCTCCTCCTCTCGTGGCTCCACTGCGCTTTGCAATCCATCTTCTCGTAGTCCAGGTCTCAGCAGGAACCTCAGCGAGGTCCACCAGATTCCTGGAGAGCAAACCCCAAAGTGACGCGTGTCAAAGGGTCTCTCTGTCTCTCTCTGTCTCTAACTCTGTCTCTCTCTCTCTCTCTCTCTCTCTCTCTCTCTCTCTTTCTCTCTCTCGGCAACAAAGGGAATGGAAATGTGGAACCCTTCTCAAGAAAGGAGTGGGCCCTGATCCTTCCAGAAAGACAACATGGTTACATGATCCACTGGGTTTTGCAATCATTACTGCTCTTGCACAGGTCGTAAAAGGACAAACCAGCAAAAGCTATCCCCAAAATATATCCAGAGGTTGGATGTGGATAGCCCTCTTTCAGGGATTGTGATTCCTGCCTTGCAGGCGGTTGGCTGTCAGGGATCAGGCTGGGGAGTAGTCCTCTGGTGAGAAGAAGAAGAAGAAGAAGAAGAAGAAGAAGAAGAAGAAGAAGAAGAAAAAGAAGAGTTTGGATTTGATATCCCGCTTTTCACTACCCGAAGGAGTCTCAAAGCGGCTCACATTCTCCTTTCCCTTCCTCCCCCACAACAAACACTCTTGTGAGGTGAGTGGGGCTGAGAGACTTCAGAGAAGTGTGACTAGCCCAAGGTCACCCAGCAGCTGCATGTGGAGGAGCGGGGAAGTGAACCCGGTTCACCAGATTACGAGTCTACCGCTCTTAACCACTACACCACACTGGCTCTCCCCCTGGGAGCCCCCCTCTCCCCCTGCTCAGAACCAGGATCCTGGCGCTCCACAGGAGCAGGAGAGTAGTATTGAGCTGGAACGATGGTTTGCTGAGGGGCACAGTTTGGAGGATGGGAATTGGGCAGAACTGGGAGGCGAACAACCAGAAGAGGCAGAACGGGAGGAGAGAGAGTTAACCGAATCTCCTTCACTGGAAGACATACAGCCTCTTAGTCCCAGGGTTAGGAGAATGGATAAGGTAACTTCGCAGAATGGTTCTTGGTTGAGAGATTGGGTAAATAGGAGACGGGAAGACGGAAGTGACTAGAGGGAAGTGGGAGGAACTTAACTGGGTGGACCTACACTGCGAAAATGGCCGTTTGTTCTTTTCCTCCATTCATTAAACACCTCTGTTGCTGGTAAGAGACTGCTTTATTTTGCATCGCTTATCTACAGTAGCTAAAAGGTAATAGGGATGTGGGTGGCGCTGTGGTCTAAACCAATGCGCCTCTTGGGCTTGCTGATCGGAAGGTCGGCGGTTCGAATCCCTGCGACAAGATGAGCTCCCGTTGCTCTGTCCCAGCTCCTGCCAACCTAGCAGTTCAAAAGCACGCCAGTGCAAGTAGATAACTAGGTACTGCTGTGGCAAGAAGGTAAACGGCATTTCCATGCGCTCTAGCACTCATCATGGTCCTCCGTGCACCAGTAGCGGTTTAGTCCTGCTGGCCACATGACCTGGAAAGCTGTCTGTGGACAAACGCCGGCTCTCTCGGCCTGAAAGCGAGATGAGCGCTGCAACCCCATAGTTGCCTTTGACTGGACTTAACCGTCCAGGGGTCCGTTACCTCGGATGGTAGGAGCTGTTCAACAGTGGAACGGGCACCCTCAGAAGGGTGGTTTTTAAGCAGAGGTTGGATGGTCCTCTGTCCTGGATGCTTTAGCTGAGATTCCTGCATTGCAGGGGGTTGGACTAGATGACCCTTGGGTCCCATTCAAGTCTACAATTCTAGGATAATTGCCCTCTCTTGCTGCCACCTCCAAGTCTTTGAGCAAGCCCGTTGCAGCAGAGGCGCAGCGCCCCTTCCCTGCGCCCAGATTGCAAGCAGATGTGAACTTAAAATACCTGCTTCTGCTGCCGAAGTGTAATAATATTAAGCATTGTTCTAGGACTCTTTCTGAGAAGCAGGCTGGGAGGAAATGTGTTGAGCGAACGATGAGAAGGTGGAAGGGGCAAAATGTCACCATTGCGGAAAACAGACGAAGCTTCCTGTGAGGGATTTTGGCTTCCCAGAGAGGAAATAAATCATGTATCAGCACCCCTTTCCCTCCGAGAGAGAGAGAGAGAGAGAGAGAGAGAGAGAGAGAGAGAGAGAGAACTTCTTCTGTCTTCTGGAGAGACTGCGAGTTCTCAAGAAACCTGTTTTGCTTCAGCAGTAGAGTTGGGGGGTTTAGGGGATGTGAAATCTCTCAAGTTGCAAGTCCCGAAGCAAATGGAGTTGTCTCCGAGCGTCTGACACATTTCCACACAGGCTGTTGCCGCTGCGAATTCAAGTGAGGTGTGAGGACCGGCTGGGATCACACATCATCTCGTTCAACCGCAACAAAAGGATTTAAAGGGGCTGGGTCACAGCCCAAGCTGCTAGACCTCAAGACAGATGGCAGGTGCAGAGCATGGATAAGTCAGCTGTTGCTTCCTGGGCACCTAGCAGGCACCCAAAATCTACTTAGAGGAAAGGAAGTCCCTTCCTCCTATGGTCTTCTGAGGTTGGTCAGAAGCCCAAATACTGAGCTGGACCATGGGAGCTGCCAGTACTCACCATGAAGTTGTTACAGTAAGGGCCACACTTTCAACCAGTGCTTTTCTTCTAGGGAAAAAATGGTTCTGGTACGGCGTACCATCCAGGAAAAAAATACTGAACTCTTTCAGCCTAGGGAATGCAGACAAGGATCTCCTCACTAATAACTGCTTTTTTGGGGGGGTGAGTTGACAGGTACATTAAGGGTGTGGCTGCCACATACCTTTATTTTAAACCTGCAGCCTATGGGCCGAGTTGTGCTGCAAACCTGTTTGGAAATCATAGAACCAATTCTACAATGAAGGAATGTGCAGCTGTTCCATACGGGGATCGAACCTGCAACCTTGGCATTATCAACACCACACTCTGACCAGCTGAATAACTAAAAGGGATTCACTGCCATTCCCTGGAGAGAACAGGTCGCTTCCCACCGTCCCTGGAGAGATCGTCACATTGCTCTGCAGAACCTCATTCCCAGGGCAATTTCTCCAATGCTCCATCTCAGGATTTTTTCTTAAAGAAAATATAAAGCGGTATAGAAATGAAATAAAATTAAATTATAATAATTTTTGCCTCTGGACAGCCTCAGTCAAGAGGATTTCATGAGACAAAACGGACTCTTCAGGGGAGACCAGAGGTCAGACGCAAGCGATTCTGTGCAGAAAACTGTGGTTTAGATTGGGGGGGGGGGAGAGGTTGCTTCAGAGAGTCCTAGAAATACAAAAAATAATAATGTGGGAAACTTCTGTCAAAGCTCCCCACCGTGGCCTCTGCAAGAGCTTGCCTTGCTTCCTAATGCTTTGCCCAGTCCAGGGCTCTGCAAAAGTAGCACATCTTGCTTTGGAAATTGCTGCGTGTCGAATAAAACCCAGGCAGGTTGGTTTCCGGAGCTCGTTCTGTTCCAGAGTAAAAGAGGGAGAAAAGGCGGCGGGGGGGACG
Source organism: Lacerta agilis (assembly GCF_009819535.1). NCBI lineage: Eukaryota > Metazoa > Chordata > Lepidosauria > Squamata > Lacertidae > Lacerta > Lacerta agilis. Next base: position 1,785,579 of record NC_046322.1, read on the forward strand.
GACCACTTACAATTTTGGCTTTGCTGTATGCGATCAGCCTGGGCAAAGAGCTCCTCGCTTCAGCCCACAGAAACCTCAGCTCAGCAAAAATCCAAGCCAGCAGAGCAAATTGGATGGTTTCGTTTCCTTTGAAGTCCTCCGTTACTTTTGTGTAAGGGGAAGTCGGCGGCCAAGCTGTGATCGGATTACAGCAAACTTTATTCCCGCATCCACAAAAACCTTTCGGGGCAGGCACTGTTTGGATGAATGCAAGAGGAGCTGGCAGGATCAGGCTCCAGCTGGACCAGCTTCCTATTCTCAAGAACGGCCAACCGGGCGCCCCAAAGCGAAGACCGCAAGCCCGGGTGCAAGAGCAATGCTTTATATGGCGCTCGTGGCCAGATCCAATGTCCTGAAAGATTACAGCGCTTGGGACTTTTTAGTTTAGAGACAAGGCAAGTAAGAGGCAGCATGAAGAGGTTTATAAAATTGTGCGCGGCACGGAGAAAGTAAATAAGAGAGGTTTTCTCCCTCTCTCTCGTAATTCACGGAAATCCTATGAAGTTGGAAGATTCAGGACAGGGGAAAGAAAGTCCCTTTTCACACAGTGCATAGTTAAACTATGGAACTCCCTCCCACAGGAGACAGCCATAGCTTTAAAAGAGGAATAAACAGATTCGGGGAGGAGAAGGTCATGAATGGCTAATAGCCAAGATGGCTGTGTTCTGCCTTTTGAATCCCAGTTGCTGGAAACTGCAGGAGGGGAGAAGGTTCACTTGAATCCTGCTTGCGAGTTTCCCATGGAGGCATCTGCTTGGCCACCGTGAGGATGGGATGCTGAACTAGATGGGCCATTGGCCTGATCCAGCAGGGTCTCCCTAGGTTCTTATGAGACACATGGGCAGCGGCTTATACCAGGTGCCCAAGTTGTCACTGAAAGATCCAACGGGGGGAGATGCCACAACCCCTCTTGGCGGCTCCTTCTTTTCCCAAACGTCTGATGGAGGAAGAAAGGGAACACACAAGGGCCCAGGTGGAGACTCAGCAGTGGTCCACCTCGTGTTTTAAGGGGGGAATGCTCCATTAAAGGATCCGGCCAGCAGGTGATCCAAGAGGCCACTCACTGCCTGAGACCCTGGACAGAAACAGTCAGTCAGAGCAACAATACTGAGCAATGTAGCCAGAGAATTGTAGAGTTGGGAGGAACCCAAAGAGTCATCTGGCCCAGGAATTGCAACTAAAGAATCGCAGGAAGACGGCCATCAAAACTCTGCTTCAAAACCTCCAATGAAGGCAGCGCCGGGTGTAGGACGGCCCGAGCAGTTCTCCTGAAAAGGGTACCAAGCCGAGGGGGCGCAGAAGATTCAATGACTAGCATGTAGCGCACTTGAGAGCATGCGCAGAGTGGAAGACGAGAGGGTGGAGGGCATGGAAACAGAAACTATTTAGGGGCGGGTGCCAAATTTTGTCCTCTGCCACCTTCTGAGGGAGCCTGCGCCAAGTCGGAGCTGGTGCGAGGGTCCTTCCTGAGTTCCTCCTGACTCCCGCTGCTGACTTTGCAAGGAGAGTTCACCCGCTTTGGTGCTTGATCTCAACACGAGGATAATCTACTCTATTGCGCCACGACCTACAGGGCCGCAGGGTTCTTTTTGGCGGGGCTGAAGTGCCTCTTGGAGAGTCTGAATCCAGCCTCAGTGGCGAGGCACCCCTTAATGGGAGCCTCTTAGCCAGAAAGCTCTGCACCCTCAAGCCCAGGACTCCTGGGTCCAGAGCTGATAATTGCCATTTGGAGGGCCCTTGACAGCCACTTCTGCGGCCTTGGGCAGCTGCTTGAGGGGGGAAGCGCAGCCTTTTATCTGCATGACTGATGGCTCAGCCCTCAAGTGCTGGTCTTGTGCACATGTGAGTCATATCGCCGCCACTTCTCCCCCTCAGCCACAACCGGCAGCAAAAGGTCAGAGCCATTTCTCCGCCAGGATACAGAAAGGCTGCAAATTCCCTCCTTCCCACCGTGAACCCAGAAAATGGAACTGCACCCCAAGAGTGACAAAGAACGCCTCCCCTCACCCAAGCCACCCAGAGTGGCTGGGGACACCCGGCCAGTTTCACCACCACCTGTTAGCAGGAGCATCCTACTCTCGTGTAGGACCCTGGCAGAGACACATGCCTGACTGGCTAATTCTCTCCCTCCTGGTCGATCATTTGGGAGCTTCAAAAGCTTTCTTCTGCCCGAACATCACAGCGACTAATGCCAAAAAGCATCAGCACACTTAGGGATCTGCAGAGTCTTCGCAACATGCGTAACAGACCTCAGCAACTCAGCATTTTGGCTAATTTACTTTATTTACATATAAACACACACGGAGCACTGCAACACAGCTCCCTCTCTCTCTAGCATCAGACAGCAAAGAGAGAGAACAAAGGACAATAGTCCCACTTCAGGGAACACAGTAAGACAAACACACTGTCTCCGTCACTTCCCACTCTGTGAAATGAAAACATGCACCGTCATGTGATAGACAACAATCCCATGACTGCAGACACGGGGAATGAATCTCCAACACTGAATCTATTGGGCATGTCCTCCTGCATTGCACATTGCACTGCGACACGAGGAAGGAGTTGATTGAACCACTCCTAATGAAACTACCTGGTCGACCAACTGAAGCATATACCTTTTGGCTGACTCAGATTCAGAGACTACTAGGACTGTAGCTAAATTTTGCTACATCGCATCAAGAATTAGACACACCATGATGTCAACAAACTCCAATGATGAAGCGCCTTGATAATCCCTGTTGGAACACCACCAGAGCGGCGATATATCGCTGAGTCTTATCACAAAAGTTTTATAAAATTTTAAAATGCTGCAATATTTATCTGTAATTTTAGTATACAGACATTATCTATGAACTGAATTGTTAACTGTCTTGCTGGTCTTTGACCATTTTAAAGATTTATTACATCTCCAACACCAACATCATCATAATCATCACCTGTGATGGAGCGCCACGAGTTCTAAGGTTAAGAGAGTGGGAGAAAAACTTCCCTCTATCCACTTTCTCCAGGCCAGGCATGGGAGGCCAGAAGTCAGCCATCACTTTGCAGGTGTTGCATGCCCTTCCGGAAGGAGAGGTCAAAATCCAACCACTTGTGAGTTTACAGAAGTGGAGGGAAACTAGGCCTTACCAACAGGATCCGCAGCAAAATGTTGCACTTTGGAGAGCTGCTTGGGTGCCAGCCCATCAGTGGTACCCTTCCCAGGATACTCTATTCCACTTCCCCCACAATTTCCAGCTCCCTGCAATGATCAGCCAGCATTCTGTGGCCCATCAGGCTACTATTAGGGTTGATTTTTTTTTAAAATGTGGTTTTATAAAGTTGTCTGCTCTTTCATTACATAAACCACGTGTTGAGCTTTCGGGGAACAGAGGTCTAGAAAAGAGAGGGACTGGGGACTTTGGTGCCATTTGTTTTCTCAGCTCACCTCCGAATCTTTCCCAACTTGTCAACACGGAAATAGGGTGCCTGGAACGGAATGCAAGCTTTCAAATCATTTCCTGCCAGTACTAACAGAAACAGTAAGTTTGCTTCCCAAGATTTAGAAAAGCAAATATTTCTGTTACTGAAACCCAATAGTGTAAGTCCTTGGGTAGTTCCTCTGCCCCAGGCCCACCGAGATGAATGGGAGCGGCAAAAGGGCACAGCAGGAGACTTTCCTGGTGAATTGTGCCCTAAAAAGGAATTGGCCTTGTTTGCTGCAGTATGACATTGCTGGCTCTTTTTCAGCTTCATAGCTTGAGCAAACCTCGAGGCGCTCTCTAAAGTGGCCAGTTTGCTTTAATCTCGCGCGTGCTTCTTACGCACAGGAAAAGAAAAATACTTCACAGTTGTCCTTGATTTAATTTCAATTTGTTGCTTTGAGCATGCCTTCCCCCGTTTATTACCAAGACGGTCTTGAATTTAATTACTGCTCTGCCCCACGTACCTCCTGCCAGACCCTCTCGCTGAAACAGGAGAGCTGAACCTCGGCGAGGCTGAAAAGAGCGGAGAGCCTTCCTAAATTTCTTAAGAATTGGATGAGAAATGCATCACACGGCCCATTGCAATCTTGGGATGTGGCAAAACACCAGCAGCGTTGCTAAGGTGAACATCAGGCTGCAGCCGAGTTTGCAGATACAGGCTTGCCAGTTGTATGTTTTGCATATTGAGTCAAGTGTTGTTCTGGAAGCACAGTGCAGAGAAGAGGAGACTGACTATCCCAAATTTCCAGTTACAGGTGGGTAGCCGTGTTGGTCTGCCATAGTCAAAACAAAATAAAAAAATTCTTTCCAGTAGCACCTTAGAGACCAACTAAGTTTGTTCTTGGTATGAGCTTTGGTGTGCATGCACACCTCTTCAGATACACTGAAACAGAAGTCACCAGATCCTTAAATATAGTGAGGGAGTGGGGAGGGGTATTACTCAGAAGGGTGGTGGGAATGGGTGATCAGCTGATAGGTGTGGAAAACTCTTAACGGCTGCAATTAGTCTTGCAGGGAAAGGCAAGGGGTGAGATGGCTAAAGATAGCTTTGTTATGTATAATGAGATAAGAATCCAATGTCTTTGTTCAGACCAGGTCTCTCCATGGTTTTAAGTTTGGTGATTAATTGCAATTCAGCCACTTCTCTTTCCAGTCTATTTCTGAAATTTCTTTGTATTAAGACAGCTACTTTGAGATCTTTTATAGAATGTCCTGGGAGATTGAAGTGTTCTCCTACTGGTTTCTCTGTCTTGTGATTCCTGATATCAGATTTATGTCCATTTATCCTTTGGCGTACATGCACACGAAAGCTCATACCAAGAACAAACTTAGTTGGTCTCTAAGGTGCTACTGGAAAGAATTTTCTATTTTGTTCCAAATTTAACAGTGCAGTCAAACCTGCAAACTGGGCTCACTCGGCATCCGGTTGGAAGATGATGGACTTGCATTGTGCGAGGATCAAATGAGCAAAGACAGCAGCAGGGAGCAAAAGGTTCTTCCTTTCTGTTCATCTTCATTTTTCCTCCGTCAAACAGCCACAGAAGATGATGGAACAACCACCCAGGCTCCTCTTTTCTTTCCGTTACAAATGCCCATACAGCAGCAAGAGTGCCCATGGTTGGTTTTTTTTTGGGGGGGGGAGATGTCATCCAATTTCATCAGGATTTCAGACTTAGCATCTCGAAGCCCCTGTCCAAATTCGAAAATTAACGAGGGAGCTTGCAAAGTGCACACAATCCGCTTGAAATGTCAGTTCCAACACTTAGGGCTTCTGTCTGCCACGATAAGGAACGTAGGATTATGATGAAGAATTTGATTCCAGGAAAGTGTCTTCATCAAATCGGAGGAGGAACATGGAGAGAATCTCTGGAAGGTTTCCGAGGAACTCCAGGACTTATTTTGAATATCAGTGCTCAAGACTTTGAGATGGGATAATCAAGACAAGGGGATCATCCAGGGATGGGAAGATGGCCCTAACTCTGGAGTATCATAGACTCATAGAATGGTAAAGTTGTAAGGAACCCAAGAGCCACCTAGTCCAGCCCCCTGCAATGTAGGAATCACAGCTAAAGCATCCTTTGCAGACAGCCACCCAACCTCTTCTTAAAACCCCCCAAGGAAGGAGAGTCCACCACCTTCCGAGGGAGTCTGTTCCACTGTCTTAACAGCTCTGGCCACCAGAAAGTTCTTCCTAAGTTTGAGTTGGAAACTCTTTTCTTGTCATTGGAAACCATTGGGTTCAGGTCCTACCATCTGGACCAGTGGAAAGCAAGCTTGCTTCCTCTTTGGCAGGCATAGGCAAACTCAGCCCTCCAGATGTTTTGAGACTACAATTCCCATCATCCACTGGTCCTGTTAGCTAGGGATGATGGGAGTTATAGTCCCAAAACACCTGGAGGGCAGAGTTTGCCTATGCCTGCTCTTCGGCCACATGTCACAGTTATTAGAAAGTGAGTGCAGTTTTCCTTTCCACACTAATGGGAGGATGTTCCTGCATCGAGATGATGATTATGAGGATGATAAAGGTGTGTATACCGCCCTGGACACCTGTAGATCTCAGAGCGGTTCGCAGAATAAAATTACACTCTACATTTTGTGGCTTCATGGCTGCAGTCACATCTTCAACATATCCTCATGTTCCTCCAGCCAGCAAATTTTGGAGTGATGAGCATGTGCACTGGGAAAGCCCTTTCAGGAGTGTGCGTTTATTGTGGAATTGTAATCTTGGGGGTGGCGCTGTGGGTTAAACCACAGAGCCTAGGGCTTGTCGATCAGAAGGTCGGCGGTTCGAATCCCCGCGACGGGGTGAGCTCCCGTTGCTCGGTCCCTGCTCCTGCCAACCTAGCAGTTCGAAAGCATGTCAAAGTAGAAGTAGATAAAATAGGTACCGCTACGGCAGGAAGGTAAACGGCGTTTCCGTGCGCTGCTCTGGTTTTGCCAGAAGCGGCTTAGTCATGATGGCCACATGACCCGGAAGCTGTACGCTGGTTCCCTCGGCCAGTAAAGCGAGATGAGCGCCGCAGCCCCAGAGTCGTCTGCGACTGGACCTAACGGTCAGGGGTCCCTTTTTGTTGTTGTTGTTCAGTCGTTCAGTCGTGTCTGACTCTTTGTGACCCCATGGACCAGAGCACGCCAGGCACGCCTATCCTTCACTGCCTCTCGCAGTTTCGCCAAACTCATGCCAGTCGCTTCGAGAACACTGTCCAACCATCTCATCCTCTGTCGTCCCCTTCTCCTTGTGCCCTCCATCTTTCCCAACATCAGGGTCTTTTCCAGGGAGTCTTCCCTTCTCATGAGGTGGCCAAAGTACTGGAGCCTCAACTTCAGGATCTGTCCTTCTAGTGAGCACTCAGGGCTGATTTCTTAAAGAATGGATAGGTTTGATCTTCTTGCAGTCCATGGGACTCTCAAGAGTCTAGGGCAGGCATAGGCAACCTTCGGCTCTCCAGATGTTTTGGACTACATTTCCCATCATCCATGACCACTGGTCCTGTTAGCTAGGGATCATGGGAGTTGTAGGCCAAAACATCTGGAGAGCCGAAGGTTGCCTATGCCTGGTCTAGGGGGTCCCTTTACCTTTACCTTTAATCTTGTGGGAGTCTAGGAGGTTATAAGAGGAACTCTTGTGAGAGGCAGCAATTCTCCTGAACACCAGTTGCTGGAAACCACAGGAGGGGAGAGTGTGCTTGCCCTTGGATCCTGCTTGCTCAAATCCCTGTGAGAATTGGGTGCTGGGCTAGATGGGCCTCACCCAGCAGGCTATTTTTGTGCCCTTCTGTTCTCAGCTATCACTAGGAAGCGTTGCCTGCAGCTAATGTTTGCTGTCACGGGCAGCATTTTGACTCAGCGCCTTCGTCTCTCGCTCCTCTGAACTGAGCTTGCCAAACTGACAGCTTCCACGGGTCAGAGGAAAGCAGTGCGGAAAAAGACATCTCCCAAACCGCCAACCTCTCCGCACAGAAACCAAAACGATGCCTGTACACAAATGCAAATATTGAGGCTCCACTCTGGATCTTTCATGAAGTTCATTTCTATTTTTGAGGAAGAGAAGAGAAAGCCGGGGGGGGGATAGTACAGCCCAACTGCACCTTTTGCAGGGGTTCGGTTCCAATCATTCTGTGCGCGCATGAATATTGTGCATACCCAAACCCTCGGGGCCACCCCGCACCTAGAGGATGTGGAAGAGAGAGAGAAAATTCTCCAGCCATCCCAGAAAGCGTAAAAACGAAGCGGAAAGCTTCAAAAATCTCTTTCAAATATGGCAAAATTTGTGGCAAAAATAAGAGACTCTTTGTCAGGGATATCCTCCTTCCCTTGGATGTTGCTCATGAGTAATGACAAGCCTTTAGGTAAGCTATAATTATTTATTGTCCATGATGAATTTACAGAGTCTCTGCAGTCATGTCTGCTCAGTCAGTTTAAGTTTCTCGGAGTGGCGGGCTTTCGCGCACCCGCCAACACCACCAACGGCTAGGCACCCTGAAATGACGTCTGCGTCTCCTCCCGCCCCTGTGACTGACAGTGCTGGGTCTCTCCTCTGTCATCGCCAAGCCTGGCATCTCCCTCTCTTCCGGAGACATTTCCTGACGGGGGGGGGCTGGAGGAGGAGGATGAATCTGTGGAGATTAAGGGTGGCTGTTCTCTATAACCCAGCGACCCCCCTTCCCTGGATGAGTCACTATCTTCTCTCCCATCTCTGGCTTGCTCCCCTCTCTCTCCCTTCTCCTCCCGAGTAGTCCCTCTTTCCCTGACACTCTTCTTTGTGGAAAAGTGGAGATCCCTTTTTTTGGACTATCTGCAAAAATACTATAGTCAAATGAAATTGCAGGCAGGACTTGAGAGACAAGCAAAAGAATGAGAATGAAGAAGGAATGTAGGGTAGAAGACATGTTACATTTAAGGCAGCCGATAAACGATTTGCACAGAAACATCATGGAAGAAAGGGTGGGATGGGAAGCCAACATGTTACGGGGACTATGGTATGGAAACTGAATTGAACTTGTTAAATTGTATGAAAATCAAAAAAGATTTTTTTGGGGGGGCTCCTTTTGTGCAGGGTAGCTGTCTGCCTTGCTTGAAGTGGGGGGGGGGCCCTTTCACCATGTCAACTCTGGAAGTCTAGAGATGCCCATGTGAGATCCCACAGGAACTTGGACAGCCTCTCCAAAACACCTCAGAGCTGATTCAAGCCCTGGAAATGTCTCCCACCTGAAACTCCGGAGGGCTATTGCTCCCAGTCAGTGGAGAATACTGCCTCCCCACTCCCTGTCCTCTCTCTTCCTTCCTTCAACTTCTTCCTACCCCTCCAGCCAAATAACAAACCGTCTCTGGTGGCCTTGATTTGCTAAATCAACCCTCTTTCAAGGCCACCTGTAATAACGCCGGCATGGAAAATTGACATTCCTCCTGCTTCTCATCAGTCCCGGCACAGTTTGTTTGTGAATTAATAACTCTGATGCTCCGCTGAGTTATTGATCTCCCCCTCTCCGCACAACGGCAAAATGCAAAAAAAAACAAATTAATGAGCAGATGATGGCAAAGCTCTAATGAACTTGCGCAGAGTCGATCAACGGGATCAGGGCAAGGCATCTGCGGTGGCAGGAGATGGGGGGTGGGTGGGCCGAGGAAAGGGAGCCCAAAAGGCACCTGGGTTCGGACTTCCAGTAAATTTGGGATGCCAAAGGAAAACGTCTCTCACGGAGGTGGAAGCCGCCCTCTCCTTTGTCCTGAAAAATGCTGGTGAAACTCGAGGGCTAAGAGAGACTGAGTGATAGAGCAGGATGTCCCGGATCTGAAATCTGGGTGGATCTGAAATCTAGGATTGCAAACATTGAGGTCAGAAGGAAATGGAGAAAAGGAGAGATCATCGCCCCCAGATGCTCATGGTGGCTCCTTGGCGGATTCTGAGAACAGTCTGCCTTTATTTTTTTTACATTTATGCCCCACTTTTTATTATTATTCTAAGGAGGTCGAGGTGCCGCACATGGCTCTCCCACCTTCCTCATTTAATCCCCACAACAGCCCTGCAAGGTGGGCTGGTTGGAGAGAGGCAATGACTGGCCCAAGGTCACACCCAGGGAGGTTTAACCTGGTCTCACACCTGGAGCCAGTCATGGCACAACACCGCGGAAATGTGGCTCTGTGGGTCGCAGTGCAAATGCCGCTTCCCGGTCTTCCTCCCCAAGAGAGCCAGCCAAGGTCTGATCCTGCAACTGTCTGCGTGCAAAGCTACGGGCACTGGCTATTCCTCTACCACTCTCCACGATGTATTGTCATGAACCGAGATGTTCAACTCTGACAAATGTGAAAGATCAGAAAAGAGAAGGGCTTCGTGTTGGTGAGAAGATGAAAGTTTGTTTGTATCAAATTAAGCCTAATATAAATGAGATTACCTGGCAAAAGCGAGATCACACCTCTCATACCTACGACGGCCATCTGTCATGGATGCTTAGCTGAGATTCCTGCATTGCAGGGGGTTGGACTAGATGACCCCCGCGGTCCCTTCCCATTCTACAATTTATGATTCTCTGATATGTAAGAGGATTATATTTTGGGATCAATTCTTAAGTCGCTGCATCGTTTTCTACTTTGTGGGTGCCCCGTGGTCATGTTATAAAGCAGCTGTGTTCTGCGTTGTAAACCAAGCACTGCTAGGAGTCGCTTCCAATTGTTTTCCAATTAATAAAAAAAACTGGGATGGCACAAGCAAGTTTTCATTCTGAAAGTGTTGCCCGGAGAAAGAAGTTTGAGAACCGCTGGGTGGCAGAGACCCCAGGGGGCGACAGGGAGAAGAAGCCTGCGAGAGCCGCTCTTTGCTGCCAATTCTGCAGGCTTCCCTTTGCAAATCCTGTCATTTTCCACTTCTCCGCGCAGCAGTGAGCCTCTGGCAAGTGCTGGGCCTGCTGAGCTCACTCAACTCTGCAGAGAGGGACCTTCTCACATCGATTATGTGCAGAGCCAGGTGTGCGCCTGTTGCATTTTCCACCAAATGAAGCAACAGAAGGACACCTTCCACCTTCCTTTGCACAGGCCTGCTGCGAAGCCGGATGGGGCTCTTTGGAGAAAAGTCCCCCGCCGGAAACTCTTGCGGAGCCATTTAGAAACACAGAGCCGTCAGAGTCCTGGGCACCCCAGTTCAAGAAGGATACGGGCAAGCTGGAACGTGTCCAGAGGAGGGCAACCAAAATGGTCAAAGGCCTGGAAACAATGCGTTATGAGGAACGGCTTAGGGAGCTGGGTATGTTTAGCCTGGAGAAGAGAAGGTTAAGGGGGGATATGATAGCCATGTTCAAATATAGAAAAGGATGTCCTATAGAGGAGGGTGAAAGGTTGTTTTCTGCTGCTCCAGAGAAGCGGACACGGGGCAATGGATTCAAACTACAAGAAAGAAGATTCCACCTAAACATTAGGAAGAACTTCCTGACAGTAAGAGCTGTTGGACAGTGGAATTTGCTGCCAAGGAGTGTGGTGGAGTCTCCTTCTTTGGAGGTCTTTAAGCGGAGGCTTGACAGCCATCTGTCAGGAATGCTTTGATGGTGTTTCCTGCTTGGCAGGGGGTTGGACTGGATGGCCCTTGGGGTCTCTTCTATGGAAGGGACCCCGATGGTCATCTAGCCCAGCCCCGCTTGCAAAGCAGGGATCCCAACGATTCCTTCTAAACTGCTCAGGAACCTGCAAAACCCAATTAAACCATAATGGGATGAGGGTACCGGATGACCACAGGTACTGTAATGATGCCACTGTCACCTCCATGGAAAAGAAATAAAATTATTGCCAGTCTCTGGCCAGTTGTAGCCAAGTGGAGAAGATGGGAGGCCCTTTGGAGAAGCCACTCAGCAGCCCACCTTGTCAAGTGAGGGCAGGTGAGATGGGGTAATGTCAAGGGCAAGTTAATGGCAACATTACCTGCCCCAAACCATGTAAAATTTACTTATTTCTTTGTCAATATATTTATATCCCACATTTCCTGAAAGAGGTCAAGGCAATCCCCACAACAACCCTGTGAGGTAGGGCAGTCTGAGAGGCAGCGACTTGGCCCAAGGTCACCCCTTTAGCTTCATGGCCAAGCCGGAATTCGAACCCCGGCCTCCCAGGTCCTGGTCTGCCACTCTAGCCACTGCACCGCCCTGCCTCTTGCCATCCTTCCAAGCTATTTCTTCTCCGTCACATTAAGCCTGTGCTTTTCCTTTTCCTCTGTTTTTCCCTAACCACTATGCCGCACTGCCTCTCTGCGTAAGGTGGGGAGGGGGCTGCTGCAAGTGCATGAAATTATAAATCCTACGGGCGCAAGCCCACTGGTGCAAGAGAAGCGTGTAAGAAATATCGCAGGCCCTTAAAACATTCTTCCTCCTTCCCCAAGCGGCGATTTAAATGACCCCCCTCTCCGGACAGGCTTGGAAGGTACATATCTTGGCAAATCCTTCCTTCCCTGGGCCTTGCTCTCTCCTCCAGTTACTCTTTTCATCTTATTCACATTTCCTATCTGTTAAGAGATTTCCTCTGCCCCTCCTAGAGGAATCGGGCCAGTTAAGAAACACTAATGTAAAGCAAATAAGGAAGGCCTTTCGGGGGAATCATAGCTCCCCAACAGCAATCAAACTTAAACATGCCATTTACCAGGCCGAAGGAACCTCTCGCTGCGCAGAACTTGGCTGCTATCGCCGCACTGCTCATTTGCAGAGTGCCGGTTCTCAGACGGAGGGAGAGAGGCCGTAATTTTTCTGCCCTCAAACAATCCCCAAGTCTCCGTCCGCAATAAATTATGTGAATTTGGCTTGTCCTGGTGGATTTTGGGATTTGCAACGCGCTGGGAGAAGAAAGGCTGGGTCATGAAGCATCGCATGTGCGCAGGGGACGCCCGATAAAACGTGGAGGAGCAGAAAGGGCCTGAGAACAGAGGTGTCTGGAAATCTTAGTAACGGGGGGATCCCAGAGGTCATCCAGCCAAGTCGACCACCTACATCCCACAACGGCTGGTACAAAAAAAAGTCCTTGCAAAAACCAAGCCTTCCATAGTTCAGGTGAGCTTTGACTTCATTTCTTGCTGCCTAGAAAACTCCTGCCTTCTCACTAGATCAGCAGGGGGAATGTGGCCCTCCAAGCCTCTCCGCCTGGCCCTCAGGATTTCTCCCCTTCCAAAGCCAAGCCCCCTGTCTCCAGGCCACACCCCTCAAGCGTGTCCGCTTCTCTGGAGCAGCAGAAAACAACATTTCACCCTCCTCTATATGACACCCTTTTATATATTTGAACATGGCTATCATATCAACCCTTAACCTTCTCTTCTCCAGGCTAAACATACCCAGCTCCCTAAGCCGTTCCTCATAAGGCATCGTTTCCAGGCCTTTGACCATTTTGGTTGCCCTCCTCTGGACACGTTCCAGCTTGTCAGTATCCTTCTTGAACTGGGGTGCCCAGAACTGGACACAGTATTCCAGGTGAGGTCTGACCAGAGCAGAATATAGTGGTACTATTACTTCCCTTGATCTAGACGCTATACTCCTATTGATGCAGTCCAGAATTGGCTTTTTTAGCTGCTGCATCACACTGTTGACTCATGTCAAGATTGTGGTCTGTCTTGAATGGTTGAAGGAGCTGGGTGTGTTTAGCCTGGAAAAGAGGAGACTGAGAGGAGATACGAGAGCCATCTTCAAATATCTGAAGTGCTGTCAAACGGGAGAGGAAACAAGGTTGTTTTCTCCCTCTCTTGGGGGTAGGATAGGATATGAACCAATGGCTTCAAGTTCCAAGAAAGGAGATTCCAGATAAACACCAGGAAAAAATTTGTGACAGGAAGAGGTGTTCGGCAGTGGAATGGTCTCTCTTGGGAGGTGGTGGACTCTCCCCCCATGGAGGTTTTTAAGCAGAGGTTGGGTGGACACCTGTCAGAGATGCTCTATCATTGCAGAGGGTGGCACTCAGGGTCCCTAACTACTCTATGATTCTATGAATGATATGGACTCAGAAAGGAACATTCAAACTGACACCAATCCCTTCAGGATTTATAGGAATGGGAACTACTTGCGATTCAGTTTTGACGCATGGATAGCAGCAGCGGTTCAATTCCAGCATCACACCCAAGTACCGTTTGTAGCCCAACAACAGTCAGAGGGTGCCACGTTGAGGAAGGGTTGCCTTAGAAGGTACATTGCGATTATGAATTGCTCCTCCTGTACTAAAATCCTCTTTTATGAACTTCTCCCATGCTTTATGGATGAACTCCCAGCTCCCTATCCTTGGCAGATGGTGTGCTGGTATTTTACATGCGCAAAGACGGTTGCGCTCTGTCCCAGGGGTCCTGTTTCACACTATTAAAGTGTTGTGATTAAAATAACAAAAAAAAAAATCCTTAGCTGTTGAAGCTCCATAATACAATTCTAAATTTGGCACTCCCCTCCTGTCTGTAAAACTCATCTAGTTATGCCTCTATATTTCACATGCAAATGCTGTGAGCCAGTTGTTGTGCTTCCATGATGAAGAGATGACGGCCCCTTACACTAAGCCAACCTACCAGCCCATTGAGAACCAGTAGGTCTATCCCAAGTGGCAATGGTCCACTCCCCAGAAACCTTTAATTGGAGATGGCAGGGGTTCGAACCCAGAACTCTTTGCACTCCACTAGTGACCCGTGGGTTTCATCTTCACATAACCATGGAACTCACAGCTGCTGGAGGCAGCAACGGCCACCAACTCAGATGCCTTCAAAAGAGAATTGGACAAATTCCTGAAGGAGGAGAGGGCTAGCAAAAGCTACGAGCCAGGACCACTATCCCCTGTCTCCATGGCTGGAGTCAGGGACGCTTCTGAAAACCAGTCGCTGGAAACCGCAGGAGGAGAAAGTGCTCTCGTGCTCGGGTTTCCCACAGGTATCTGCTTGGCCACTGCAAGAACAGGGTGCTGGATTAGTTGGGAGACTGAGAGGAGATATGAGTTGTTGTTATTATTCAGTCGTTCAGTCATGTCCGACTCTTCGTGACCCCATGGACCAGAGCACGCCAGGCACTCCTGTCTTCCACTGCCTCCTGCAGTTTGGCCAAACTCATGCCAGTCGCTTCGAGAACACTGTCCATCTCATCCTCTGTCGTCCCCTTCTCCTTGTGCCCTCCATCTTTCCCAACATCAGGGTCTTTTCCAGGGAGTCTTCTCTTCTCATGAGGTGGCCAAAGTATTGGAGCCTCACCTTCAGGATCTGTCCTTCCAGTGAGCACTCAGGGCTGATTTCTTTAAGGATGGATAAGTCTGCTCTTTTTGCAGTCCATGGGACTCTCAAGAGTCTCCTCCAGCACCAGAATTCAAAAGCATCAATTCTTCGGCGATCAGCCTTCTTTATGGTCCAGCTCTCACTTCCTTACATTACTACTGGGAAAACCAAAACTTGAACTATATGGACCTTTGTCAGCAAGGTGATGTCTCTGCTTTTTAAGATGCTGTCTTACTTTATCTTGAACTTTTTTACCTAGAGCTTTGCCAAGTTCCCCCAGATAGTTCATTGACCTCTAGGCTGCATGGTCCCTTCAGTGAGGCCGAAAAGGGGGCTGCGGTGGTCCTGTCATCTGGGAAGCCCAGGACATCCATGCACACTGTCCAAGCTTGTGTCCCAGGGAGGTCATTTTGGTGTTGCTAACGCAGCGGTTTGACTTATCTGGTTCCCTTCTCTTTTGTAGTCCATTCATGGGTGATCAAAAGACATACTTTCTGGGAACTGGGTTGGAGAAAACTTGTGTGTTGCTGGGATGGAGCACTGCGAAGGGTGCAAGGAAAAGCAGAGGCAAAACTAAGAACAAGCCACCAACCATCCCTAATTTTGGATTGACAGAACATTTCTGACGAGGAGGAGGGAATCACTGTTGTTGTTGTTGTTTTGTCACGGGTTGCTAAGTGTTTTGTCTGTGGTGTGTGAAACATTGAATCTACCAAATAAATTCTACCCTCTCATCAATAACCTCACAATGGAAACTAACCGCAAAATCCTTTTGGAGAAAGAAACATAAAAATCATCTCAGACCTCGTTAATAACAGATATTGATTGGCTTAAGTGCGAGTCTATGCGCGTGCATAAATTACACGATAAAATCGATGGCGTTTTGCACTCCCCCCCCCTTATCAAATTGCATTATTACAAAATCCCTCTGAAATTACAAAAGCCCAAGTAAGAACGCCCCTGCCGATTGACAAAGCACACTAAGTCATTCTCTTTTATTGTTTCTTAAGTCTATTACAAGGGGAACAGGGGCTTTAAATCAAGTTAACAAAGGCAACAGCCCCAAAATAAATCCTGGGATCAAAATTAAGATTATTGAACTTTACTAAGATATCATTTTTCTTTCTCAAGGTAAAGGGAATGGATGCAGTCACCGAAAACACATTACTGCACACCCCTCTGGGAAATTAATGTTCCTGAGCAACCCCTGCCCCCCCCCCAGTCCCAACGGCGCCTGGACGGCCATTGCTCCCGGAGGATTCAAAGCATAATGGAAAAGGGGCAGAAAGCAGGAACCTGCGCACCCCGATTCTGCCACATGCGCCACTGATCCAAGATGGTGCAGATGGACACCCCACCCCCTGCAAGGACTCCGGGAACCTGCAAGAAGAGGTGGGTTGCAGGAATTATCCTGCGGGGAGGGAATTTATGCCCACCGCCCAGATGCAAAGCAGAAGACCTCCTGCGTCTCCCTCTAACCTGTCTGCAAACACGAAGAATGCAAATGCCAAAAGAGATCTCAGTTTATAGCAGAACGGAATGCTTGAGGGAGCTCTGGGGATAGAATCATAGAATCATAGAATCATAGTTGGAAGAGACCACAAGGGCCATCCAGTCCAACCCCCTGCCAAGCAGGAAACACCATCAAAGCATTCCTGACAGATGGCTGTCAAGCCTCCGCTTAAAGACCTCCAAAGAAGGAGACTCCACCACACTCCTTAGCAGAAAATTCCACTGTCCAACAGCTCTCACTGTCAGGAAGTTCTTCCTAATGTTTAGGTGGAATCTTCTTTCTTGAAGTTTGAATCCATTGCCCCGTGTCCGCTTCTCTGGAGCAGCAGAAAACAACCTTTCTCCCTCCTCTAGATGACATCCTTTGATATATTTGAACATGGCTTTCATATCCCCCCTTAACCTTCTCTTCTCCAGGCTAAACATACCCAGCTCCCTAAGCCGTTCCTCATAAGGCATCGTTTCCAGGCCTTTGACCATTTTGGTTGCCCTCCTCTGGACACGTTCAGATAGGAAGGTTCTCCCCTGCAATTTTGCATTGTGTGGGCCAGGAAGGCCAAGCGCAGAATAATAATAATAATAATAATAATAATAATAATAATAATAATAATAATAATAATAATAATTTATTAATCATACCCTGCCCATCTGACTGGGTTTCCCCAGCCACTCTGGGCGGCTTCCAACAAAATATTAAAATACAACAGACCTTCAGATATTAAAAGCTTCCCTAAACAGGGCTACCTTCAGATGTCTTCTAAAAGTGAAATAGTTGTTTATTTCCTTGGCATCAGATGGGTGGGCATTCCACAGGGCGGGTGCCACTACCAAAAAGGCCCTCTGCCTGGTTCCCTGTAACTTGGCTTCTCGCAGTGAGGGAACCGGCAGAAGGCCCTCCGTGCAGGACCTCAGTGTCCGGGTAGAACGATGGGGGTGGAGAGACGCTCCTTCAGATATACAGTCGTACCTCGTGTTGCGTTCGCTGCGGGTTGCAAACAGTGTGGGTTACGAACGTGGCAAACCCAGAAGTGTTTACTTCTGGGTTTCGCCACGTTCTGCGCAGGAGCGCGATATCGCCACTCGGGTTGCAGACTTTTCGGGGTGCGAACGGCACCCCGGAACGGATCGTGTCCGCAACCCGATGTACCACTGTACTGGATAAAAGAAACCCCTCTGCTAGCTCCTGATGCTACCATTCTGCCCCTCCTGCCTCTGCAAACCAAGGATGCCAAGCTGTGTGGCAGCTCTGATGCTGTGCCCAATTGGCATGGCAAGCCCTGCCTTGGTGGGCTCTGGCAGTAAATCTGCACAATAAAAAGGTAAAGGTAAATTGAGGCTCCAGTACTTTGGCCACCTCACGAGAAGAGAAGACTCCCTGGAAAAGACCCTGATGCTGGGAAAGATGGAGGGCACAAGGAGAAGGGGACGACAGAGGATGAGATGGTTGGACACTGTTCTCGAAGCTATTAATATGAGTTTGACCAAACTGCGGGAGGCAGTGGAAGACAGGAGAGCCTGGCATGCTCTGGTCTATGGGGTCATGAAGAGTCGGACACGACTGAACGACTGAACAACAAAAAGGTAAAGGACCCCTGGATGGTTATGCCCAGTCAAAGGTGACTGTAGGGTGTGGCGCTCATCTCGCTTTCAGGCCGAGGGAGCCGGCGTTTGTCCACAGACAGCTTTCCGGCTCATGTGGCCAGCAGGACTAAACCGCTTCTGGCGCAACGGAACGCCGTGGCAGAAACCAGAGTGCACAGAAATGCCGTTTACTACCCACCACAGTGGTACCTATTTATCTACTGGCACTGGTGTGCTTTCGAACTGTCAGGTTGGCAGGAGCTGGGATAGAGCAACAGGAGCTCACCCAGCTGCAGGGCTTCGAACCACCGACCTTCTGATTGGCAAGCCCAAGAGGTTCAGTGATTTACACCACAGCACCATCCACATCCTCCTGCACAATAGGGCTGGGCAATATCATATTATATATCACCAGCTAAGTGATATATAATATGATATTATTATATATTATATACTATCTGATGAAGTGTGCATGCACACGAAAGCTCATACCAAGAACAAACTTAGTTGGTCTCTAAGGTGCTACTGGAAGGATTTTTTTATTTTATTTTGTTTTGACTATGGCAGACCAACACGGCTACCTACCTGGAGCTAAACACTGTCATATATATATGTGATGTCTGAAATAAAGATGGAGTGGTGAAAGCATTGGCAAGCTTCATGGTTTTCCCCACATTGTGATTCTTGTATAGCAAACACACAAGCAGGGTGATTGCCAGGTCAAAAAATTATGAAACTTTTGTCACGATATGGACTTCAGACCAGTTTGGAACGATATATTGATATTGCCCTCCTGCACACCATAAGCAGAGACTACAGGCATTGCAGGAAGAGGAGCCAAGCCGCACTCCAAGAGCTTATCGTTTATTATTTCACAATGCTATTTCTGCAGGACTTCTTAAGTGCAGGGATTTGGCAAACAATTACGTTAGTTAAAGCCGTATTAGAGAAGGGCTGACATTTTATGTGTGTGTGTAATATATATCTTTATATGTGTAAGCGCAAGCACATGTATAATTTACTTTCTTTGAGAGGTTTTGGAGAGGAAACTCCCAAGATAAACACAATGCAGAGAAAGTTCAAGGAAGGAAGAGCCCATCTCCAATTCTCCAGTCTGCTAGAAATATTTAAGAGTCAGCTAAATGGCAGATTAAGGAGAATGAGATGCAAAAACATTTGACAGCTTTTCTTTTTTTAAAAAAAAATCATATGCTTTTGTAATCTGCCTACAAATGGATTTCTTTTCAGAGTTAGCTCAGGGAGTCCCACTCAAGATAAACCTGAGAGGCAATTCTTATTACAAAGTGTGTGTACATTTAAAACAAATGTTTTACGAGGGTGGCTGATAAATGAATTTAAATGGAAAAAGTCAAATGCAAAAGTAATTTAATACTCAAACATACGGATCCAAATATTATCTTGCTCTCTCAGCTTTCTTGGGATCGACAAGCTCTTTCGTAAAAAAATGTGAATCACGAAAGGGAAAACCCAGGACCAAAACCTTTCCTTGCAGAAGTGGATCTCAGGCTCCCTTCTGGGAGGCTCGGAGAGAAACATCTTTTTAAGAAGAAGAGCGATACAGTATTTAATTGACAGGCCCTTTCAAAGTGACAGTAATTAACGCAGCATGTCTGCAGCAAAGTCGGAGGCTGCCGTGGATCAGCAACTGAAACTGTTTTTTTTTTTTAAAAAAAAAGGAAAAATAGGTTTCTCATAAGGCACAGTGTGAAGTGAGGCATTTTTGCCATTGTTCATTTCTGGACAATATAGAGCCTCTTGAAGGCTAGTAGCCTGAGGTTGCCACCAGGCAATGAAATAAATGTTTGTGTGCGACTGCAGACACACACACACACACAGAGAGAGAGAGAGAGAGAGAGAGAGAGAGAGAGAGAGGGAGAGAGAGAGAGAGTCTCTCCTGTCTCTGATTCAGATTATTCGACAAGGGTGCTGGGTTCGGGTTTGATACCCAGGTTCAGACAGATTGTCAACAGCCAACAAGTATTTGTAATAGTATTGCACCCACAGGGTGTTCAAAGCAGACACAATGAAATTTCAACCACTTGATTTAGTGGTTGCAAAAGGCATTCTTCTCTGCCTGCATGCTCACAACCTGGCCGCAATCTTCACAACAACCCTGTAAGGTGGGCAAATATTCTCAGAATCACAGAATCGTAGTTGGAAGAGACCACAAGGATCATCTAGCCCGAACCCTTGCAATGCAGGAAACGTTTTGCCCAATGCGAGACTCGAACTCAGCCCATATTATGAGAGATGGGAAGGGCAAGGCTGGGCAAAGCTTGCCCTAGGTCACCGGATGAGTTCAGCTGCTGAACAGGGGGCCTTGTAGCCCACCCCCTTAGCCATGAATCCAAACCTCACTCTCTCGCTGGATGCCCTGCCTGAGAGCTCAGGGGTAGAGCCTTGCATGCAGAAGGTCTCGGGTTCAAGAGGCCATGTTGAGCTTGGTGGACCAAAGGGCACAGCTGAGCTGCAGAGTGTCTGCTTTGCACTCAGACTGTCCCGGATACAACCCCAAACATCTCCAGGCAGGGTTGG
This sequence comes from Lacerta agilis, assembly GCF_009819535.1. Lineage (NCBI taxonomy): Eukaryota > Metazoa > Chordata > Lepidosauria > Squamata > Lacertidae > Lacerta > Lacerta agilis. Next base: position 1,805,928 of record NC_046322.1, read on the forward strand.
CAATGTTGCCTGCATAAAACTTCGGAGACAGCCTCTGTCAGTCAGTGTGGATAATACTCATCTGTATGGGTACAAGAAAGAGTCCTACATTTCAGTCTTAAAGCTGATTGCAGCCAGGTGGGTTTTGCCTGCCTCCGTCCAGACACCAGATCGAGGGGGGCGGGTATATTCACAAGCAGCCAAATAAACCAGTCTACAAAATGTTTCAGTTCCTGCCTCGCTCTTTTCATGCCAACGAACGACATTCAACAGAACTTTACATTTTGCCCCTCCAGAATACGGTACGGTAATAAGTGGTCTTCTGAATCAAGCCCTCAACATGCCTAATCTGCACCCTTCTAGGATGGAGGTCCATCTCCCGCTTGTGGGGATCCTGCAGCCAATTAATCAGCCTGCACAGAGCAATTCTGGACAAAGCCGTCCTTTCAAAGTGCTGAATTCAGCGGATCTCTCCCCAAACGATTCCCACATCTATTCCAGCCTCCTGTTCTCACAGTGGCCAACCAGATGCCTCTCCCCTCCTGTGGCTTTTAGCAACTGGCATTGAGAAGCATTGCTTCCTCCAGCTGTGGAGGCAGACCACAGCCACCAGGGCTAGTGATAGGGCTGCCATGTTTTGAAGAGGAAAAAGAAAACATTTGCTGACTTCTACTTTTTAGTGAGAGCTGGACCATGAAGAAGACTGATCGCCGAAGAATGGATGCTTTCGAATTATGGTGCTGGAGGAGACTCTTGAGAGTCCCATGGACTGCAAAAAGATCAAATTTATCCATCCTTAAAGAAATCAGCCCTGAGTGCTCACTGGAAGGACAGATCCTGAAGTTGAGGCTCCAGTACTTTGGCCACCTCATGAGAAGAGAAGACTCCCTGGAAAAGACCCTGATGTTGGGAAAGATGGAGGGCACGAGGAGAAGGGGACGACAGAGGATGAGATGGTTGGACAGGGTTCTCGAAGCGACTGGCATGAGTTTGGCCAAACTGCGGGAGGCAGTGGAGGATAGGGGTGCCTGGTGTGCTCTGGTCCATGGGGTCACGAAGAGTCGGACATGACTGAACGACTAAACAACAACAACAACAACTTTTTATTATGAATCACTATGATGACTCTAGAGGGCATATTGAGGACATTTGACAACCTTACCATCAATAGCCCTCTCCTCCCTAAATTTATCCTACAGTATGACTCCTATAGGATTCCTGCATCCAATAGGACAGGCTTCCTCAACCTCATTCCTTCAGATGTTTTGAGACTACAATTCCCATCATCCCTGACCACTGGTCCTGCTAGCTAGGGATCATGGGAGTTGTCGGCCAAAAACATCTGGAGGGCAGAGGTTGAGGACGCCTACTATAGGATATGGCCGATATTAATATTGCACAGTCTAAAGTGCCTGGAAGCATAAGAGCTGACTCCTTTTGGAAGAAAACATTGTCTAGGCCCATAAAAATACTATTCAATGTTTTACTTGCAGAACTTTCTTCACAACAGAATGAAAACATCAAATGCACATCAAAGATATCCATAGAATATCTTGTGATGTCCAGAATAGACTCAGCATCTTAGGAAATCTGAAATAATTCAAACAGACCTAGAAGCACAGGTCTCTCTCTCCCCACAGCCTGCATCCTACCTGAGGCTGTTTACCTGGAGAGTTTCATTTACATCCTCACTCCACAGAGTTGGACAGAGAACAAGGAACCAATGGCAATTTGCAATTCAATACCTCGGTCACCTGATTTAAGGTTACACACTCACGTATTAGCTAGCAGGAAACAACAATCAGCTAATTATCAACTCAGCAAGAACTCAAAGTCCACTTAGAAAACTACTGTGGACAAACCCCAATGTTAGCAACACACATTTTTAAACCACCATTAATACACAGGCATTTTCATTTCAGTGTAAATTAAACCAATTACATTTTCGAACAGTTTTGGGAGCTGAATGGACTCCCAGAACGGCTTGTGTTTGAGAACCAAGGTACGACGGTAAATGAAACCTGTGTTCAGGGGCAGTTTATCCCTGAAAAGAGGATGCCGGAAGGAAGATGCCGTTTTCACACCCTCCTCATGAACCAACTGGAGACATCTGGCTTGACCGCTGTTGAAAGGACACCAGACAGAGTTTTTTATATGCAACGACGGCTGCAAGAGTACTATTGGCACAGAAATGGAAACAAGAAGAATTACTGACGAAGGAAGAATGGCAGATGAAGTTAATGGACTACGCAGAATTGGACAAGATGGCAGGAACAATTTGAAACCGGTGGGACCAGAGGTTCTTGGAAGATTGGAAGAAATCTGAGAATTATTTGAAAAACAATTGTAAACAACAAATTATGCTCGTAGGTTTACAAGAAGTTTTGTAAGGAGGACTATATGAAATATTACAGAAAAAAACTTAGGAAGATGATAATTGGTTATAAATTATTAAAAGTAATAGTGAAACTATGGAAATACAAGATTAAGATATGAAAATTGGAAATCTTTAGACGTGGTTGATGGAAGTCCCCCAAAAAATAATTGTATAAGATATGAAGGAATGTTAAATGATGTTTGGAAAATATATGTAAAAACTATATATACTATATACAGGTGAAACTCGAAAAATTAGAATATTGTGGAAAGGATTAGAATTAGAATACTGTGATTAGAATATTGTGATAGACTTCAGAGAAGTGTGACTAGCCCAAGGTCACCCAGCAGCTGCATGTGGAGGAGGGGAGATGCAAACCCGGTTCACCAGATTACAAGTCTACCGCTCTCAACCACTACACCACACTGAATGAAAGGACACCAGGTGGAGAGTAGTGGTGATGAGCCTACATTTGTGGATGCTGCCGTAAAGAAACACCAGGAAGCTTCCAGCCAACAGGATTTAAAAAAGAAAACTTTCTTTTTTTCAAGAAGGGAGGCTGAGACTCCTGAGTCCCTTGACTGGTGACCCTTCCGACCATCTCTGCCACTGACGGGTTTCACCCTCCTGTCAACATGGAAGGTCCCTTTGTGTGGCAGCGTCAGTTATTTCCCGTGCTCTGGAGAAAGGTCTCTTGTTGGGAAAGAAACGGTGAAGAAAGACGGAGACCCAGGAAAGAATAGTGGGGGTGGGGGGGGGAGCCTCTGAAGTGGCCGGCAGTCGTGGAAAGGGGAAAAGGGGAAGAAGAGAAGGAAGGCGCAGAAATGGGATTCGAAACGGGGAATACGGAAAAATTCGGAATACTGAGTTTGGATTTAAATAGTTTCTGTTCATTGCAGAAATGGGATTTGAAACGGGGAATACGGATAAATTCGGAATACGGAGTTTGGATTTAAATACCGTAGTTTCTGTTCATCCTTTTGGGTCATGTGCTAGGATGCAGATTTTTTTTTTTAATAAACATTCAAACAGAAGTAGAATCCTTCCTTGGTTATGCTAGGAAAGTTCTCGGAAATCATGCAAATATATATTAAAAAAGAGCTCACTGAATATGGTGGCTTGAAACAGAGAGAGAGAGAGAGAGAGAGAGAGAGAGAGAGAGAGAGAGAGAGAGAGAGAGACCCGGGTTCAAATCAGGTGGGAGCAGATGTTCCCCCATAACAGTTTCTGATTTTCTCCCTGGCTTCCCTCGGATCCACCTGCTGCACCCACTACCTCCGAGTTGTACTGGGAATATTGTTATTACTATATTTATTTATATCCTGCACTTTTCTCTGTCAGGGAGTCAAGGAGACTTACAGATAAAAGAGAAACCGCTTAAAACATAGGGGAAAGGAGCAATAAGTAAACATGAATGGAACATAAGAGAGAGAGAAAGAGAGAGAGAGAGAAACAAAACTTATAGAATCTTAAGAGCTGGAAGGGATTCCCAGGGGTCATCTAGTCCAGCCACCAGCAATGCTGGAATCTCAGCTGACACGATTCCCATTCAACCACTGCTTAAAAACCTCCAAGGAAGGAGAACCCACCCAAAGAAATCATCACAGCAAGTCAGTTCTCAAAAGCCCGTTGGAACAAGAAAGCTGGACAACAAGGAGGGAGCCGGTCTGGCTTCCCTAGGCAGGGAGTTCCAAAGTTGCCTAGGAACAGCCACCACCAAGAAGGCCCTCTCCTGCGTCCCCCACCCAGCACGCCTGTGAGGGTGGTGGGACCAAGCTTGGCTCTGTGGTGGCGAGAGGGAGATACAGACCAGAGGTTGACTTGCCAAGACGATGGGCAGTCTGAGTCCAGTGTTCCACCGAGGTCTTTCTAGGGTACCTGAAATCACCAGGAAGGAGTCTGATGTGGCAGCTGGAGCCTTCAGCACACCAGCACCACCATGACCGCAAGTCCTGCCATGCAAACCCTGCAGGGAATCTGCTCCTCTTCCAACTGATACAACTTACCTAGAGCTGCGTCCGACCCAGGCATTAACCGGGGTCCACTTTTGACAGCGGCGAGAGGGCAAACTGAGCTCAGAAGACAAGGCAAGGAGAGGGAACAGGGAACTGAACTCAGGGAAGAGTGTGTTCCTGCCTTGGGAAAACCTTCCCCTTGCAGAACCTAAAATGACCCCCTGCACACACAAACACAGGTGCTCTGGCCTTTCCCGGGATGACGTGGATCGTCCGAGGTTGCCCTTGGGACCCACAGACCAATGCATGCTCCCCGGGAGAGCGGCCCCGATCCCCTTGCCAAAGCTCAGCTCTGAACAACAACAAGCAGAGCGTCCAAGTGATTGCTCAACAGAGTGCAAACAGGGGCTGGGGACATAAGGAGAGCCTGGTGGATCCAGCCAGGAGCCCATCTTGTCCTGCATCCTGTTCTCATAGTGGACAACTTGATGTCCAGGATCCGAGAACAAGAGCGCTCTCCCCTCCTGCATTTTCCAGCAACGGGCATTTGGGCGTATTTCTGCCTCTGAACTAGGAGCCACCGATAGCCCTCTCTCAAATAGCTTGTGTGATTCTTTCTTAAAACCACCGAGGTTGGTGGCCACCACTGCTTCCTGCAGCAGTGAGTTCCACAGTTGAACTACACACTGCGTAAAGAAGCACCCCCTTTTCTCTGTTCTGACTCCTCCAACGTGCAGCTTCATTGCACTGCACATAAGCATAAGGAACAGCTGCTGGATCAGTATGGAAGCTGCACTTCTCGGGACAGGATTGTGTTGCGAAGAATTATCAAAACAGCAGAGAGTATCATAGGCTGTTCATTCTCTACCTTAGAATGTATCTATACCATCAGGTGCCACAGAAAGGCATTAGACATATCAAGAGACCCATCATACCAGAGCCTGCAATAAACTCAGATGCCAACTTTGCTGCCACATAAACCCGGACAACACCATTACTGGTCCCAACAACATCAAACATACCATCTCAGGACTATTTAATTGCTCATCTTCCAACATTGTGTATGCAATCAAATGGCAACAGTGCCCTTCAGCTCCCTATATTGGACAAACAGGCCAAACCCTACGCCAAAGCATAAATGGACATAAATCTGATCTCAGGAATCACAAGACAGAGAAACCAGTAGGAGAACACTTCAGTCTCCCAGGACATTCTATACAAGATCTCAAAGTAGCTGTCTTAATACAAAGGAATTTCAGAAATAGACTGAAAAGAGAAGTGGCTGAATTGCAACTAATCACCAAACTTAAAACCATGGAGAAACCTGGTCTGAACAAAGACATTGGATTCTTATCTCATTATACATGACAAAGCTATTTTTAGCCATCTCACCCCTTGCCTTTCCCTGCAAGACTAATTGCAGCAGTGTTAAGAGTCATCAACAGGTTTCCCACACCTCTCAGCTGATCGCCCATTCCCACCACCCTCTGAGTAATACCCCTCCTCACTCCCTCACTATATATAAGGGTCTGGTGACTTCCGTTTCAGTGTATCTGAAGAAGTGTGCATGCACACGAAAGCTCATACCAAGAACAAACCTAGTTGGTCTCTAAGGTGCTACTGGAAAGAATTTTTTATTTTATTTTGTTTTGACTATGGCAGACCAACACGGCTACCCACCTGTAACCATCACACCCTGGTCACCATTTCTTTGAGCTTCTGCCATCAGGACGGAGATACAGGACAATGAAGGCGAGAACGAGCCGTCTCCAGAACAGTTTCTTTCCTAGAGCAATTTTGGCTTTAAATGGAAACTCTGGATTCTGAAGTCATCTTATTTTATTTGCTATATTGTCCTGTATTGTACTGTGCTTATTAGTATTTTCAAATTATGTGGAGTGCCTTATTTGAGTTGATATAGCAACCGAGGAATTTCGTTGTTTCCCGCAAGGGGACAATGACAATAAAGATCTATTCTATTCTATTGCCCCTGTGGTCCAGCCTCCTGTTCTCACGGTGGCCAAACAGATACCCGTGGGAAACCAAGGAGCAGGATCCGAGCACAAGAACACCATGGCTTGACCCCTGTGAGAAGAGGATGCTGGACTCGGTGGGCTGTTCTCCGGTTCTTATTGACACCCGACTTTTGAGAAGGGAAGCAGAGTCACAGCCGAGGAAAGCATCCAGCCCGGGGCTGAGGGCAGTGGCTTGCCTCCCCTCCCTTCTCCCACATCGCCATTCCTAAGTCTAAGGCTGCATGAAAACCAAATGTGACAGGAGGGAAGTGACCTCTAGGCTGGGAACGGAGAAGTCCTGGAGGCCGGCTCGGCGGGGAGGGAGGGCGGGAGCGTCCCAGCACCTGCCGGCCTGAACTTTGACGCTGACCTGCGAGGAGACCACGCAAGGGAGAGGATTCCAGAGGATTTTTGGCAGCGCTCGGCGCCCAGCGCTCCCTCTCGACGGCTCCTCTGGGCCCGGAGAGAGGCTCAGCGCATTAGATCAGCACGTGCAACAACGTGCGAGGCGTGAATGCCGTCATGTGTGTACTTGTGCGCGTCTCCTGTGGCTTCTCCGAGCCCAAGCCGGCGGAGGGAAGAGACACAGGCACAGAGGCTGAGGAAAACGTAAGGGCAGGCTCGGTGCGTATGGGAGAGAGAGAGAAAGAGAAGGGGTGGTTTGGAGGGGTGGAAGCGTGTCAAGAAGCAGCGTGGTGCAATGGTTAAGAGTGTTGGGCCTAGACCTGGGAGGCCAGAGTTCGAATCTCAGCTTGGTCATGAAGCTCACAGGATGGCCTTGGGCCAGACGCTGTCTCTCAGTCTAATCTACCGCCCAGGGCAGTTGTGGGAATTGAACAAAGACTAGGACCTGGGAGAGACCAGGGTTCAAATCCCCTCTCAGCCATGAAGCTCAGGGCCGACCAAACTTGTTGAGCTTTTTTTTTTTTTTTTTTTTTTTTTTTTTACATTTTAGCCCAAATTTGTGGAGCTTTTTTTTTAGGATTCAAGTTGTTGAGCCAAAGTTGTGGAGCTTCCCCCCCCCCCAATTTTGGAAATGCCTGCCCAAACCACTACACCACACTGCCTCCAAATTGGCTCACTAGCTTGAGTTATCAGCCACCATTAGCCCTTATGAGCCGCTTTGTGGGGGCACGCCTTCTCTCCAGCCATGCTGGACTCAAAACTATAGACTGCACGGTCTCTACAACCCGGAGCTAGCCAAACCCAAAACACAGCCCAGCAGCCAGCTCCACCAGCAACTAGGAAGGCTTGCTGGCTTTAGTGGTTGGGGGGGGGAACGACCCACCAGGGCTGTTGCCAGGTAGCTCCCAGGCACAATTGGATTGGCTCAATGTGTCCCAAGTCCTGCAGCCTTGGCAAAGGCTGATCTCTCAGAGGGAGCAAAGGGGGGGATTTTTCTGACACCCCCCCAAGAAAACCCTGCCATTTTCCTACATGAATATTTTTATTTTTTTGCAGGTGGTGATGGTGCAATTTGCTTGCCCTTGCCTGTGTGTATTTCTGTATAAATGCAATGTTCCCGTCGCACTGTCTGGGACTGCGAGGTCAAAGTCACTCCCAGGGCAGACGTGACGGCACAGTTCTTTCGGACATTAGTTTCTGATTGCTAAACCAACGTGGTTTGGAGCAGCCTGGAGGGAAAGGCAATTGAGCCAGCTCCAAAAGCATGCCAGTATCTTCTGTCACCTGCAGGAGGGTTTCTCCTCGCAACCGTTTGGAAGCCAGAGGGAGGGAGAAGATAGTGCCTTGGGGGGCTGCCTGAAATGGGTCTTGGTGGGCACCCTCTAAGTCCCACGGGGGAGATTGGTGGCCCAATCCTGAAGTCCCATTGAGGGCCCCACCAAAGTCAAGACAAGAAATCAGGTAGGTTTTCCTCCAAATCACGTTCCTTAGAAACAGACACACAGTTATCTGGTCTCATTTCAAAGATGGATGAACTCGCATCTTTGACTTTTTGTGCAAGGCAAGCAACAAGACATGGGGGAAAGGAAAGGAAAGTTTCAAAGTAAAGCAAAATACAGGCTAGTACAGGGGGAAAACCATCATGATCCCTGGTTCTTTATATATAAAAAAAAGTTCAGGCAAATATTAAAACTGGAACAAAAACGTTTCAGGAAAACCCCTGTGATGAGAGTGCTTCTTCGCAAGGAGGGTAGCACCCCAGGTAACCTAAGAAGATAAGATTCGCCAGCATCCTGCTCTCATGGGGGCCAGCCAGAGGCCCCAACCGGAAGCCCACAAAGCAGGATTCGAACACAAGAGCCCTCTCCCCTCCTGCAGTTTCCAGCAGCTGGTATTGAGAGGCTGACACAGTCACTGGATGGGAAACTCCTGGAGGGTCACTGAGGATGACTTCAGACAGGTTTATTTTTGGCCTCGGTGCTGTTTAGAGAGGGCTGCAGAACATACTGCTCTCTACAAACCTCAGCTTTCAGTTTTATTCTCTTATAACTAAACAAAACATGCATCTAGCTTCACTGAACGGTTGCGCGAATATGTCCACAAATGTCAGAAGCCGGAGGAGTAGTCAACGAGGTTTCCAATGACCATGGAAGATGATGGAAGGCAACCTGTTTAGCAAAGTAACTGCTGGGCGTTATCCAGTGATACTTGATACATCCTCTTTCATTTTCAGGAGGAGGACATTCAGCAGGTAGCCACAGAAACCTAGGAAACTGCCATATACTGAATCTGACCCATGGTCCAGCTACGGAAGCAGCTCCCCAGACTTTCAAACAGAAAGGTCTCCCATCCTAACTTGGAGATACTGGAGATTAAGAAGAGCCTGCTGGAACGGGCCAGCGGTCCTCCTAGTCCAGCATCCTGCTCTCACAGGGGCAAACAAGACCAAAACTTTCCCCTCCTGTAGTTTCCAGCAACTAGAATTGAGAAGCATTGCTGCCTCCAACTGTGGAAGCAGAGCACATTCATCAATAGCCCTCTTCTCCTCCATGAATTTGTCTGAGTCTCTTTTAAAGCTATCTAGACTGGTGACCATCCCTGCCTCATGTGGCAATGAGTTCCATAGCTTAACAACCTTTTACAGTTTTTTGTAACTTTTTAAAATAACAATAAAGATTTATTTAAAAAGCAACAACAACAATGCACTACGTGAAGAATAGGGACACGGGTGGCGCTGTGGTCTAAACCACTGAGCCAAGGGCTTTCCGATCAGAAGGTCGGCAGTTCGAATCCCCGCGACGGGGTGAGCTCCCATTGCTCGGTCCCAGCTCCTGCCGACCTAGCAGTTCGAAAGCACGTCAAAGTGCAAGTAGATAAATAGGAACCGTCCAGGCGGGAAGGTAAACGGAGTTTCCGTGCACTGCTCTGGTTTCGCCAGAAGCGGCTTAGTCATGCCGGCCACATGACCGGAAAAACTGTCTGCGGAAGCGGGCAAACACCAGCTCCCTCAGCCTGTAAAGCGAGATGAGTGCCACAACTGGACTTAACTGTCAGGGGTCCTTTACCTGCTGATGTGGTGTAGTGGTTAAGAGCTGTGGACTCATAATCTGGGGAACCGGGTTCGTGTCTCCGCTCCTCCACATGCAGCTGCTGGGTGACCTTGGGCTAGTCACACTTCCCTGGAGTCTCTCAGCCACACTCACCTCACGGAGTGTTTGTTGTGGGGGAGGAAGGGAAAGGAGAATGTGAGCCGGGGATATCAAATCTAAACTCCTCCTCCGCCTCCTCCCTTCTTTCTTCTTCTACCTTTACATGAAAAATGGCTTTATTTTATCTATCCTCAATATCCCAACGTTCAATTTATTTGGGTGTGCATGACTTCTAGTGTTACGCGAGAGGGATAAACACTTTTCTCTAACCTCTTCCTAAATGCCATGCCTAATTCTATAAATTTCTATTCTGTTGCCTCTTCCTCGGCTTTTCTCTAAACCAGTGTTTTTCAACCACTGTTCCGCGGCACACTAGTGTGCCGTGAGATGTTGCCTGGTGTGCCGTGGGAAAAATTGAAAAATTATATATAGTCAATATAGGCACAGAGTTAATTTTTTTAACATTTTCTAATGGTGGTGTGCCTCGTGATTTTTTTCATGAAACAAGTGTGCCTTCAACCAAAAAAGGTTGAAAAACACTGCTCTAAACTAAAAAGTCCCAGACGCTGCAACCTGGGACCTTCTGCAATGCAAAGCAGATTCTCTTCCACCAAGTGACAGCCTTTGCCCAGGCTTTTTGCTGAGTTGTGATTTCTGAGGTGGGTAGGGACATTTGCCATGGTTTCCCCAGTGCGCTGGAGCCAGGATGTCCACAGTCTGCATTGCAACACTGTAGGAGACTTACAGTTTAACATTAACAGATGGCTTTTCCAGTCACTCTGCTTTCAAAGGTGACAACTTCTCTTAGATAAGGGCAGCAACTCTATTCAGAGATGCTATCCAGGGTTGATTGTGATCAGTGGTAATTTGCAGAGACAGGGATATTAGCAGAAAGCAGCGAAAGGAAGTTCTGCAAGGGGTTCTGCAGCGTTTTCTGGGAATCACTTATTCGCTCCGTGGATTGGGAAGATATGGGATGGAAATACAGTGGTTCCTTCCATTCCAGAAGCCCGTTCGACTTCCAAAACATTTGGAAAATAAGGCGCAGCTTCCGGGCTCCTGCAGCCAATCGGAAGCTGCGGAAACTGTGTCGGACGTTGGGGTTCTGAAGAACGTTCACACACTGAACACTCACTTCCAAGTTTGCGGTGTTCGGGAGCCAAAAAATTGCATTTGCAAGGTGTTCAGGATATGACTGTACTGGATAAACATCTAGCCTAAGACCTGGTTCTCAAGGTGTAAAAAGGTAAAGGACCCCTGAATGGTTAAGTCCAGTCAAAGGCGACCACGGGGCTGCAGTGTTCATTTTGCTTCAGGCCAAGGGAGCCGGCGTTGTCCACAGACAGATTTCTGGGTCATGTGGCCAGCATGAGCAAACCGCTTTTGGCACAACAGAACACCATGACAGAAGCCAGAGCACAAGGAAATGCCATTTATCTTCCCGTCAGAGCAGCACCTATTTATCTACTTGAACTGGCACGCTTTCGAACTGCTAGGTTGGCAGAAGCTGGGACAGAGCAACAGGAGCTCACCCCATCGTGGGGATTCGAACCATCGACCTTCTGATTGGCAAGCCCAAGAGGCTCAGCGGTTTAGAACACAGTGCCACTCGCATTCCCTAAATCCACAGCGCCACCCAAGTCTCAAGGTGTATGATGTTGTTTTACATGATACTGAAAACTGTCCTGTACTCCTTAGATGAAGCGCGGGATATACATTTAATAAATGAAAAAAGGAAATAAGGAACCCTCTGCGTCTTGAGCCATCCCCCCTTCCATGGTCCCTATTCCCCAGGACAAAACACTCACTGCCCTTATCCGTCCCACATTTCAGTGTGGCTGGTTTGTGGACGAATCTCGGAGCGGATCCGTTGGCGCAGCCGGCATCGAACTCTCAGCCTCCCTGAAAGCAGCAAGCGCCCCGGTCCTTGCTGTGTGCAAAGAAAAGCGATTCATCGCTCCAGATTCTGCCCCGTGCCAGGAGGGTGTGGCTATAAAATTTGGCACTTCTTGGCACCACTGTTTGCAATTAACTCCTTTTGACTCTGCAAGGAGACAAATGACTGTAATTTACAAATAGATTTTATCTGAAAACGAGCGCCTTGCCTGACACCTATTGATTTGCGCCCCCTTCTTGAGGGGATAGCCTGCAATTAAATTGTCACATTCTTAATACCCAAGGAAAAAGCCAACAGATACCACATCATCTGCTTCTGGATTACAAAAAAACAAAAACAAGAAACCTGACCATTTGCCAGGTTTGCTTTTTATTCCAGAGTCAGCAAGGGATCAGATTTATCTGATAGGAAGCTGGGCTTTTATCTGCCTGGCTGAGGCTGCCAGATCAGAGGCAGAGGAAGCTCAAATTATGTCTACAAACACCAGTTAACTGTGGGTGGACTGCCTTTGTCCAGAACTCTATTCTCAGGAGGGTGGAAGAAGCCCAAATGTTGGTGTTATTTGCTTCTGGGGCCAATGGGGCGACAGACGTCTGCACACCCATTAGCTTTGGAAAAACCCAATGGGAGATCAAGATTTCTGTGTTTCCCTGCTATGGGTGGAACCCCATGCAATAAAAAAAACAGGGTGCAAGTGAGCTTCTGATTCTTCCCTCACTTCTTTGATATGAATGATTTTTATGGAAATGATCATTTTGTTGTTGTTGAGTCGTTCAGTCGTGTCCAACTCTTCATGACCCCATGGACCAGAGCACGCCAGGCACCCCTATCTTTCACTGCCTCCCACAGTTTGGTCAGACTCATGCCAGTCGCTTCGAGAACACTGTCCAACCATCTCATCCTCTGTCGTCCCCTTCTCCTTGTGCCCTCCATCTTTCCCAACATCAGGGTCTTTTCTAGGGAGTCTTCTCTTCTCATGAGGTGGCCAATATACTGGAGTCTCAGCTTCAGGATCCGTCCTTCCAGTGAGCACTCAGGGCTGATTTCTTTAAGGATGGATAAGTTTGATCTTTTTGCAATCCATGGGACTCTCAAGAGTCTCCTCCAGCACCATAATTCAAAAGCATCAATTCTTCGGTGATCATAGAACCATAGATTTGTCAAGCTGGAAGGGACCCCTTGCACGTCACCTTAAACAGACTTTGAGGAAAGCCAAGCAGAGTCTGAAGTGGATTGCGGTTTTTGAGACAGACCCAGAAATGCAGAAAATGGAAGTTGATTTGAGAGACATGCCAATGTACCTTCTCAAAAGTCTCTTTGAAAAAGGAATCTGGAACTTCAGTTTTTGGCACTAAACAAAGTCGAAAGTTTCAGCGCGGCCTTGCTGTCATCTTCCGTAAACGCAAAAATGAAATCAAAGGCAACAGAAAGATCTTGCCTTCCTGCCACGTCCCCGTTGCAAGGCTGAGACTGAGCAGAACAGGAAGCGTGCTAAAAAGTTAAGCCGCTTTTCGGCTAGCAAATGTCACAGGAGACTGAGCTACGGAGGATTAGGGTGGGATATCGGCAGCTTAGCAGGCGTTCAGGGGGTCCGGGCTTAATTACACACCAAAAGCCCCGGGAGATAAAGTGAACGGGCGGCAGCAGAGTTGCCGGGAGAGGAAGAGTCTGACCATCTTGGCAGCTTAAGCAAGAACAACTTTCTCTATCTGCATCTGTCAGGCATAAGCTGCGCCTGAATCTCTTCCACGCAGGGAATAGGAGGATGGGGCAGCCGATACGAGACCAGACCCTGTGGCATCAACACACCAGCAACCAGGCCCTCTTTTCCCCCATCAAGACTTGGCCGGTTCGCAGGCAGCCATAAAAACTCTTATGAGAAGGGCCTGTTCGATCAGGCCAGTGGCCCATCTAGTCCAGCCTCCCAGTCCAGTCAACTCATATGGGCAAAGCCAGCCTTCCGGAAGTTATGTTCAATTTCAATGCACTCCAAAATTGCACCCAACTTCGGAGCTGGTAGTCAAGTTCATGTGTGCGACTGGTGAAATAATGATGGTTGCCTTATTTATATAGCAGCACCCTGAGGGATGTGGGTGGCGCTGGGGTCTAAACCACTGAGCCTCTTGGGCTTGCCAATCAGAAGGTTGGCGGTTCGAATCCCCGCAATGGGGTGAGCTCCCTTGCTCTGCCCCAGCTCCTGCCAACCTAGCAGTTTGAAAGCACACCAGCGCAAGTAGATAAATAGGCACCGCTGTGGCGGGAAGGCAAACGGCATTTCCGTGCGCTCTGGTTTCCATCACGGTGTCCAGTTGTGCCACAAGTGGTTTAGTCCTGCTGGTCACATGACCCGGAAAGCTGTCTGTGGACCAACGCCGGCTCCCTTGGTCTCAAGCGAGATGAGCGCTGCCAGGGGCGTAGCAAGGTAAATTGGTACCCGGGGGCAATTTTTTTTTTGACAACTCCCCCCCCCCCAGAGGCATAGGAAGGTCAGGTGGTACCCGGTGTGGAAAATTTCTTGTCACCACCCCATTGATTCCCCCCCCCTGCAAAAATGGTTTAACGTTATTTCATATTCTCTTACAAAGTAATAATAACAAGTAATAATAATAATAATAAACTTTTATTTATATCCCACCCTCCCCGGCCAAAGTCGAGCTCAGGGTGGCTAACATCAGGTACATAACATTGGTATAAAATCAAACAATAATTACATTACCTCCTAAAAACATCTCAAAATCAAATTAAAGTCTAACTAGATGACTTTCCACAGGGTTAGGGTTGGGAACAGTAAGTGCTCCACTGAACTGAAATTTCAGCCTTCGTGACACAGGAAAACAGCCAAGTGAACAGCTATTTTGGTGGAGGAGGGTCAAGATATTAACCAATATGCATGAAATTTCATATATAGCTATATAATCTCTAGTATAGTAAGATAAAACCTTTGGAGCAGGCATTTTCAAAAAAAACAAAAATTTCAAAAAAAAATGTTGCTTGATGATTTGTCACCCCCTCCATTATGGAACCCGGGGCGCCCCCCACCCCCCTTGCTACGCACCTGAGCACTGCAACCCCATAGTCGCCTTTGACTGGACTTAACCGTCCAGGGGTCCTTTTACCTTTCATAGCAGCACCCCTATACATGGGACTTTACAGAGTTAACATAAGCAAAAAGGGATGTCTTCATGACCCGAGGAGAAGCAGGGTGGCAAGTCAAATGGAGCTAGACAGTTATATATTTAGCATTCATTTCAGGTGAGGGTGAGGAATAAAATTACTACCCGTCTTGGGAAACGGAGATCACCATTTGCTACAATGATTCTCGGTACTTCACTCCTGCGTGTAGGGACTCCAATGTAACTCCCTCTTTGTTCAGTGGGGCTCACTTTCACTCGCAGGGACGGGCGCTTGAGCTGTTCCTATTGTTGGCAATGGCCTTGAACAACACGTGCTTGAAAAGGTGTAATAAAACTCTTGAAGAAATACGGTAATCTGCTATGCAAGTGGTTGTCCTGGATTTCAAGGCCTTCTGAGTACTGGGCATATATCCATTTATATATAGGAGTGCAGAACGCAGCCCCTTCCAGCCTGGAGGAGAGATTGCCACGGCAGCCAGGAGGAGGCGCTGTTGCTCAGCGCGGACAGGCCCCGATTTCGCACCCCTGCCTCCAGTGCCGTGTGAATGTCAGTTTGATGGGTGACCCTTGCATGTCAATTTCACTCAAGTCAGAACTGACAAAAATTTAGAGTGGCACTCAGACGCATCTTCCATCTTTTCAAGAGAGACTCACATTCCAAAAATAACTACTTGCGCCGATAGAAAGCCAAACCTTATTAAAAACCATTTCCTTTCCTTCCACCTCTCTTTTTGCAGGGTTTGATTTTTTTAAATTATTATTTTTACATCATGGGCCAAAGGCAGCCTGGCTAAAAACCACACACACTTTTTGTGGCATGACAGCTAAGATCATCCTGTGCAAAAAGACTAGGGACCAGAATCAAATGTTGCCTTCTGCGACAAGTCACTGCAGCCATCAGGGATTCTGCTCCAACACACAAAATGGGTGTCCTGTTCGCCTGCTATAATTTGGCCACCAAAGAAAGTGGAACAGCACAATCCATGGGGATGTTTTTCTGGGCAAACCACACTGCAAAGAAGGGGAGCTGCACGAGGGCGCTCTCAACTGTGCCATTGCACAGCTCCAATTCCTTTCAGCTCAGCATGCGCAGGAAAACATTCCAGGGAATTCTGCCCAGATTGCGGCAACCAGATATTATGTTTGGATGAAAAACAAACAAAACGGGCCTTGTCTTTTCTTTTCTGAACAAAAATCGATCGCCATCCCTGGAAATGTGAAGGGAATCTTTTTAGTAAAAGAATGAATGAATGTTCTATTGAGTAGCAAGTACCCCCTCGGTACAGCTGAAGGGCCAGTCGATTTGTTCATCAGCAGCAATCAGGAACCAAATTGCCAGGTTCATTTAAAGGAGGAAACATTTTCTGCCCAGCACGAAACTCCAGAAAAGCATGTGGGTTTTTTTATTTTGTAAAATGTATATCCCAGGTTGTTAAGGCTTTTTTTGCATACTAATAGTAACATCTTGAACTTGTCCCAGGAGCAGATCAGTAACCAGTGCAGATCTCTGAGCACGGGTGTTGTATGCTGATAAGGCCGGATCAAGTGTGAGGGACGCCCCGTCGATGCTGCCACGGACTTTTTGCGAAGGCTGTTTACAAAATCTTGACCTGGATTTTGAGAGGATTCTGGCCAACCAGACCAAGGGGCACACAGAGAATCAACTACAAGGTGGTGGGCTTCATGGACAGCTCCGCTGGTGAGAGCCTGGTGGTGATAAGGCCGAGGCTGCAGTCTCGATCCCAAAATGGGACATCTGAATATTCCTACATTGCAGGGGGTTGGACTGGATGATCTTAAGGGTCCCTTCCAACTCTACATTTCTAGGATTCACTAGGCTAGTGATCTTTGGATGTTTTGGATTACAATTTCCGTCAGTCCACAACTTCAGGTCTACGCACCAGGGTGTGTGTGTGTGTGTGTGTGTGTGTGAGAGAGAGAGAGAGAGAGAGAGAGAGAGAGAGAGAGAGAGAGAGACTGGGCACCAGGTTGGAGAAGTATGCTCTAGTGAGACTAAGGACTCAGCTAGGTAAAGGTAAAGGGTTTCTCCATAGCTCTGCATGGAGTTAAAGCAAGCAGACAGGATCCCAGCAGTAGTTCCAGGAGTAAACCCATAGGCAAATGCCAGGGCCGGATTTAGGTCTGATGAGGCCCTAAGCTACTGAAGGTAATGGGAACCTTTATATGTCCACCTGTCCTTTGTCAACAACGAATTCTCACTCTTTTTGTGTTGAATATATGCAATATGGTAATTTATGGACCTAATAGGTATCTAAAGCCATTTGCACATAACAAATAGGAGCCTACACAACACGAAAGACTTGTTGCTGTATGTAGGTTTTATTTTATTTGGTTTTTTTATCTTATATTCTGGAAATGAAAAGGTAAAGGGACCCCTTACCGCTAGGTCCAGTCGGAGACGACTCTGGGGTTGCGGCGCTCATCTCGCATTACTGGCCGAGGGAGCTGGCGTACAGCTTCCGGGTCATGTGGCCAGCATGACTAAGCCACTTCTGGCAGACCAGAGCAGCGCATGGAAACGCCATTTACCTTCCCGCCAGAGCGGTACCTATTTATCTACTTGCACTTTGACGTGCTTTCAAACTGCTAGGTTGGCAGGAGCAGGGACTGAGCAATGGGAGCTCACCCCATCGTGGGGATTCGAACCGCTGACCTTCTGATCGGCAAGCCCTAGGCTCTGTGGGTTTTTAGACCACAGCGCCACCCGCATTGTACATCTAGTTTTTTTTCTCCTTTAATTTTTTTTGGGGGCCCCCAAGAAAGTGTGGCCCTAAGCTTTGGCTTGTTTAGCTTATACGGTGGTACCTCTGGTTACGTACTTAATTCATTCCAGAGGTCCGTTCTTAACCTGAAAATGTTCTTAACCTGAAGCACCACTTTAGCTAATGGGGCCTCCCACTGCCGCTGCGCCGCTAGAGCACGATTTCTGTTCTTATCCTGAAGCAAAGTTCTTAACCTGAAGCGTTATTTCTGGGTTAGCGGAGTCTGTAACCTGAAGTGTATGTAACCTGAAGCGTATGTAACCGAGGAACCACTGTATGTAAATCTGGCACTGGCAACTGCTAGTGCCGGTAAGACGTCCCTAGCAGAACACCAGCGGAAGAGAAGAAGGGGTGGAGGAAGCAAAGTAGAATGATAGAGCTGGAAGGGTCCCAAAGGGTTGCCATGTCTAACACCCTGCAGTGCATCTGAAGTGCCAAAATACAAGGGAACAGCACCGCTTGGCTTTGCAGAATTAAAAAGCCTCTGGAGAGCACAGGCTAAACTGTCTGCTCCGAGGGCAAGTTCTGATTGACAGGGGAACGGACAACCTTGCAAGCTGCAGGACTTCTCCTTCCTCGGAGGTTTTTAAGCCCGGCTCGGGTGGCTCCCTGAATTCCGACTGGAAGCAGAAGTGGCCCCTGTAGAGCGAAATGGGAGGCTGGAGGTGGAGAATCTCACAGGCTTGCATTAAGATGTTTGGGTTTCCTAAGTGGTTCCATCTGTGCGGGATGAATTTTAATGAGATTCGCCACCTGAAGTTTGCCTTGCGTGACGAGACAGTGACAGGAAGGGCAACCTTCCCCCCCTTACCCACCCGCCCTGGGGATTTCCCCAAGTATCGGGCTGCTAACAGTTCCTCTCCGCCAGCTCTTCCATTTTTAAGAATGGAGGAACTCTTTGGGATTCTCTAGCTGCAACTTCTGAATTGCAGGGGGTTGGAAAAGATGAAAGAAAAGGGCGAGGCATCTAAGGAAACTGGTGCGGCTGCATAAGGAGCTTACAGATGGGCCCACATGTCAGAAGGGCGTGTATAAGAAGAAATGGGAAATCACAAAGAAAGAGTAGACACGAATAGCCAACAGTTGCATGGGGAAAGTCAGGCTGGCCGAAGCTCAGAGTGAGCTGAGGCTTGCAAGAGGTTAAAAATAATAAGAGAGGTTTCTTTGGCTACGTGTGTCCAAAGTAAGAGGAAGAACAAGCAAGTGGCAGGTCCTCCGCGTGGGGAAGACAGAGAGACGCTACTGGATGACAGAGGAAAAAAAGGTGGAACTGCTCATCACCTACTTTGCCTCTGTCTTCATCCAAAAGGAAAGCGATGCCCAAACTGGTGATAACAGAATAAATGAGGTAAGGAGGGAGCTGCAGCCCAAAATAGGAATAGAGGTACAGTGGTACCTCGGGTTACAGACGCTTCAGGTTACAGACTCCGCTAACCCAGAAATAACACTTCAGGTTAAGAACTTTGCTTCCGGATAAGAACAGAAATCATGCTCTGGTGGCGCAGCGGCAGCGGGAGGCCCCATTAGCTAAAGTGGTGCTTCAGGTTAAGAACAGTTTCAGGTTAAGAACGGACCTCCGGAACAAATTAAGTTCTTAACCCGAGGTACCACTGTAGTAAGGAAACACCTAGATACTTTAAAGGAATTCAAATCTCCAGGGCCTGGTGAACTGGGTATGTTTAGCCAGGAGAAGAGGAGACTGGTGGAGATTTGAGAGTCATTTTCAAATCTCTACAAGAGAGGTTTCCAACCTTTTGGAGTCCACGGCTCTCTTGACCAACTACAGTCTTTCTGTGGCACCCCTGTGGGGCTCAGGAGCCCTGTTAAGTCACCCCTTGCCTGCTGAGCTAAAGGACCCCTGACAATTAGGTCCAGTCAGGTCCGACTCTGGGGTTGCGGCGCTCATCTCGCTTTACTGGCCGAGGGAGCCAGCATACAGCTTCCGGGTCATGTGGCCAGCATGACTAAGCTGCTTCTGGTGAACCAGAGCAGCGCACGGAAAGAGCTGGCAGCCTCTCATCCTTTTTCGAACACCTTCCCTTGTGGAGACATTCGCCTGGGGAGCTTGGAGCCAGGGTTGTTGCAACAAACAGCTGTGCAAGCCTTTTGGAGGTAGAGACGCAAGAGGGCATCAGAGGAGGGAGGGAAGGAAAGAGGAACAGAAGCCGGTGTTGCCCATAGCACCCCTGACCATCATTCAAGACACCCCAGGGTGCCACAGCACCTTGATTAAAAACCACTGCTCTAAAGGGTTGTCACCTGGAAGAGGGAGCAAGCTTGCTTTCTCCTGCTCCGGAGGGTAGGGCCCGAACCAACGCATTCAAATGGGAAAAAATGAGATTGCGACTAAACATGAGGAAGAACATTCTGATACTAAGAGTCATTTGATAGCGTAAGGTGGTAGGAGTTTTTTTTTTCTTCATGGGAGGTTTCTCATCAGAGGTTGGGTGGCCATTACTCAGGCATTCTTTCACTGTGGTTCCTGTGTTGCAGGGGGTTGGACTAGATGACCCCTGGGGATCCCTTCCATCTCTACAACTCGTATGATTCTATGACTAAGAGGACAGGGAAGTGTTGGATTGCATGACACACACCCCCCACATGTGAGACAGGGCCAAGCCGAGGGGCAGCGGGAGACGTCGACCGATGTACCTGCCGAAGCTTAGCTATGACGCAGCCGTGCAAAGCTGGAAAGAAGAGGCAGGTTGGCTGTCTGCCTCGCTGCCGCCTCTGCCTCCAGCGGGGAAGCTGTCAGGAGCAGTAGAAGGAACAGGTTTGACTCTCGCTAGCTCTGCGGCTCCAAACAGCAGGAGCCTCCCTCCTACACACCAGGCGCTGTGTGCGAGGGAGACAAGAAAGAGATGGGAGAGGGACTCATGGTGTGAGACACCCCCACACCCCCATTTCTTCTTGCAACAACCTGGCACAGAGGTTTTTATACCTACCAACACCTCCAGGAAACCCCCAGTCTCACCACCCCAATGAAAACCATTCCCCCAGGCCAGAGACTCCTGCATTTTGTTAGGGCTCATGCCCCTGGGCTGGTTTTGAGGAGGAAGAGGAGGAGAACATTCGCATTTGAGAGTCTGCATGCCTAAAATTGATGCTTTTGAATTCTGGTGCTGGAGGAGACTCTTGAGAGTACCATAGACTGCAAAAAGATCAAACTTATCCATCCTTAAAGAAATCGGTCCTGAGTGCTCAATGGAAGGGCAGATCCTGAAGCTGAGGCTCCAAGATTTTGGCCACCTCATGGGAAGAGAAGACTCCCTGGAAAAGACCCTGATGATGGGAAAGATGGAGGGCGCAAGGAGAATGGGACGACAGAGGATGAGATGGCTGGACGGTGTTCTCGAAGCGATTGGCATGAGTTTGGCCAAACTACGGGAGGCAGTGGAGGATAGGGGTGCCTGGCGTGTTCTGGTCCATGGGGTCACGAAGAGTCGGACATGACTAAACGACTGAACAACAACAACAACAATGCCTAAAATTATTGCTATTGTTGTTGTGTCAGGAAAGCAGCACAACAGGAAAGAGTTATCCTCCACCACCATGCACTGCAATGCCAATCTGCCCACCCCACACTTTTCAAAAGAGCCAATGTCAAAATGATAATCCAGTCCATCATTTACCACCACCCACTTCTCGCTGTGTTTGGTCCCCAGTCCCTGGGCGGCAGGGACTTAAGAACCTGGGTTTCCAAAGCACACACAACCTTTTGGGATTCCCATCACAGGCTTCTGGTTGGGAACAGCGTGCTGGACGAGGTGGGCTCTCTTTGGCCTGACCCAGCAGACAGGCTCTGCTCCTGTTCCCATGCAAGTCCTAGCACATTCCCCCCGCCGCCGCCAGCAAAGAAAAATCAACCCCAACGGAGGCACGTTAGAGGCAGCGCTCCCCTTCACAGCTGCCCCAAGCAAGGATGGAAGTGTCTTGACAGCTCCTTTGCAGATTTGCGTACAGTCCAAACTGAACAAGCCAAGCAGATTTGAGAAGATTAATGTTAGATTAGAATGGTTTTCCCCAGCCAGAATTTCCCTGTTTCGTTTCTGAACTTTTCCTCTGTTTCTTGGGATGGAGCGAGAAAGCCAACTGGGGGGTGGACAGAGGCCTAGATTGTGTGAGACCCCTGCTCAGAGTGAAAAAACAGTGTGAGAGCAGCCCCCCACCTTTAACTTGCACCCAAGACTATCTCCCAGCTGTTACCTCTTCCCCTTAAGATAGAAAGAAAACCCAAAGCCTAATCTTGAGGAAGGAGGTAGGGGGAGGAGGAGAGGAAAGCTACTTCGAGGAGCAGCATCCAGAAAACTGTTGCAATGGGGAGAGAGGCAGCCTGCTTTTTGCAGAGGTGAGGTCGCACTCCCTGCTGTGGCCCCACCAGCTACAGTGCTCCCTCGACTTACAAATTTAATCCGTTCCGAAAGGACATTCGTAGGTCGAAAAGCTCGTAAGTTGGAAAAGCGATTTCCCCGTAGGAATGCATTGAAGCAGTTTTAAAAAGAAAAATTCGTAAGTCGAGGAAACCGCATCTAAAATTCGTAAGTCGAATAAACCACATCTAAAAGGCCAGCGGATTTCCATTCGGATGTCAAAAAATTCGTTGGCGTGCGGCCACTTTTTCGTTCGTAAGTCGAAAAATTCGGATGTTGAGTATTTCGTAAGTCGAGGGAGCACTGTATTTATTTTTCAAATGCATTCCCCCTCCCTACTTGACAAGCAAAGATAAGGGGGCTCTCATTTCCCCCCACCTCCAGTTAGATCGCTAAGGGGAGGTTGAGATTCCAAAAATATTACTTTCAAGCACTCGTTGCAACACCCGTTGAGGTTCTGCAAATATTCAAACGGTTGCAGAAACCCAGTGATGAGGTGAGCAGGGGGATGAATACACATCTTATTCAGATCATTTTAAAGCTTTTCTCTGCCCCCCACCCCACCCCAGCCAAAGCTCTGGGCAAGACAGGTGTCCCCTTAGTAACCCCACTAACTGCTGGGTCTGTTTCTGCTGCGACAGTCACAGCAGGCAGGATCCCTGGAGTTTCCCTGTCCTTTCCAGCTAGTCTGGCTTGTGCTTTCCTCTCTCTCCCTCTTAAATACTGACCCTACCTGGTCCTCAAGCTCCGAGGACTGGATGTGCATTGAAAAAGCCTCTTCCACAATGAAGGAACGGCAACAGAATCAATCCATGAGAATATAATAAGAGACTGCTGGGTTGAGCCACTGGCCAGCATCTTGCGAGCCAGATGCCCCTGGGAAGCCCACAAGCAGGATTCGACCACAAGAGCTCCCTTGCCTCCTGCGGTTTCCAGCAAGTGGGATTCCGAAGCCTTGCTGCCTCTGAGGATTGCAGGATTGCCCTACGGCCTACGCATTGACCTGGAGAGATCTGACTCCTTCCCCGGTTGCAAGGTATCTCAATCCCCGGCTGCCCCTCATTCTGACCTGCTCAAATCCATTTACCTGAAATACTCCTATGCCGCCTTTCTGCCGCAAAGGGGTACTCAAGGCAGCTCAGAAGAAGATGGAACCCGCTGGACCAAAAAATACAATTTCAGTACAGAAATCAACAGCTGATAAAACCTTCTCTCAAGGCAGCCATAAAAACCAAATCAGAGCAGCACCAGCCGCCAACCTGAGCTGAACCAGAGGCAGCTACAAAGTATATCCTACCTGTTATTACAACGGCGTTAAGTAACGTGGCAGGTAAGGGGCCTCCCTGCAGATCTCTGGAGCATAAAAGGCTGCCACCTTGCCAAGAAATCCCCCTTCCAGACTCCCCCCTTCTGGAATGAGAGAGGAGCAAAGGGTCTCCAGCTCCCACACCTAGCAGGGGATCCAGAAAAGGTGCCATGGAAATTGACGCGAAAGGACGTCCTATTTGAGCATCTTGTCGGCTGTTCTGAGAGAAGGGATGCTGGACAAGATGGGCCTTTGGGCAGATCCAGAAGGGATGCCGCTATGTCCCTATGGATCTTAAAGGGGATAAGGAAAATCCATGCAGAATGAGGCTCTTAAAGGCTACAAGCCACGATGGAGATGCTTCACCTCCAGCGTTGCAGGCAGGATGCCTCTGGGTACCAGTTTCTGGGGGATGCGAGCAGGGAGAGCACTCAGGTCCTATGACACTCAGCTCCTGCTTGTGGGCTTCTGGTTGGCCAGTGTGAGAAGAGGATGCTGGGTTGGATGGGCCTTGGGTATGATCCAGCACGGGTCCTCTTCCATTCTTATGACGAGATTGAGGGGGTGCCCAGAGGTCCAGCAAAGTCAGCAAATCATGCTCCCACCCCTCAGGGTCTCTCCTAGAGAATATAATCCATCTGTGTGACCAAGGCAGTTTCACTCTCTGAGACAAAAGCCAATTGAAATGCTGTTTTGCCAAATGCAAGATGGTTCTTTTAAAATGAGATTCAGAAGAAATGCAAGTGCAAGTGGGTGAGAAGATTACAGATTTTCTTCCAAACAGCAAGCAGTATATACATTAGCAAGCAAGCACCTCAATCTGCCACTGAGAAGCCCTGAAGAAGTGGCAAAGTGACCCCCAGGTAGACTTGATGCACAGCACTGTGGCCACAGTCTATGCAGAGCTTCTGACTGACACTAGATATTTTATAGATTTGTGTCGCTAAGGCCAATACAGGTTCAGCTAAAAGTGGTCATCAACAGACCACACGTCAAAGACCCTTTGTTCAAGAGATACAGAAAGTAATAAAGCAAAGATAGGAAGAACCAGAGGCAGGAAGGGTTGACCATAGAATCATACAATCATAGAATCATAGAATCCTAGAGTTGGAAGAGACCCCAAGGGCCATCCAGTCCAACCCCCTGCCAAGCAGGAAACACCATCAAAGCATTCCTGACAGATGGCTGTCAAGCCTCGGCTTAAAGACCTCCAAAGAAGGAGACTCCACCATACTCCTTGGCAGCCAATTCCACTGTCCAACAGCTCTCATAGTCAGGAAGTTCTTCCTAATGTTTAGGTGGAATCTTCTTTCTTGCAGTTTGAATCCATTGCCCCGTGTCCGCTTCTCTGGAGCAGCAGAAAACAACCTTTCACCCTCCTCTATATGACATCCTTTGATATATTTGAACATGGCTATCATATCACCCCTTAACCTTCTCTTCTCCAGGCTAAACATACCCAGCTCCCTAAGCCGTTCCTCATAAGGCATTGTTTCCAGGCCTTTGACCATTTTGGTTGCCCTCCTCTGGACACGTTCCAGCTTGTCAGTATCCTTCTTGAACTGTGGTGCCCAGAACTGGACACAGTATTCCAGGTGAGGTCTGACCAGAGCGGAATACAGTGGTACTATTACTTCCCTTGATCTAGATGCTATACTCCTATTAATGCAGCCCAGAATTGCATTGGCTTTTTTAGCTGCTGCATAACACTGTTGACTCATGTCAAGTTTATGGTCTACCAAGACTCCTAGATCCTTTTCACATGTACTGCTCTCAAGCCAGGTGTCACCCATCCTGTATTTGTGCCTTTCATTTTTTTTTTGCCCAAGTGTAGTACTTTGCATTTACCCCACGTCAGATCATCGTCTCATCGAAATCACAATAATCGTCTGCAATAATTATCCCATGCAGATGCGTTGAGATGAGCCCCATTATCCGAGAGCAGTGGGAAGGCAACTGCCAGCCTGTGCTCAGGCACCTTGCCCCAGAATGAGAGGTGGTGGGACTCTCCTAAGGAGAAAGGTTGCAGAAAGAAGATCAAGTCCCTACCGGAGAAGAATGGCAGATCAAGTTGATGGACTATGCCAAAATGGGTAAAATGACCGGAAGAATCAGATATCGGGAAGACCAGAATTTTAATAAGGAATGGGGGAAATTTATAACCTCTCTTAACTACCATTGTAAACAGTTAAAATGGTAGGATTGGAATAGCGTTTGTAGTTGAATGGTGAATTTTGGACACAATGGAGATGTAAAAGATGCAGATTATCAAAAAAGATGCGGGAGGAAATGATTAACAATAGGAGGAGGGAAATCCTAAAGAATCTTTGGAATCTTTTTTTCTATGTTGTGTTTCGGTATGTGAATGTAAAATTTTAATCTGAAAAACCAAATTTAAAAAAAATGTGAGAGAAGATGTGATAGAAGTTTTGAAAATTATGGCGTGGAGAGAGTGGACAGAGGACAGTTCTAGTTTTCACCCTCTCGTAGAATCATAGAATTGGAGAGTTGAACCGATGTGTTTGCCCTGCAATGCAGGAATCTTTTGGCCCAATGTGGGGCTTGAACCCACAACCCTGAGATTAAGAGTCTCTATCTTTACTGACATCCAATGAAGCAGAATGTGGGAAGATTCAGGATGGAGAAAAGGAAGGACTTCTTTTGTGCAGCTCATAAAGAATCTATGGAACTCTCTGCCACAGGAAGCAGGGATGGCCACCAACCCAAATGGTTTTAAAAGAAGATGAGACCAGTTCATGGCAGAGAGGATGATCAAGGGCTACTAGCCGTGAGGGCTCTGCTTTGCCTCCGCAGTTGGAGGCAGCAATGGTTCTGAATCTCAGCTGCTGGAAACAGGTCTCTGAATTCAGATACACAAGTGGTAGGCTGGACCTCTCAAAGCATCCTTTAGCTGTAGCAACAACCTAAAGCAACTCCAAAGGAATATGCTGCCCTTTTTATGCCTCCTCAGCTGCAAGAATCTTAGAGGCGTCACGTTGGAAGAGTGAAGGAACACCTAGCAAAAAATTAAAGATAAACCGAGGAATAGATTTATTGAGGAATGGAATAGTTTTCTGTATTATTTAAAAAAGCGATGTGACATCAACACGGGCCTTGCATTGGAATAACCCTTGTCCGAATCTGATTTAATATGGTGGTAAAGCGATATGTGGAATTATATGAATGAAATAACGCAAGAGAGTTGTTGATGTCAGTATCATGTTTTTCTTTTTCTTTTTCTACGGTTTAAACTTATTTGAATTGGTTTAATGGAGAGATGAGATTAGGAAGTCTAATATAAATATTTTAATATATAACTAGCCCTCTTTCTGTTACGAAAGGAATGGCTAGGAAATTATTACTTGCAAATATCTTAACTTATATTTAATCAATACATTTTGGTTACGTAAATGTATCAGTGTTTGTTTGCTTTTCGTATTTACGTAGGTGTATGTGTATGTGTTGTTGAAAATCAATTTAAAATAGAATAAAATAAAATAAAGGAATATCTTGCCCCTGAACTGTAGGTAACCTTCAAGCAAGCAAAAGCAAGCAATTTTAACTGCAAAATGTTGGCCAAATGGGTCACAGTGGGCTACCAAAGGTTCTGGCCATTCTTTCTTTCTGCCTCCAAACGCAGAAATCTTCTCATTGCCACAATAAGTTTATCTAAACAGCATTCAAAAGAGGCAACGTTGGCAGAGAAAAGTTCTTGTTCGCTTCCACCACTGCCACATAAGAGGCCTTGAAGTGAGTCCTTGTCTGTGTTCAATCAGACTCATCATGAATTTCCCTTCATTTGCATTCAATTCATGTTCCAGCTGCTCCATCACCAACAGCTCCAATGAATACTCAGCAGGCAAACTGGTTTTAGCCGGGGTGGGGATGGGAGACATTGAGGAAGGATCGTCCATGTATTTCATAAAATCTATGTACACTGATTGATTGCCCCTCCCCCCCCCCCAAAAAAAACCAACAACCCTCAAAGTGGTTTACCAAGAAAGATAAAAACAATAAAATGATCGCTTAGAAATATTTGCAACACTAATCTAAGACTTTGGAAAAGTTTAAATAGCAATAGACTAAAAACAGATTAAAACACAGAAACTTCCTAAACTTTTTTGAAAGGAGGAAACTGAGAGGAGCTATGATAGCCATCTCAAGGGCTGTCACATGCAAGAGGAAAAGGAGGAGAAGGAGAAGGAGAAGGAGAAGGAGAAGGAGAAGGAGAAGGAGAAGGAGAAGAAGGAGAAGGAGGAGGAGGAGGAGTTTGGATTTGATATCCCACTTTATCACTACCCGAAGGAGTCTTGGTGGACTAGGGGTCTTGGTGGACCACAAGCTTAACATGAGTCAACATATATCTGAAGAAGTGTACATGCACACAAAAGCTCATACCAAGAAGAAACTTAGTTGGTCTTTAAGGTGCTACTGGAAGGAATTTTTTTTATTTTTTTATTTTGTTTTGACTATGGCAGACCGACACGGCTACCTGCCTGTAAATAAGTCAAAAGTGTGATGCAGCAGCAAAATAAATAAACAAATAAATAAATGCTATTCTAGGCTGCATCAAGAGAAGTCTAGTGTCCAGATCAAGGGAAATAATAGTCCCACTCTCTTCTGCCTTGGACAGACCACACTTGCAATACTATGTCCAATTCTGGGCACCACAATTTATGAAGAATGTTGACAAGCTGGAAGGTGTGCAGAGGAGGGCAACCAAGATGATCAAGGGTCTGGAAACCAAGCCTTATGAGGAGTGCTTGAAGGAGCTGGGTATGTTCAGTCTGGAAAAGAGGAGGCGGAGCGGAGATGTGAGAGCCATCTTCAAATATTTTAAGGGCTGTCACATGGAAGAGGGAACATGCTTGTTTTTTCCAGCTCCGGAGGGTAGGACTCGAACCAATCACTTCAAGTTACAAGAGAGGAGATTCTGAGAGCCAGTGTGGTGTAGTGGTTAAGAGCGGTAGACTCATAATCTGGTGAACTGGGTTTGCGTCCCAACTCTTCCACGTGCAGCTGCTGGGTGGCCTTGGGCTAGTCACACTTCTCTGAAGTCTCTCAGCCCCACCCACCTCACATAGTGGGGGAGGAAGGGAAATGTTAGCTGCTTTGAGACTCCTTAGGGTAGTGATAAAGCAGGATTTGTTGTTGTTGTTTAGTTGTTTAGTTGTGTCTGACTCTTCGTGACCCCATGGACCAGAGCACGCCAGGCACTCCTGTCTTCCACTGCCTCCCGCAGTTTGGTCAGACTCATGTTGGTAGCTATGAGAACACTGTCCAACCATCTCGTCCTCTGTCGTCCCCTTCTCCTTGTGCCCTCCATCTTTCCTAACATCAGGGTCTTTTCCAGGGAGTCTTCTCTTCTCATGAGGTGGCCAAAGTATTGGAGCCTCAGCTTCAGGATCTGTCCTTCCAGTGAGTGATAAAGCAGGATATCAAATCCAAAATCTTATTCTTGCGACTCAACATCAGGAAGAACTTTCTGACAGCAAGAGCTGTTTGGCAGTGGAACCGACTCCCATGGGAGGTGGCGGACTCTCCTTGCTTGCGGTTTCCAGCAACTTGGGTTCAGAAACATCACTGCCTCCATCTGTGGAGGCAGAGCAGAGCCCTCCTGGCAGGTAGACTTCAAAAGCCCTCTCCTCCTCCATGAATTTGCCCAATCCTCTTTTCAAAGCCATCCAAGTTGGTTGCCTCCACCGCCTCCTTTGGGAGCGAATTCAAGTATATGCTAAGTTTCCATCGCTAGGGAACAACTCCAAGAGGCACCGTGCTCCCAAACGAAATGTTTGCATTCCTTAATCATACTTTGATTGGTTCATTTAATTATAGCTCGTTCCTTCTCTTTCCTGGACATGCTCTCCTTGATCCTGCTGATAACCAGAGTCTGAATCTCCCAGGGTTGCTGACGTGAAACTCGCCCACACGTCTCCCCCCCCCCCCGCCAGCATCTCAAAAACGGATCTGAGAAAAGAATAATGAGGAAGAGGAATCAGACCCCCCAGCCTTCGGAGGAAGAGTCAAGAGCCCCTCGGACCAAATCCTGTTGTGTCTCGTTAGGGTTGATTTATGGAAGTTGACGCGGTTGCTGACCTTTCACCGAGGCCCGGCCACCTGGGGGGGACTTCTCAGCACGCCAAGGATTGTACAAGCACAAACGAGGAAGAGCGCCAATTACGTCTGGCCTTCCTCGCTAAGGCCATCGGGCATTGGGTTTGGAATGGGGAAGGGCTTGGTCGGAGATCAGACGAGGCCCCCGCAACGCCCATCAGAGCCAACAAGCGAAGCAAATGCTGAAACGCTGGGCCAAAATTCACGGATGCAGAAATCTTGTGATCGGACAAAAGGGCTTCAGGAACATTGTGCCCATCCCAGGTGCGGCTTTCTTAGGAGGGGCTTCTCAAATGCTACTAAGAACTCCAGATGTGCTTTGGGTTGTGTGGGGTTTGCTGGGTGTGTGTGTGTAGAGGAGCAACATTTTCCAGCACTGTCTCCAACTCTGTAATCCAATGACTGGAAAACAAAGGGCAAGCGTGATTCCCGTCCCCCATTTTCATTTTTCAAGGACGTGGGTCTGACTCGCCGCTACGATAGTAGGATTATCATCTTCCAAAGCAACTACTCTATTCCGAACTTAAAAATGGGAAGCATAACGCTGGTGGGTCAACAAAAGAGGTTCAAAGACTCTCTCAAGGCAAATCTTACAAAATGTAGTGTAAACACTAACAACTGGGGAACACTGGCCTGCGAGCGCTCCAACCGGAAAACAGCCTTTCCCAAAGGTGTCGTGGGTTTTGAAGACACTCGAACTCAGGACGCAAGGGAGAAACGTGCTAAGAGGAAGGCACGCTTGGCAAATCCACACCGTGATCAACTCCCACCCGGAAACCAATGTCTCCACTGTGGAAGGGCGTGTGGATCCAGAATTGGCCTCCACAGTCACTTATGGTTGTTGTTCAGTCGTTCAGTCATGTCCGACTCTTCGTGACCCCATGGACCAGAGCACGCCAGGCACCCCTATCCTCCACTGCCTCCCGCAGTTTGGCCAAACTCATGTTAATAGCTTCGAGAACACTGTCCAACCATCTCGTCCTCTGTCGTCCCCTTCTCCTTGTGCCCTCCATCTTTCCCAACATCAGGGTCTTTTCCAGGGAGTCTTCTCTTCTCATAAGGTGGCCAAACTACTGGAGCCTCAGCTTCAGGATCTGCCCTTCCAGTGAGCACTCAGGGCCGATTTCCTTGAGAATGGATAGGTTTGATCTTCTTGCAGTCCATGGGAGTCTCAAGAGTCTCCTCCAGCACCAGAATTTACTTACGGACTCACTTTTAAAAACTGTGTTTATGGAAGACAATCATACTCAGCTACAAGGGATCGCCAAAGAAGAAAAAGTTGGGTCTGAGCTACAAGTTAGAAGTGTGCATCTGTTGAGCTTCAAAGACCCTTACCCGGCAAAAACCTGACCAAATCCTGCAACTCCAGGAGGTTCCAATGGACAGATTGATCTATGTGATTCAAAGCAGCCTGAAGGAAGAATGGAAGTGAGAGGTGGAGAGGGAGAAAATGGATTGAACCTTTGGCAGACGCTTGCAACTCCCAAACACCCATCTTTCAGCCGCAGCGCATCTTGCAGACAACCGGAAACCCCAGACTTTCCACCAGGAGATGCTGGCATTCAGGAGACAGCAGGAGTCCTCTTGGAGCCTGTCTGTGCGGGTGTATTAATAGCCCTTTTGACGGGGAGGGGGGGAGGAATGAAAATGAAATTTCACGGTCTCCCAGATCCTCTTTGAGAGGCGCTCATGTGGGACTCGGCGCTGGGTATTCAGAAAGGGGGCTCAGCTTTTTGACAGCTCTTGTGTTTTCTGGCAGGGCCGCGAGGCATTTGTTGCGAAGCTGTGTTTACGCGGCTTTGATCAGGCATGTTTAACTTTTCGGCTGCGTGACAGCAGCAAAACAACTTTGATACGTGGCTAATGAAACACATTTTGTCGGAGAGCGCCCAACAGGGTCTCGCGCATTCACGGATGCTGGGGCTGGGGGGGGGGGGGAGATAGAGGAGAGTGCAGAAATGTAACAAAGGCAGCTTTCGGGGGGAGGGCAGCGGTGGAAAACACAGAAACAAACAGGGCCGTCAAAACTGCAGCCCAACTCTGGATCCAAAGCAGCTCAAACTGATTTTTTATACTGCCTTTGATCTGACGTAGTCAAAAGAGTCGAGCAAAATTCCCATTCAATTTCATCTGGGGGATTGTCAGGGCAGAAGAGGAAAAGAGGCTTCATGCTCCATGTCCTAAGGGCACATGAAAAGGTAAAACCATGGCTGCCCAGGCCACTTGCCCCAGCCTGTCAGGTGACCGGGAAACTGCTTAGGCTACAAAACCAGAAACTTGCTTTATGCAGAGCGTAAAAGACACCCAGAGTGAGAGATCAGTCACAACATTCAACGCCCTTCCGCCCGCCAATGTTTCTAGTCCTCATGGCGGCAAAAAGGGAGGCAGGATCTTGGGGGGGGGGGTCAGGTATTGCTCCTTGCGTCTCTCCGTGACAAGCCAAGGCAGGGAAATTATGCAAAAACAAGCAGAGCATATGCAAATTCCAACTTTCACAAGCTGTGCGGCCTGCAGAACGGTACCTTTCTTAGGGCAGAAGCTAGATCAGATTGATTTATTTCCCCGCCACAAACACACCGCAATCAAGGGTATCGTATCGACAATCCTGGCTCTAGCAGGCACCAGCAGAGTCTCACTTCTCACAGCCTTGTCTCCGTGGAATAAGAGTTGTAGAGTGGGAAGGTATAGCAACAGAAGAGGGGCAGTTATCAGCTGGGACCACGGCAGCAGCAAATGGTTAAAGGCCTTGGCATGGCCCACCTGCCCTGTCCTGCAGCTCTTGTAATATAATAGCTAACTACATAAATCACATCTCATAGAATCATAGACTTGGGTGGTACCCAAGGGTCATCTAGTCCAACCCCCTGCAATGCAGGAATCTCAGCTAAAGTATCCAAGACAGAGGGCCATCCAACCTTTGCTTAAAAAACTCCAAGGAAGGAGAGTCCGCTACCTCTCTTGGGAGTCTGTTCCACTGATGAATAGCTCTTACTGTCAGAAAGTTTTCCCAAATGTTTAGTCGGAATCTCATTTCTTGTAACTTGGAACCAATGGTTTGTGCCCTACCCTCAGAGCAGGAGAAACAAGCTTGCTCCCTCTTCCATGTGACAGCCCTTAAGATATCTGAAGACGGCTATCCGTTCTCCTCTCAGTCTCCTCTTTTCCAGGCTAAACAAACCCAGATCCTTCAACCATTCCTCATCAGGCTTGGTTTCCAGACCCTTGATCATCTTGGTCGCCCTCCTCTGCACACCTTCCAGCTTGTCAACATCCTCCTTAAATTGTGATGCCCAGAACTGGACACAGGACTCCAGGTAGTGACCAAGGCAGAAGAGAACAGGAATATGACTGCCCTGGACACTAGACTTCTGTTGATGCAGCCTAGAATAGTTTAAGTAATAAATGTTGGAAATGTAAGCAAACAGAAGGAACATTCTTTCATATGTGGTGGTTGTGCCCTAAGGTAAGAGATTACTGGGAGAAGATATATAATGAAATTAAAAAAGTGTTGAAAAACACCTTTAAGAAAAAACCAGAGGCCTTTTTACTGGGTATTTTAGGAAAGGGCATTCCAAAATGTGATAGAAATTTAGTTTTGTATGTCACAACAGCAGCTAGAGTTTTAATAGCTAAGAACTGGAAGACAGAAGAATTACTTACTATTGAAGAATGGCAGATGAAAATGATGGATTACATGGAGCTTGCAGAAATGACCGGGAGAATCCGTGACCAGAGAGACAACGCGGTGGAAAAAGAATGGGGAAAATTTAAATTGTATTTAAAAGAACATTGTAAGATTTAAAGTTAGATTTTTTCTTTTGAAGAAAGGATAGGCTGTAGAATTAAAGATGAGTTAAATGATTTGGATTTAGGATTAAGTTAAGAGGTAGAGGTAGAAATCAATATATGGAGATAGCATTGAGTAAGAGATAAGAGATGACAAGAGAAATGTTGTTGTTAAAAAAGGATAGAATTAGTTTAAATGGGAAGTTACTTAAGATATTTGCAAGGGACGCAGAAGGAGGAGACAGGAGGAAGTCCGATTAAGATGTGAGAAAAATATAGGTTGTTAAAGATAATGAGTTTTTTGTAGTTTTTTGTATTTTTTCTTTTTTATGTAGTTTGTTTTAATTGTTGTCGTTGTTGTTATATGTTTTGTTTTAAAATTGTTCAATAATTTTTTTTTTTTTTTAAATAGAATAGTATTCATTCATTCATTCATTCATTCATTCATTGTTGCTGCATCACACTGTTGACTCATGTTAAGCTTGTGGTCCACCAAGACCCCTAGATCCACTTCGCATGTACTGCTAGTCTCATCTAGTCTGACTATTGGCTGATTCTCAGCAATGCACATACAGGGCGGAGAAATGGAGTCTACCACCTCTTGCTCTGAGGTGCTGGCAGTTGTCGTCCAAAACACCAGGTTGAGGAAGGCTTCCGTAGACAACTGAACGCTTCTTTGCTTTTCTCCCCACCCCACTGCTGAACCTTACAAGTGTTCCCCCCCCCACCCTCCCCAACCAGTGCTGTCCAAGGCACGGTACAAAATTGAAATTTCTCGGCTAAACCTTTATTGAAAAGTCGCTACGCATTACAATCAGCTTTGCAATAGGCTGAGCTTATAAGATCACAGCACAAGACTTTGGCAAAAGCTCATTGCCTCCGCAATCAAACAGATTTAAGATATGCCATGACAACGGACCAGGCAGAACATGCACCAGTCCCAGTCTTGCATGATTCCAACCATTTCATTCCATGGAAGGCTGCAGTGGATTATAGATGGTCACGTTTTAGGAATTATTTTCAGCCTGTAATTGCCGGAGGCAGAAAATTCAGGAACATAGAAATTGGCACTCTCAAGTCACCAGAGGGAGGGGAGAGCTGAGTTTTCAAAACAGGGGATCACCCAGATCCAAGACCCTAGGAATTCATCCCTAAGTGGACTCATATAAAATCAAAGAAAATTGATTCAGCAACGTAAAAGATGACTTACAATTGTCAATTGGGGGGGGGGATTTTAAATCTGTCTTGGCCAACTCAGATGATAATTCATGGACGTTTGAACATGTGTTGCATGCTTGGCATTAGGGTTCATGTACTTTGCAGCCTGGGTGGTGCTGTGGGTTAAACCGCAGAGTCTAGGCCTTGCTGAGCAGAAGGTAGACGGTTCGAATCCCCGCGACGGGGTGAGCTCCCGTTGCTCGGTCCCTGCTCCTGCCAACCTAGCAGTTCGAAAGCACGTCAAAGTGCAAGTAGATAAATAAGTACCGCTCCGGTGGGAAGGTAAACGGCGTTTCCGTGCGCTGCTCTGGTTCGCCAGAAGCGGCTTAGTCATGCTGGCCACATGATCCGGAAGCTGTCTGCGGACAAACGCTGGCTCCCTTGGCCAGTAAAGCGAGATGAGCGCCGCAACCCCAGAGTCATCTGCTATTGGACCTAACGGTCAGGGGTCCTTTTACCTTTTTACTTTGCAGCCAAATATCTAAGAGATGTCACCTGGAAGATGGAGCAAGCTTGTTTTCTGCTGCTCCAAGAGATAGGACCCAAAGAAGTTACAAGAAAGGAGATTCCAACTCAATATCGGAAGGTGGAGGACTCCCCTTCATTGGAGATTTTAAGCAGAGGTTGGATGGTCAAGGATTCTCTAGCTGTGATTGCTGAAACACAGGGGGTAGGACTAGATGGCCCTTGAGAAGCCCCTCCAACTCTGCAGTCCTATGATTCTATGGTCCATCTAGCTCAGAAGTGCCTACTCTGGCGGGCAGCTGCTTCCCAATATTTCTCAGCTCCACCTGGAGATGCTATTGGGGACTAGCCCTTAAACTTACAATCATAAAACTGTAGTGTTGGGGGGGGGGACCCAAAGGGTCAACTAATCCAGCCCACTACCTTGCATGGAAAGCCAGATGGGTGGAGGAAGGGGGCGGTCCACCCTGAGTGTCACCACTGAGAGGGGTGACAAAATGGCGGGGGGCACTCACTGCGGGGCCCGCAGTGCGCCCGAGCCATGCATCTCTCCTGGGAGTGATGTGGTGGCTCGGGAGCCCGCAGTCTCCGTGCTGCCCCAAACAGCCCGCCTGCTGCCTCCCCCCCCCCAGCTGTAGGGCGGCTGAGTGGGAGGAGGCAGGCAGACTCCTCAGAGGCCCCGCGGAGCGTCCTGCCCCAGTTCGCCCCGCCCCTGGGCGCAGGGCACGCGCACCACCCCAGGCGCCCGATCGGTTGGCTTCGCCGCTGCCAGAGGCTACCCCACCACCCCCAGACTTGCTAAGATGAGAAGAGCTGAGGCAATTGGCATGAGGGGGCAGGCTCCATAGGGCTGTGCCAGTCGCCTTTGGAGCAACCAATCTGGAACCTCTGCAAGAAACAAACGTTCCCCGTGGGTTGTGGGGCTTGTGCAAAGGAGGAGATTCCGTAAATGGAAATTCTGCAAATGGAGCTGGTGTGTGTGTATGTGTGTGGAGACATCCCATAAAATCGCTGGGGAGGAAAAATGGCCTGTGCTAAGTGAAACTTTATATATATATATATCCCCTTCTTAATTTCCTTTTCATTTAA
Organism: Lacerta agilis; assembly: GCF_009819535.1. NCBI lineage: Eukaryota > Metazoa > Chordata > Lepidosauria > Squamata > Lacertidae > Lacerta > Lacerta agilis. The sequence goes on from NC_046322.1 coordinate 1,841,970, forward strand.
CATCTTTAACATTTAAATCTCTCTTTTAAATAAAAGGATTTCTTTTCTCTCTTTTGCCTTTGCCTCTCTTAAAATCTATGCCGTTAAAGTGGCCCTATTAAAACCCCAACCTTTGCCAAGTAAATCCTCCCCCAGTAAAAAGAGCTCTAAAGACGGAGGAAATTAGCCGAGATCTGGGATTGATCCCAACCTCCCATAAACGGGAGTACTTTGGGCCATTAATCAAGCTTGGCCTTCGCTTCAGAGGATGGGAGCCTTGCGGCAAGACCTTCCGCCACTAAAAGCATGCTAAATATTTATGGGGGCTGAGCGCTGGGGCTCTCTGCCCGGGCAGGATGGGACCCACTGCCTCCGCACAGACGCTGGCCCCAGTGCTGAGCGCCACGGGCCTCTAACCCGCTAATGTCTCACCCTCCGAATCCCAACTCCTCAAAATCTCCCCTGGGGGGTCTACCAGGCCAAAAGGGGGGGGGGAGCAGCAGATGAAATAGGTCAGGAAATCAGAGGTATCTAGAGTTCAAAGAGCTATTTTGTTCCTTTGGAGCAGATGGACTAGATCAAAGGCGGGGGGGGGGGGGAAGCTACCTCTGTTAACTTCGCCTCTACGTAGTCCCACCCGTTGTTATTTATTTATTTGCTTGCTGCATCTATATCCTAACTTTTCCCCCAAAGAGCAAAAGGAAGGGTACATGGGCTATGATCACCTGGGAGAGCAGGGTTCGAATCCCCACTCAGCCAGAAAACCCACTTGGCAACCTTGAGCCAGTCACCATATCTTACCCTAACCTGCCTCACAGGTCCGGTTACAGGTAGGTAGCCGTGTTGGTCTGCCATAGTCAAAACAAAATAAAAAAATTCCTTCCAGTAGCACCTTAGAGACCAACTAAGTTTGTTCTTGGTATGAGCTTTCGTTTCAGTGTATCTGAAGAAGTGTGCATGCACACGAAAGCTCATATCAAGAACAAACTTAGTTGGTCTCTAAGGTGCTACTGGAAGGATTTTTTTATTTTATTTTATTTTTGTTTATAAATATAATAAATGCATAAATAAAATAAAAAACAAGATACCTAATGCCACGTTCTGTCACTAGGTGTCACTATCGCACTTGCTGAACTCAACTAAAGACTTGACCAAAAGAAAGACCTCTATCCGAACATTTTATTTTGTAATTAACCTGCCACATTGATTGTACAAATCTACTCCAACATCCCCGCATCACTAAAAGAAGAGAACAGATCATTTATTTGCTAAATTTGTATCCCAACCTCCCTCCCAAGGCAGCTCCCTTTTGCTTGGGAAAGTGGTTCATCTTGATTTTCTGGTCTCCAAGCAGCAGAGGAATTGAGCCAGCCCTCTGCAGATTTGTCCTTTTTATAGCAGAGTGGAAACAGCCACCCAAGTCCTGTCCTTAAATTTTAATTCCAATGCACCATCTTTAAATGTGGCTATAAAGTCAAAGCAATTGACTCTGATGGAAACTCTCGGCTTTCCATTTTATGGTCTGCATGTGCTTTGGGCACAGAGAAAAAGTCCGCATCACCTTCCTCCTCACTTCTTGCGATGCAGGAGAACAAATGCAAGAAGGGGAACAGGGGGCTTGAAGGAGGGGGGGTAAAGAGAGAGGAAGCACAGCATACCTGTGAAGAAGAGGGAGGTTTGATGGCATCTCCACGGAGCCACTGGCCCCAAGGGTCATCTAGTCCAACCCCCCGCAATGCAGGAATCGCAGGTCTGCATGGATGGAAAGCCACTGCAGGAGAACAGTCATGGAGTCACCACTTCCAGGGCAGACTGTGGCTGTCAAATGTCAACCTAAGAACCTCAGAAGAGCCTGCTGGATGAGGCCAATGGCCCATCTAGTCCAACCCCCTGTTCTCACAGGTGCCACAATGGGAAAACCACGAGCTTATGGAAGCTCTGGACTAGCTCAGATGGTTGTTGTTGTTGTTGTTCAGTCGTTCAGTCGTGTCCGACTCTTCGTGACCCCACGGACCGAAGCATGCCAGGCACGCCTATCCTTCACTGCCTCCCGCAGTTTGGCCAAACTCATGCTACTTGCTTCGAGAACACTGTCCAACCATCTCATCCTCTGTCGTCCCCTTCTCCTTGTGCCCTCCATCTTTCCCAACATCAGGGTCTTTTCCAGGGAGTCTTCTCTTCTCATGAGGTGGCCAAAGTGTTGGAGCCTCAGCTTCAGGATCTGCCCTTCCAGTGAGCACTCAGGGCTGATTTCTTTGAGAATGGATAGGTTTGATCTTCTTGCAGTCCATGGGACTCTCAAGAGTCTCCTCCAGCACCAGAATTCAAAAGCATCAATTCTTCGGCGATCAGCCTTCTTGATGGTCCAGCTCTCACTTCCGTACATCACTACTGGGAAAACCATAGCTTTAACTATACGGACCTTTGTCGGCAAGGTGATGGTATGGGCTTTTAAACTCAGTTATGGGTTCAAGTCCCACGTTGGGCAAACGAGTCCTGCCTTGCAGAGGGGTTGGACTAGATGATCCTTGCGGTCCCTTTAGCACAAGAGCCCTGCCCTCCCCTCCTAAGGTTTCCAGCCACTGGTATTGGGGCTGGTAGACATCGATAGCCCATGGGCAACCCCTGAACTAAGCCGAGTCTCCTGACTGCATCCTACCCAGATGTCCAGGCTGCTGTCGGGGGGGGGGCTCCTTTGTAAAGTGGTACACCTCCTTCCAGACAATCCCAGCTTCGTTCAGCGGAATCCAGGTCGTTCCGCTGAGGCCAGGAAGCCAAGGATGGGCAGCTGCGGCCAAGACCTGGACCCACCTCTTCTGGAAGACGAGATTTCCCAAGGCTGGTCTCAAACACTGGGATTCCTCCACCACCGTACAGCTAGCTAACATGCCGACATTTGTCAGTGACGCTTTCAGATCCAACCTGGCCATGTCCCCCTTCCCTTCCCCATCGACTTAATGAAGCCCAGAGTTTCCCACAATGCACTGCGGCTCAGGCTCTCCGTGGCCCGGCCAGCTTTTGTCTGCGGCCTGTCATTACTTTCTAATTTCCGCCTCCTCCTCCTCCCCTTCTGCGCTAACCGTCCTCGCAATAATTGTCTTCCCTGACTGCTGTAAACAAAAGACAGGCCCATCAGCGCAGATTAACCTGTACGCCGTCGGCGGAGGCGACTGCCAAACCGAGCCTGTCTCTCGTGGCGACGGCTGCCATCAAACAGCTTGTCCAATTAGAGGCTCCCAGAGAGTCTATCAGGGATTAGGCGGCCCTCGCGGCGGGAAACCTCGGCATGCTCTGCGCCCCAAACAAAGACGTCCCGCACGCCCTCCCGGCCCTCCCTCTCCTCGGGGACCAGAGACATTTCGATGAATGGTATCAAAAGCTGCCAAATAGGAGAATCCACCACGGATGAGGGGCTTTCAATCAAGCAAAGTTTACCTGACGGACAGTTTGGAGCAAGGTAAAAGCAGAAGCTCAGCAGCAAAACACCTGCTCTGCATGCAGAAGGATCAATCCCCGGCAACTTACTAAGAATCAAAGAGCTGGAAGGGACCCCAGGGGTCATCTAGTCCTTCCTCTTCTTATTCTTCTTCTTATTCTTCTTCTTCTTCTTCTTCTTCTTCTTCTTCTTCTTCTTCTTCTTCTTTTTATTCTTTGGTGATGCCTCGTAGCCGAGTAAGATTGTCTTCCGTGAACACGGTTTGAACAATGAGTCCGTAAGTGACTGTGGAGGCCAGTTCTGGATCCACATGTCCTTCCACAGTAGGGACATTGGTTCCCGGAAGGGAAGAAGAAGAAGAAGAGTTTGGATTTGATATCCTGCTTTATCACTACCCGAAGGAGTCTCAAAGCAGCTCACATTCTCCTTTCCCTTCCTCCCCCACAACAAACCCTCTGTGAGGTGAGTGGGGCTGAGAGACTTCAGAGAAGTGGGACTAGTAGCCCAAAGTCACCCAGCAGCTGCATGTGGAGGAGTGGAGACGCGAACCCGGTTCACCACATTACGAGTCTACCGCTCTTAACCACTACACCACACTGGGAGTTGATCACGGTGTGGATTTGCCAAGCGTGCCTTCCTCTTTGCACGTTTCTCCCTTGCGTCCTGAGTTTGAGAGTCTTCAAAGCCCATGACACCTTTGGTTAAGGCTGTTCTCCAACTGGAACGCTTGCAGGCAAGTGTTTCCCAATTGTTGGTTTTTATACTACAATTTTTAAGGTTTGCCTTGAGAGAGTCTTTAAACCTCTTTTGTTGACCACCAGCATTACGCTTTACATTTTTAAGTTCGGAATACAGTAGTTGTTTTGGAAGACGAGAATCAGGCATCCGCACATGACCGGTCCAACGGAGTTGATGTTGAAGAATCATTGCTTCAACAATGGTGATCTTTGCTTCTTCCACAGCAACTTTCCTCAACCTGGAGACAGTGGCGGAGGAACCCTCTCCGGAAGCCGGGGCGGGACACCCAGGGGTGGGGCAAACCGCCCAGTGACGCACGGGCGGCATCTGTAGGGAATGCGGGCGGCATCCCATATGGATGGCGCATGAGAAGCAGCCCGTACTGACTGTGCACATCCTCCACTGCTCTACAGCTGGGGGGGAGGCAGGGGCCATCTTGTGTGTCCCCCGAGTGGCACCCGGCTCAAACCGCCCCCTCCACCCCCCACATCATACACCCCTGCCTGGAGCCCCCTCCTGATGTTCCGGGAGGGTTGCTGGAGGGCGGAGCTGCATGCCACTGGTGGGAGGGGCCAGGGGAAAATGGGGGGGGGGAAATTTGATGCCACTCCTGCATTAGTACAGCCTTCCAAACGTCAAAGACTTTGTACATGCCCATCTCTGCATCCCAAGCAAGCCAAATGAATCATCACATCAGTCAGTAAAGCATGAGACTCTTAGTCTCGAGGTCATGGGTTCGAGTTCCATGTGGGGTGAAAGAGCCAGAAAGAGAGAGGTTGCCCAGGAATTTTTTTTGATATATATTGTTGTTGTTTAGTCGTGTCTGACTCTAAAAGATCAGGCTGAGTTACAAATTAAAAGCCAGTCGGAATAGCTCTGTCTTACAGGCCCGACTCTTCGTTACCCCATGGACCAGAGCATGCCAGGCACTCCTGTCTTCTTGATGGAATATTTGACCCCCACTGCCCCGGTGCTTGAGGTTCCCCAAACTCCTGGGACAGAAAGCCAGACTAGCTCAGTTTTGTCTCCACTGGCTGACAGTGGCTCTCCAGGGTTACAGACAAGAGGTCTGTCCATAGTTAACCTGTGGAACTCACTGCCACAGGACGCAGTGATTACCACCATCTTGGATGGATAAAAAGGCAAATTCATGGAGGGGAAGAGGGCTGTCGATGGTCACTAGCAAGGATAGCTATGCTCTGGAGACAGTATTGCTTCCGAATCCCAGTTGCTGGAAACTGCAAGGAGGGCTCTTGTGCTTGGATCCTGCTAGTGGGTTTCCCAGAACAGGCATCTGGTTGGCCCCTGTGAGGGCAAAGGCCTAGATGGGCCATTGGCCTGATCCTGCAGCCTCTGCTTATGTTCTTAGGTCTGTTCTCAGTCCTGACTGGAGACCTCGAGAGATGGAACCTGGGAGCTTCCGCATGAAAACATGCGCTGTGCCCTCGAGTGGAAGGCAAACCGTCTCTATCTGCGGAGTGCAAGGGTATCCCCTCTTCCCGTTGTTTGGAATAAAATGCTACCTGCTTCCAACCAAGGTTGGCGGAGTTCCTTCCACAAAGGGTTCCAAGCCGGCGCCAGCATCGCAGCAGCTGAAGAGCAGGTCCTTTGCAGAAGATTCTCTGGAGCACAAGGGTGGAAGGCGACCCTATCTATGGGGCGTCCTCAAGGCGAAGGCCGCCCCATGGAACAAGCTGGGGTGTCCGTCATCTGCCAATGGCCCTTCCGTCACCCCGGCCGGCATCCCCAAAGAGCCAGGGCTGCCGCAGGGAGGTGTGGCGGCGGCTCGCGAGGCATAAACAAATAAACCTGACACAAGCCAGAAAGTTTGATGGAAGGAGCCCGTTGGTGGCTCGGCAATTGCTATTAATGGAGAGCTCTCTCTAATTGCTTTTGTGTAATTGGCGGCTGCTAGGCGGAACTGGGTAATAAATGAAATCCAATTACATTTTCTCCCCGTATTTATTTTATTAAGCAGAATTCGTCAAGTGAATGGAAGGCCCCCCTTCAAGGTAATGGCTCGTGACAGAGGAGGAGGCAGCCTTTATTTCACCGCTTGGCAAAGCGCACAGGCGCCCGGTCTCCTCCTCTCCCTGCACTGCACACAGAAATGCCATCCTGGTGTCCAAGAGTGGCAGCATCTCAGGGATGTCAGAAGCTGTTCTGACCACTGGTCCCCTCTAGCTCAGCAGAGTCTGCTCTGGCTGGCAGCGATGGCTCTCTAGGGTTTCAGGAAGGAGTCTCTCACAGACCTACTTGGGAAATGTTACGGGGGGGGGTTGAACCCAGGACCTGCTTCTTGCAAGGCAGGTGCTCTTCATAGGAGCTACGGCCCCAGAGGTGTGCCAATGGCCCGTTTCAAGAGCATCGCCCTGGGCTGGAACATCTCCGGTGTATGAGACAATGTTAGAAACTCATGTATAAGCTGGCACCAAATGGCACCTTGAACCTAGCTTGCGGTCGCCACAACAGAATGACTGTTCACCAGGGGGTGGACTACATGGCCCCTGGGAGACCCCAGAGTGGCTGGGGAGACCCGGCCAGATGGGCAGGGTACAAATAATAAATTATTATTATTATTATTATTATTATTATTATTATTATTATTATTATTCCAATTCTACGATTCTATTATCTCAACTAAATTGCTTAACTTACAATTCACTTGCCCCCAGGAGCACAAAGGTGGGGTTTTTTTCCCAGCTGGAGCTCATTTCCGGCCCCTCCCAGGTGGGCACCACTGGTTGACGAAACACTTGTGAGTTAAATGTTTTGGCTCCCAAACGCCGCAAACCCGGAAGTGAGTGTTCTGGTTTGCGAACGTTCTTTGGAAGCCAAACGTCCAGCTCGGCCTCTGATTGGCTGATTGGAAGCCGCGCCTTGGTTTCAAAATGTTTTTGAAGTCAAACGGACTTCTGGAACGGATTCTGTTCGACTTCCGAGGTACGACTGTATAAGAGAACAAGGGAAGTGTTCGTGGTAAGTTCCGGCATCTCTTTTTCCAGAAAGATAGTACTGACTCTTACCATCAGAAAATCCTTTCTAATGTTTAGTTGGGATCTCCTTTCTTGCCATTTGAATCCATTGGTTGCTTGTGTCCAAAAATGCCTCTGTTCAGAATTTGTTGGCGCAGTGCAAAAACGAAACACCATGCAGCGTTCCCTTGCAACTTGCAAAAAAAAAATTTTTTTAAACAAAATCAGAAAGGCAAGCTCTGTGATCTCGAAGGTGCATCTAGCCATCACAAAATGTTGCCACTGCTGCCAAAATCCACGACCTCCCAGCTCTCGTTTTATGCTTTTTAAGTGACCTGAGGACACTTCCAAACCCCAATTAAGAAGGCACATACCCAGGACACATTTCAGAAAAGCGAGTCCTTGGCCTCAGTTTCCTGCCTGTAAAATAGGAGAAATTAATGAGCTGTCCTGCAGCAGAGCTCTTTTGCCAGGAATAAGGATGAGCAATGAACATGTGTTTCGTAGGCAAAGAATAAGGACAAAATTGATGCCTCTCACTCGATCCCCGAGCCTCCATCCAGCTCTTTTGGAGGAAACACAAAACAATCCGCTCTGGATAAGCCCATGCAAAGCCGGGGAAACGCCATTGATCTTGCCCCCGGGAGCCGCAGGGTATGTTGCTACCAATCTGCCTAACCCAACTCACAGCAGTTATTGCAAACCGAGGGATAGGAGGGCACTGAGTAATTTACTCTCAGCTGTTAACACAGAGCAAGGCGAGAAATAAAATGCTCTGCTCTAATTTAATCATGTTCTGGGGTTGCCAAGCCAATCCGCCTAATCCACATCAAGCAAATACACAATTTGGAGTAAAGCAACCAAACCTCGGGACCTCCAGGATAGAATGGGGAGCCACTTCCAGGCCACTCTCAATGGTCACTAAGACACAGCCAGGGACGCGGGTGGCGCTGTGGTCTAAACCACTGAGCCTCTTGGGCTTGCTGATCAGAAGGTTGACGGTTCGAATCCCCGCAACAGGGTGAACTCCCGTTGCTCTGTCCCAGCTCCTGCCAACCTAGCAGTTCGAAAGCATGCCAGCGCAAGTAGATAAATAGGTACTGCTGCGGTGGGAAGGTAAACAGCGTTTCTGTGTGGTCCGGCACTCGTCACGGTTCTCCATGTGCCAGAAGCGGTTTAGTCCTGTTGGCCACATGACCCAGAAAGCTGTCTGTAGTCAAAGGCCGGCTCCCTCGTCCAGGGATCCTTTACCTTTTACCTTTAAGACACAGCCCAAGACATTCTGAGATATTACCCACAAGTGGTCAGAAGCCCCCTCTCTTTTCCCAGGGCTGCGTAACAACCTCTCTGAAGAGCTGACAAATGTGCCAATGTCACTAGGCCACTGCCATTTGCAAAGGTCTCATGGGGCAGCAGGAGGCTCTCATTTTTCCAGAGTTGCTCAGCAGAGTCTTGGGGCTCCTGCCGAGATCAAAAAGATAAAAAAAAATAGTGGCCAAGTTTCCTTTGAGGAGCAATTTTTGGCTACTACATCCTATGCCCTTTTAAAATGTGGGGTGGTTTTTTTGGGGGGGGGGGTTATTGGGTTGTTGTTTTCATTTTGATTATATATTTTGCGGTTTTGTTTTTAGATTTTGTTCTGAGACCTCCGGGTACAGGGCAGTATAGAAATTCAATGAATAATAATAATAATAATAATAATAATAATAATAATAATGCTACTAGCCTCCTCTCACAATGTTCAGCAGCAAAAGACCAGCAGGCACATACTACAGCGTTCGAAATCTAAGAAGAGTTATGCTGGATCGGTTCTATGACCCAACTAGTCCAGCATCCTCTGTCTCACAGTGGCCAGATGCCCAAATGGGAAGCTCAAAAGCAGGATTCAATCGCAAGATTGCTCTCCCCCTTCTATGTTTTCCTGCTTGCTATCAAGAGGCAGGGAGTTCCATAGTTTAACTCTGCGCTGCACGAATGACTTTTTTGTATGTATTGCTTTTAAATGTATACTGGTAGTCTCTTTATGTTTTTACCTGTATTGTTAGTCACTTGGAGACATTTAGTAATAAGTAATGAGCAAGTCTTAACCATGATGATGATGATTAATCACCAACATTAGCTGTTAATTCCTGGATTGCAGGGGATTTGATGACCCCTTGGGATCCCTTCCAACTCTTCTATGATCACCAGGACCACAACCAACTTCATCATCCTCCAGAGCCCTTCTAATATCCTTATGCAGGAACCCTACTTATTTATTCGTATCTTTAATTTCGTAAAATTTATACACCCTTCAGTTGCAAAAGAGCAACAACCCCAAAGCATCTGAAGAAGTGTGCATGCACACGAAAGCTCATACCAAGAACAAACTTAGTTGGTCTCTAAGGTGCTACTGGAAGGAATTTTTTATTTTATTTTGTTTTAACCCCAAAGCAGTCTGCAAAAATGCAAGCCAATAAAATTAAGGAAAAAATGGAAAAGTGGCTTCAAAACATGCAAAAAGCAAAAACGCAAAAACACATTAAAACTCGCAGCGGCCTTCTAAGCACCTGGGCAGGATTGTTTAAACAAGAAATTCGGGTTGCCAAACGTCCGGAATTTCCTGGACGAACTTGGAATACTGCAGTCAGAAGCAGCGTCTGGGTAGAAATCGGCAAAATGTTGTCGTCGGCAAAAAAGAAAAAAAAGGTCAAGACCTTTGGCCAACCCTATTTTTAGCAGGTTCTGAAAGGAATACAATGAAGGCAGCCGGTTGCTGTCAAGTGGCAGGGAGTTCCAAAGTGCAGGCGCTGTCAAACGAAAGGACTGAAGCTGTTGTTATTTACAGAGCCCCTGTTAGCTGCCTGGTCCGTCCCCATCTGGAACAGGGGACATTGCTTTGCTATCCCCTCCCTTCCCACGGCCCTGCTCCCCCCCACCGCCCCCGCCTCTCCAGCTGCCCCTTTCACATTTCCAAGCCCCACTTTACGCAGGCCAAGCAAGGCCATGTTTTAGCCGTGGTGCCTGCTGTCACTTGCAGACTCCTGCCTGCTTGGTAATTTGTGGCAATGAAGTGTCACGGCGGCGAAAATATACAGCATCCCGGGAGCGTGTAAATCTCTGATCCATAAATTTGTGCAGTCCACGCACGTCTCGGCTCTCTCTCTCTCTCTCTCTCACCCTCCCCTCCCCTCCCCGCCCCAACCCAACCCCCAACTTTCTCTTCTCCTTTTCATGTAAGTGCAACCATTTGGCAAAAAGAGAAGTGGAGAACAAGAGATTTTGGGGGGGGGGGGGAGCTCCTGTGATCTCTCCGCAAAACCTGCCTGCGTGAGTTTGTTCGACACGGTAATGAGCAGAGAGCTGCTTCAGTTGCAAGCGACTCGCTGTGGGCTGCGGAACAGCTGAGAGGCAAAGCGGCAGCTAGGGAGGCAGAAAACAGCACTGAGAGGAACCAGAGACCCTCTCAGATCACAGAATTACAGGTTGGAGGAGACCCCAGGGTTCATCTAGTCCAACCCCCTTAGAATGTCAAGGATCTGCAATCCCCAGGATCCCAGCTGCCGTCTTAGTTAAAATAAAATCAAAACAGTTATTTGTAGAACCTGAGACATGACTTGGATGATGGGCTTGAGGGCATCCTGATCAAGTTTGCAGATGACACCAAATTGGGAGGGGTGGCTAATACCCCAGAGGACAGGATCACACTTCAAAATGACCTTAATAGATTAGACAACTGGGCCAAAGCAAACAAGATGAATTTTAACAGGGGTAAATGCAAAGTACTACACTTGGGCAAAAAAAAGAAAGAAAGGCACAAATACAGGATGGGTGACACCTGGCTTGAGAGCAGTACATGTGAAAAGGATCTAGGAGTCTTGGTAGACCATAAACTTGACATGAGTCAACTGTGATGCAGCAGCTAAAAAAGCCAATGCAATTCTGGGCTGCATCAATAGGAGTATAGCATCTAGATCAAGGGAAGTAATAGTACCACTGTATTCCGCTCTGGTCAGACCTCACCTGGAATACTGTGTCCAGTTCTGGGCACCACAGTTCAAGAAGGATACTGACAAGCTGGAAGGTGTCCAGAGGAGGGCAACCAAAATGGTCAAAGGCCTGGAAACAATGCCTTATGAGGAACGGCTTAGGAAGCTGGGTATGTTTAGCCTGGAGAAGAGAAGGTTAAGGGGTGATATGATAGCCATGTTCAAATATATCAAAGGATGTCATATAGAGGAGGGAGAAAGGTTGTTTTCTGCTGCTCCAGAGAAGCGGACACGGGGCAATGGATTCAAACTACAAGAAAGAAGATTCCACCTAAACATTAGGAAGAACTTCCTGACAGTAAGAGCTGTTGGACAGTGGAATTGGCTGCCAAGGAGTGTGTTGGAGTCTCCTTCTTTGGAGGTCTTGAAGCGGAGGCTTGACAGCCATCTGTCAGGAATGCTTTGATGGTGTTTCCTGCTTGGCAGGGGGTTGGACTGGATGGCCCTTGGGGTCTCTTCCAACTCTATGATTCTATGATTCTATGAGGCAAAACATACAGGCTTTCCTCTTCTCCTTTTTTTTTTTTTTTGAAGAAAGGGCCCCATTTCCTCGTTTCTGGGTCGTACTTTACCCTCTTCCGCCTGCAGCACAGAATTAAACTGTGGAACTCCCTGCCACAGGAGGCAGGGATGGCAACCAACCTAGATGGCTTTAAAAAAGGACCGGATCAATTCATGGAAGTGGAAAAGGGTTATCTATGTCTATTAGCCACAATGGTCGCACTCTGCCTCCGCAGTTGGAGGCAGTGATGCTTCCAACCCCAGTTGCTATTAAGCTGCCGGGGGGGGGGCGCTCTGCTGCTTGTGAGTTTCGTACTGGGGACTAGATGGGCCCCCTTTGGCCTGATCCAGCAGGCCCTTCTCATGTTCTCCCTGCCCCCCCCCAAACATTCCTGCAGGTGCTCCTGCTTCCCACATGAGATTTTAAGGCGTAAAGTGAAGGTATCAAATGTTGTTGTTGTTGTTGTTGTTTTAGGGCTGTCCAATACAGTGGTACCTTGGTTCTCGAATGGGATCCGTTCCGGAAGTCCGTTCAACTTCTGAAAATGTTCAGAAACCAAATGGCAGCTTCTGATTGGCTACAGGAGCTTCCTGCACTCAGTCGGAAGCTGCGTCGGACGTCCGGCTTCCAAAAAACGTTCGCAAACCGGAACACTCACTTCTGGGTTTGCGGCGTTTGGGAGCGAAAATGTCCGAGTCGCAAGGCGTTCCAGAACCAAGGTACGGCTGTAAATCTCCATAAAATAACATCATAATAAGTCTTTCAACAAGGCAATATACCCATGAAGGAAAGGTATATAGGAAAGGGGGTAGCTCAGCTGAACAGATACTTTGCAGATAATTTGCAGATAATTTGCAGGCACGCTTGGCAAATCCACATCGTGATCAACTCCCGCTGTGGAAGAAGGACGTGTGGATCCAGAATTGGTCTCCACAGTCACTTACGGACTCACTGTTAAGACGGTGTTTATGGAAGTCAATCTTACTCAGCTACGAGTGATCACCAAAGAAGAAGAGGAAGAGGAAGAGGAAGAGGAAGAGGAAGAGGAAGAGGAAGAGGAAGAGGAAGAGGAAGAAGAATTAGACAAGGACCTGAGGAGAGGCCAGGGTTCAAATCCCACCACTCATCCATGGAGCTGTGTCCGTGTCCTTGGGGACCAGTCCCATTGCCTCTCAGTCTACCTTGCAGGGTTGTTGTAGAAGTTAAAGGAGAAGGGGGAGAATTGCACATGAGTTCCTTGGAGGAAGAGGTGGGTTATAAAGGCAAGAAACAAAATGAACTTGACGGCTCCTGGGAATATTTATTTTCTTGCTTAGTGCCGCAGATTTAATGCAAGACTCTGATCTGCACGCATTAGGCAGGGAGAATTTCCTCTGACAACCCAGCCTGGCCTCCCAGCGAAACCGGCTGCGGCGCTACACGGTATTTGCCAGACATGATAGACTGCCATCCACGCTGAAGGATGTGACTTATCAGGAACCACTGTCTGTTTGCATTAGGAGATACAGCACAGCCAATAAGGGCTCTATCAAGCCAGTCGCACAGCCACTTTCAATACGCTGCTCTCTGGGGAGGCCGGATCCTTTACCCCCCCCCCCCCCCGATCCTGCTTTCACGGCATTCTTGCTATCAGTAGCAGGAAGAAATACAACCTGCCAAGCCAGGGGAATGGAATAGCCTGCTCAGCTCAAGAGAAAATGGAAAAAAATTAGCTTTTCTCAATGGCTGCCTCTTGTCTTTCTTGAATCTCTAAACCGTCTGCTGGTTTGCCTCCCCAGTCAAGAGAACATTTGCAATTTGCACCATGGAAACACATGTGGGCAGGGCAGGGTCTCATAGTCTACATTGCAGGGTGGAAGCTGGTTTCAGGGGTCAATGTGGGCAGCCTGGTGTTGGGCAGAGGGAACCCGTGATGCAGGACAGGAAGTCCTGTTAAGGCTGAGTGATGTCTGTTTGTTGTGGTCTATCACCAGCTAAACATCACGATATACCAATATATCACTGTTTTAAGAATTTAAGTTCTCCAATATATAAATTAAATGTTCATAAATTTACAAGGCAAACACATACGTGAGTATGTAAACCACGTGTCTGAAATAGACAGGAAAACAATCCTGAAACCATTTTGACTCTCCCAAATTGACCTCAAATGTTTCTCTGCAAGGAGGAAGGAAATGGGAAAAGATTTCCAATGGTCTTTTGCTTTCCTGTCTTTAGGGCATCTTTGTGTATGAATAGGGTGAGCCTGTGACCTGGATTCAGGAACTGAGTATTTACCATCACAAAAGAATGGCCAGGATGCCCAGGTAAAAGCAATCAGTGACCATTATCAGGTATCCTGGCAAGACAGGATTTCAGTTGTAGACTGCCTCCTTCTGTGATGTATGTATGATGTTTTGGGGGGTGGTCTTGAGGAAGAGACCCTGATGTTGGGAACGATTGAGGGTACAAGGAGAAGGGGACGGCAGAGGACGAGTTGGTTGGACAGTGTTCTCAAAGCTACCAACACGAGTTTGACCAAACTGTGGGAGGCAGTGGAAGACAGGAGTGCCTGGCGTGCTCTGGTCCATGGGGTCACGAAGAGTCGGACATGACTAAATGACTAAACAACTTGAGCTACAAGATGGGCAATTTCAAAAGTCTATATAAGAATTTGTGCACTATTGTTCTGGGTTCTCTCCTCCCTCCTGCGTGCGGTGAGCAGGAGACCCTGTTGCAAGAGTTTAATAAAGATCAGGCTTACTAGCTGCTTTGCTTCTCAATATTCTTTGGTTGAAGAAGAATTTGGATTTGATACCCCGCTTTATCACTACCCGAAGGAGTCTCAAAGCAGCTAACTCTGTGAGGTGAGTGGGGCTGAGAGACTTCAGAGAAGTGTGACTAGCCCAAGGTCACCCAGCAGCTGCATGTGGAGGAGCGGGGACGCGAACCCGGTTCACCACATTACGAGTCCACCGCTCTTAACCACTACACCACACTGCCTCTCTGTTATTTTCTCCTACCGATAGGGAACCCACTTAAGGACTCTATACGGGCTCTTGGATACCCCATAAGGGGAAAGGAGCAGATTTTGTTTACATCATCACAATGTCTGAAATAAGGATGTAGCTGTGCAGAGCCAAACGGGGTAATGTCCTGGCAACTGTTACTACTTTAGGGGTCTAAAACTATTACATTTCTACCTACTGTTATTTTACACTGCACAGCTACAGGGGCAGAAGGAACCGTGAGAGAAGCGACGACCGGCTTCACGGTTTTCCCCATCTCACAATTTTTTACATAGCAAACATACAGATTGTGATTCGTGATATATTGCCATGTCCAATGTTGTGAAACTGTTATCGCGATGCAGACTTCAAACTGATTTGGGATGCTGTGTCAATACATCAATATCAACACCAGCTCCTCGAAAGATTCCATCAACCGTGTCTCTGAAAAATGTTACACATCACTTGCGAAGACAGGCGAACTAATGCCAGTGTACTGGAAGAAGCAAAGATCACCAGTGTTGAAGCAATGATTCTTCAGCATCAACTTCGTTGGACTGGTCATGTTGTGCAGATGCCTGATTATCGTCTTCCAAAGCAGCTACTCTATTCCGAACTTAAAAATGGAAAGCGTAATGCTGGTGGTCAACAAACGAGGTTTAAAGACTCTCTCAAGGCAAACCTTAAAAATTGTAGTATAAAAGCCAACAATTGGGAAACACTTGCCTGTGAGCGCTCCAGTTGGAGAACAGCCTTTACCAAACGTGTCATGGGCTTTGAAGACTATCGGATGCAGGACACAAGGGAGAAATGTGGTAAGAGGAAGGCACGCTTGGCAAATCCACACCGTGATCAACTCCCACCCAGAAACCTACCGTATGTCCCCACTGTGGAAGGATGTGTGTATCCAAAATTGGCCTCCACAGTCACTTACGGACTCACTGTTAAGACCATGTTCATGGAAGACAAGCTATGAGTTATCGCCAAGGAAGAACACCCTCCGACCCTAAGTCCTGCATCTCCAGAGTGCACCATGGGCAGAAGCCAAGGAGACACCCTCAATCCTAACCCTACCAGCGTGTCCCCTCAACATGCTCTCCAGAATACGCAGCTGTGACCAAATCGAGGCAACCTTTGGATTGTGCACGGATGATGGTTTGCGTGCATTACGTTATGGTGGAGGTCAGACACAACCTCACTGCCAATACTGTTTGTGCCTGCAAATGTTCTGGGGTGGCCAATCATTTCGTTTCCAGTCGGTACAAGTCCTGAGGCATCCCAGTGAAATCCTGCAATGGTTCAGCCTGAAAATGTCCACGGGGGTCTGCTCCACTTTTTTTGTTCCTAGCACAAGAGATCCCCTCAAGACGACAAGGATGGGATAGTACTGTGGAAGCATTGCAGAACAACTAATAAACCAGAATAATATATAGATGCTGTGGTACAAATCCATCACTAATGCAGTATTATTGCATCAGAAAAACCTACAAATAATAATAATAGACCCTACCAGTCCAGAGGGGCCCTGCACATTTCATTTTTTCCCTCATATGTATGTGTGTGTGTGTGTGTGTGTGTGTGTGTGTATGTGTGTGTGTGTGTGTGTGTGTGTGAAATATATATGAAATATATATATGTACCTTTCACTTTTTTTAAAAAAAATCATGTTTCATTGAATTGCAGAGTTGCAGGGTCTTTGTCTGATTGATATCTGATGCCCTTTTAAACATGTTGTGGAAGGGGGGGGCATTGGGTTGTTTTTGTCCTTAATTTTTATTATGCATTTTGTGTTTTTTTATATTGTAATTTCATGTTGTGAACTGCTCTGAGATCTATGGGTGTAGGGCAGTATACAAATATTAATTTTATTATTAATAATAATAACAATAACAATAATTATGGAACCCAAGTGTCATCTGGTCCAACCCCCTGCAATGCAGGAATCATATATATACTTTCATTTTTGCATATACAACCTGAACAATATGTAAACAGTACAAGAAAGAAAGCAAAGTAGATTAAAGCAAACGTTGCAAGTTCGCTCTGGGGACAGAAGTTGAGATGTGGAACCTAAAAACTCTGCAAGGAGTACAGATATGGATGTCATTAATCCTAGCTTATGTTGTTTTTACAGATCCAGTGCAGGACTTTCATCTTAAAAGGCTGCCTACCAAGCAATATGAGAGAATGCTGGTGAGGGGCAGGAAAGAAAAAGAAAGAAAGAAAGAAAGAAAGAAAGAAAGAAAGAAAGAAAGAAAGAAGAGTCCTGGAGAGGAGACTCTGGAAAGTTTTAAGTGTTCCAGATTTTTGCATAATACATTGGCAGACCCCTGCTGTGCTGTTGCTCATTTACATCACGAATAAAGGCCCCCCAAACATTGACAAAGCTGCCGTGTCCTCTTCACGCCATGAAAAATCGAGGCACTGATCCTGCTAGAATTAAGCAGCAAGGAAGATGGCTGCTAGACAGGATGGCTCTGCTCTGCCTCCATGGCTGGAGGCAGCAATACTTCTGAATCCCAGTTGCTGGAAACCGTGAGAAGGGAGAGTTGCTCTCGTGCTCGGATCCTGCTTGCGGGTTTTCCATTGGGGCACCTGGTTGGTTGGTCACTGAGAGAACCGGAGGCTGGATTGGATGGGCCATGGCCTGATGCTCTAGTGTGCTACTTTGGACAAGACAACTTCATAACTAACCCATGGTTTGGCTCATGGGCGTACCCAGGGGGGCAGGGGGGGGCTGCCCCCCCGAAGCAAAAAAAAAATATTAAATGGTTATCGGCAGCCTAAAAGAAAAAAAAATAGACTGGTCTTTCTCCCCCTCCCAAAATCTCAGTAACAATTGAGCTCTTCCGCTCTTGCTGAGGAACAGTTGGCCACTATGTGTGTGTATGTGTTTGCGTGTGTGTGTTGTGCCGGATGTTTCCCCCTCCCTCATGCCGACAAAGAGCTGGCGTGCCTATCAGAGACCGGATCCTAGCCTGCACCCTGCTTGGTCAAATGGGGATGCAGGCTGAGACTTGGGCAGTGTCAGGGGACGAATTCATCGTTGCCGGGATTCATCGTCGCAAGGGAGCTTGAAAAACTGAGTTCCCTTGCATGGTGAGTAGTTCCTTTGCGAGGACTGAGGATCCTGGGAAACTTGAGTTTTTCAGCCATTTGGGGCTTTCTGTTGGGGGGGGGGAGTTTTTCTGTTTTTTGAAGCTGTTTTTGTTTTTGAACCTGACCGACCATGGCTTGCCCCCCCCCCCCTAGTTTTGATCCTGGGTACACCCCTGGTTTGGCTTGCTTTATACATTGGTACCTCGGGTTACATATGCTTCAGGTTACAGACTCCACTAACCCAGAAATAACGCTTCCGGATAAGAACAGAAATCGTGCTCTAGCGGCGCAGAGGCAGCGGGAGGCCCCATTAGCTAAAGTGGTGCTTCAGGTTAAGAACAGTTTCAGGTTAAGAACGGACCTCCGGAACGAATTAAGTTCTTAACCCGAGGTACCACTGTAATAATAATTCATTATTTCTACCCCACCTATCTGGCTGGGTTTCCCCAGCTACTCTGGGCAGCTTCCAACAAAATATTAAAATACAGTAGTCCTTCAGATATTAAAAGCTTGCCTAAACAGGGCTGCCTTCAGATGTCTTCTAAAAGTCAGATAGTTGTTTATTTCCTTGACATCTGGTGGGAGGGTGTTCCACGGGGCGGGCGCCACCACTGAGAAGGCCCTCTGCTTGGTTCCCTTCAACTTTGCTTCTCGCAGGGAGGGAAATGCCAGAAGGCTCTCGGAGCTGGACCTCAGTGTCCAGGCTGAACAATGGGGGTGGAGACGCTCCTTCAAGTATATTGGGTCAAGGCCATTTAGGGATTTCAAGGTCAGCACCAACAGTTTGAATTGTGCTCGGAAACGTCCTGGGAGCCAATGAAGGTCTTTCGGGACCGGTGTTATATGGGCTCGGTGGCCGCTCCCAGTCACCACGCAGCTCATTCAACAACCATAGTTATCTACAAGGCTACTTCTCAGCTTCTCATGCTCCCTTTCATGAAGATGTGAAACAAATTAGAATGACACTACAGTGGAACCTCGTCTCCTGAACGCTTTGGGAGTCAAAAGTTCCGGCTCCCGAACGAACGGAAACCGGAAGCAATTGTTCTGCTTTTCAAATGTTCTTTGGAAGCCAGACGCCCGGCCTGGCTTCCGATTGGCTGCAGGAAGCTGCTGCAGCCAATCAGAAGCCGCGCTTTGGTTCCTGAACTGTTTCGGGAATCGAACGGACTCCCAGAATGGATTAAATTCGGGAACCAAGGTTCCACTGTACAGAAGTTTGTGCTGGCTGAAGCTGAAGAGAATGGTAGCCCGCAGCATCTGCATGGCACAAGGTTGACAAAAGTTGTTGTGCAATGTTGAGGAAGAGAAAAGCCCACCTCCGTTCGGCCTCTCCTTGCCACCCACCCACAAAACTCTTGTTCCTACTTTACTTGGACCCCTTTTTTTGTTTGTGGGGGGGAGAGGCTTATCTGTAGATCCGAGAGCACAGCTGCCATGCCTTGCCAGGGCTCAAAAGACTGGAATGGTTGCAGTGTGATTATTTTTTATTTTTTTTAATGGGCCAGATCATATGCTTTATTAAGCAAGATCTAAATCATTCCTGCCCTGCCAGGGCCCTTTGGTATGCGCCAGCCATTAAACACACAATTAGCTTGCATTTACAAATCTGTAAAAACTGCTCTGGCCGCCCATTCCACAGCCACTGCTTTGAGGGGGGGGGGAGAATTATTTCTCCCTCCAGCTGAGCCCATCCTGAACTGTTGTCTCATTAGCAAAGCCTGCTTCAAAGGGCTATAACCATTTCTTCCCCCAAATTTAAGTCCCAGAAAAAGTGGGGACATTTACCACTCTGCCGCTGTTTAAATTTGCTCCCACTCAAGACCCTAATGAGCAGGGAGAGGAGAGGGTTAGCTCTGCAACTAATCCGCTCCCCCATGCTTTTTAATTCCTACATGCAGCCGCTGGGAGAGATCATCAGGGGGTTTGGGCTGGGTGTCCATCAGTATGCGGATGATACCCAGCTCTACCTCTCTTTCAAATCAGAACCAGTGAAGGCCGTGAAGGTCCTGTGTGAGTGTCTGGAGGCTGTTGGAGGATGGATGGCGGCTAACAGATTGAGGTTGAATCCTGACAAGACAGAAGTACTGTTTTGGGGGGACAGGGGGCGGGCGGGTGTGGGGGACTCCCTGGTCCTGAATGGGGTAACTGTGCCCCTGAAGTACCAAGTGTGCAGCCTGGGAGTCATTTTGGACTCACAGCTGTCCATGGAGGCTCAGGTTAATTCTGTATCAAGGGCGGCTGTCTACCAGCTCCATCTGGTACGCAGGCTGAGACCCTACCTGCCCACAGACTGTCTTGCCAGAGTGGTGCATGCTCTGGTTATCTCCCGCTTGGACTACTGCAATGCGCTCTACGTGGGGCTACCTTTGAAGGTGACCCGGAAACTGCAATTCATCCAGAATGCGGCAGCTAGACTGGTGACTGGGAGTGGCCGCCAGGACCATATAACACCGGTCTTGAAAGACCTACATTGGCTCCCAGTACGTTTCCGAGCACAATTCAAAGTGTTGGTGTTGACCTTTAAAGCCCTAAACGGCCTCGGTCCTGTAGACCTTAAGGAGCGTCTCCACCCCCATCGTTCAGCCCGGACACTGAGGTCCAGCGCCGAGGGCCTTCTGTCGGTTCCCTCGCTGCGAGAAGCAAAGCTACAGGGAACCAGGCAGAGGGCCTTTTCGGTAGTGGCGCCCGCCCTGTGGAACGCCCTCCCATCAGGAGTTAGAGAGATAAACAACTACCTGTCATTTAGAAAATACCTGAATGCAGCCCTGTTTAGGGAAGTTTTTAAACTGTGATATTTTAAATGTATTTTAATGTTTGGTGGAAGCCGCCCAGAGTGGCTGGGGAGACCCAGCCAGATGGGCGGGGTACAAATAAATTATTATTATTATTATTATTATTATTATTATTATTATTATTATTATTATTATTATTTCAGCGTGATTATTTTCCGACAACCAACTTCTCTCCACCCCATGTCACAGGCAGGCAAGGTATCAAACTTCTCTACTCACAACCTCTGACTTGGCACATAAAGGCTTTAGATTTCTCAGTTTGGACATTCCACATAGATCAGAATCTCAGAATCACAGAGTTGGGGGGGGGGTCCCTGAGGATCATCTATCCCAACCCCCCTGTAACACAGGAATGAATATGGAGGGATAGTACCTGCCGCCTTGGCGTTTACAACACCATGCTCTAGCCAGCTGAGCTATTCTTGAAGCCCATCGGCTTGTAGCAATCTCCAGATATCTCAAGGGCTCTCCTATGGGAGGTGGAGCAAGGATGTTTTCTCCTGTTCCAGAGGGTAGGACTCGAACCCATGGCTTCTGCTGCTTCAGAGGGGAGGAGGACCTGAACCAATAGATTCAAATGACAAGAAAGGAGATTCCGACTCAGTGACAGATGTTCAACAGTAGAATGGACTCCCTTGGGTGATGCTGGACTCTCCTTCGTTGGAGATTTTTAAGCAGAGATTCGATGGTCATCTTTCATGGATGGATTCGCTGTGATTCCTACATTGCAGGGGGTTGGACTAGATGGTCCTTTGGGGTCCCTTCCAACTCTACAGTTCTATGATTCTATGATTGAGAAGGATTCAGAAAGGGACATTCAAACTTTGGCGATCAGCCTTCTTTATGGTCCAGCTCTCACTTCCATACATCACTACTGGGAAAACCACAGCTTTAACTATACGGACCTTTGTCGGCAAGCTGATGTTAGGAGGCAGCAATGCATCTGAAAGGGAGGGGAGGGGGCTCCTGTGTTCGAATCCTGCTTACATGGGCATCTCGTTGACCACTCTGAGGAAGGGATGCCATTGATGGGCCATTGGCCTGATTCAGAATGTTCTTCTTCTGTTCTCAAGTCAATGAGAAGTTTTGTTTCTCAGAGAACACGCTGGGGAAGCTCACACTGCTGAGCCAGGCAGAGAGGAGAAAGCAGCCACACTTACAGTAACTATTAACATGTGGGCAAAGAGAGCCGTCATAAACTCTCTTTCTCCCTTCGCTCCTGTCTGTTTTGCTCTGGGCCACTAATCCAATTGAGCCGGGCTCCGAGCTCGTAACAAAAGCTACGAGACATTTGTCAGATCTCTCGACTAGACCCGTGGCTAATTTTACAACGTTAATTTATCTTAGCATATTATATCGCTTTAATTTCGTCCCTCTGGATCCCATTACCACCGCCGTACCTTGTAGCCAGCGTGTCACGGTAATTGCCATTATTAGCAGCGTTCCGTGGGCTGGAGCAACTCTGCAAATACAAGTGAGCAAGAAAAAAATGGGGAGTCACCAGGTCGGCGGGGGCTCCGTGCGGGGAAAAAAGAGGAGGAAAGCAAATAACTCCAGGGCTGGGCTGGGGGGAATTGTGAGGCCACCATAGTGTGGGTTTAAAAAGGAGGTAAACGGAGTAGTAAAGCCTCAGAAGAGGAAAGGGAAAATCATCAGGGAGAGAGGAACATAGGAAGCTGCATTGTAGAGAATCATACAATCACACAGTTCTAGAGTCAGAAGCAGCATTCGAATTCCGCCAGGTGCATTTTGCACCTGTCTGTCGGCCAACTGCAACCAAGCGAAGGTGCCCGGGTGCCAGTACGGTGCATGGCATCTCTGCCACCTGGAGGTGCATACCCGGGGAACCTTGGATCTTGCCTGTTTTCACACACTAACAACACATCCTGTAGAATTCTATCAGTTATATTTTATCTGCACAATCAGAACAAATTTCAGGAACCAAAAAGTCATATTGAAAAACACATTTTTTTTAGCTGTCTGGCCCCAAAATGGCAACTAGGCCTTCCGTTTTGACAAGTGCAACCCTGGTTTAAGGAGCAAATTGGCACCTAGCTTATATATCTGAGTTTCGAACACTGGCCAGAAGGGACCCCCAAGAGTCATCTAGTCCAACCCCCCCGCAATGTGGGAGCTCACCCTGTCGCGGGGATCTGAACCGCCGACCTTCTGATTGGCAAGCCATAGGCTCTGTGGTTTAGACCACAGCGCCACCCGCCTCCCTCAGGTTACTCAGAGGAAATTGCTGGCGTGCCTTTTGACGGACATTTGCTGGACTAGACGCTGTTGTTTGGTCAGAGATTTGGGGGTGAAGTGACAGAAGAGCATTCATGCAGGGCTCTGCATCCTGGTCTTAAACAAATAGAAAAACCTTTCTCTCTGAATCCTACAAGCAGGCAAGTCCAGCCTAAAATGTCAAGCTTGCTGACATAAGAAGCGTCTGCCGTTCGCACCTGCGGTGATGCTCAAGTGAGGCAGCAATGAGATCAAAAGCACAGGGGAGAATCAGACTTGGAGGGGACCCCAAGAGTACTCTAGCCCAACCCCCTGCAATGCAGGAATCCCAGCTAAAGCATCCCTGACCGATGGCCATCCAACCTCTGCTTTAAGAGCCCTCCTACTAAAGAAAACCCCACGACAGGGTGAGCTCCCATTGCTCGGTCCCAGCTCCTGCCAACCTAGCAGTTCAAAAGCACACAGTGCAAGTAGATAAATAGGTACCGCTCTGGCGGGAAGGTAAACGGTGTTTCTGGGCACTGCTCTGGTTCGCCAGAAGCGGCTTAGTCATGCTGGCCACATGACCCAGAAGATGTACGCCCGCTCCCTTGGCCAGTAAAGTGAGATGAGCGCTGCAACCCCAGAGTTGGACACGACTGGACCTAATGGTCAGGTGTCCCTTTACCTTTACCCTTTACTAAAAAAAAAACGAGCAGCGAGTAGTTCCTCCACCTTCAGGAGCTCATGTGGGGGTAGACCGAAAGCAAGAGGGCCTTCTCTGTGGGGACCCCCAAGCTATAAAACTCCCTCCCCACAGAGGTGTGTTTGGCACCTTCATTGCACAGTTTCCAGAGGATGCTAAAGACAGATTTCTTTGTCCCAGCCTTTGACACTTGAGGTTCATGTTTTAAGGACCTGGCTCATTTTTACGGTTGTAAGTTGTTTTAAACTGTTTTTAATGTTTGTGTATTTTGTTTATTTCACGAACTCTCTATATATACTGTTTGATTGTTTTTTTTTAAAAAAACAACTTAAAGTAGCTGTGTTTCATTGTTTCTTTAATGTCGTAACTTGCCCAGGGACGTTAAGAGTGAAGGGTAGATAATTAAGAAACAAGAACAATTTAACAACAGCAACAACACCTTGGTAGGTGTATTACGCAAGAAGAGGAAATCAGGATGGATTATGTGGGCTGACCTTCATGCATACAGCAAAATCCACAAAATAAAAATTGGAAAAGCAGAGACTGGGAATTTAGAGGGTACCTTCAGAAACAATGCAAAGTTAAGACTGGGGAGACGACCTGCTTGTGTTCAGGTGTGCATTTTTGCAACCGTCCCATCCTACAGCCTGAGGACCATCTATGACTTGCAGGATGCATCCATCTTTTCAAGCCAGTGGGGATGCCCTTCCTGTAACCACAGCTGGGTCAGGGCTGAGGACCACAACTGCTCCCTTCCGCCCCTCTCTCAGCATTTTCAAATTATTGACTATATAACCTCAGGGGTGATGCACCTGGATTTAATAAAATCTCTCCAGGGATTATAAAGAGACAGAACAACAATGCCCTTTTGGGTGAAGAAGGACGTGTCAATCATTTACCCGGAAAAAGAGGCAAAACCACTCAAAATGAAATCAATCATGACCGAAAACCTATTACAGATTAGAGCACCTCGAAAACAAAAACAAAATTCAAATCCATCGGTTTGAATCCCACAACAATGAAATTTCCATTCCGCCCCCCCTTTGGTGGCAAGGAAGCATTTCCTGCCTTGGATTATGCAGGCCTCAGATAGATTCTCAAACGGCATCCGAGCATAAGCAAGAAACAATCAGATAAAATTCAGATGAACCTCCCTAGAATCACTTCAAAGTCCCCATGGGATCCTCGGCTGACTCATTATTTTCACGCGGACCTCCAAAGCGATGACATCAGACCAAGCTCAGATCACCCCCAGGCCTGGCGTAACGACATCAGCACCACCCTGATGACACAGCTACTGCCTGTATCATTCATGACATCACCCTGGAACACGAGATGCAGGAAGGAGCTCTCAGAGGAGAGATCAAAAGACGCAAACACTCCTCTGAAGTCACTCCAACAAAGGACAGCACAAGTCACTCGCTTCCAATGCTAAGTCTGAAACGTGAACTTCTAGGTTGCAAAAAAATATTAGAAATCTGCAGCCCCCCATGAGCAGAATAGTAAAAAAATAAATCCACAGTGTCATTACAAGTCTTTGCAGCTATACTAGATATTCCGGTATATATTACCCCATTCTCCTTTCTTAAGGAGTCCAGGATGGCAAACAGGGCTGGATGTAGGTTTGATGAGGCCCTAAGCGAATGGTAGGCAAACTAAGGGCCGGGGCCGGATGCGGCCCAATCGCCTTCTCAATCCGGCCCACAGACGGTCCAGGAATCAGTGTGTTTTTACATGAGTAGAATGCGTGCTTTTGTTTAAAATGCATCTCTGGGTTATTTGTGAACCATAGGAATTTGTTCTTCTTTTTTCCAAAACACAGTCCGGCCCCCCACATGGTCTGAGGGACGGTGGACCGGCCCACAGCTGAAAAAGGTTGATGACCCCTGCCCTAAGCTACTGAAGGTAATGGGGCCCTTTATGTGTCCAGCTGTCTTTTGTCAACAACAAATTGTCACTGTTTTTTTGCGTTGAATATATGCTATATGGTAATTTATGGACCTAATAGGTATCTAAAGCCATTTGCACATAACAACATCGCAAAAATGATTCCAGTGCAGATGCGGATTGGGAAAGATCTGCACTTTAAAGGATCATTGGCAGCGGAAGGTCTTGAGCAGAAAAGGCAGCAGAGACAGCCACTGCCCAATATTCAGGGGAGGGTATTCCAAAGGGCAGGAGCCACAACACTAAAAGCCCGATTCCTACTTTATAGGGAATGGACCTGCTGATAAGATTGCCCTGCAGGAGGAGCTCAACAGTGATCTGTTGGGTACAGAAGGGGTGAAATCAGCTATCCTGATCCTAAGCCATTTATGGCTGTGGTTCCCAATTTTTTTTGAGTTACTGCCAACTTGATCCCATAAGCTCATCTCCACTGCCCTTTCTTTACCCGACCCTACAAAAAACATTGTTCAGAACAGCGATATTCACGACCCACTAAGGATGATAATAACCCAATAAAATTCAAAGCGCTAACAATTAATTGCATGTTTATTCAAAATCCAAATAAAACTGTTGAGTTTAATTAACTGAACAAAACTGATGTCCTTGATCCAGTGATACCAGCTTTTCAGAATCTGATTGCCATTTACACCTCTGAAGCCCCCCTGGATAATCCCACCCAAGAGGGAGGTACTCCCCACTTGTATAAGGTTTTATCCATCAAAACGGGCACCTTCAACTTAGCCAGATAGCTTACTGGCAGCCACTGCAACTCTACTAAACATGGGAGAACATGCCAGCACCAGGCTCGTTGGCAGACCCACTCTGCTACATTACAAAGATGTTTGCAAATTTGGCACGAAGGCTGGCAATATCAACGCTGCCGTGTGGGAATCCATTGCAGAGGACTCTCAGTGCCTGGAAGACAGGCAGTCGAGTCCGTGCATCCACAGCAGTGACCAGAGGAGGAATGCCCTCTGGGAGGAGCAAAGAGAGAAGAAAAGTTCTGGTGCATCTGCACCAACACAACTGGATGCCTTCACCTGTCCCAGTTGCAACAAAACAGGTCTGCCTCTCTCACACTGGTCTCTACAGCAGGCGCTGCAACCGTCCAACAGTTTGACTTCACCATTGTCTCCCGAGACGGGAAGAAGCCAGCCGGCCAACTATTGTGCCCCATTGAGCAGCTTCCAAACCAACCTTAAGGGCAGCCAAACAAACAGCACATTGCAACAATCCAGCCCAGAGCTTACCAGCATATGGACAACAGCATAAAAAAATTCCTTCCAGTAGCACCTTAGATACCAACTAAGTTTGTTCTTGGTATGAGCTTTTGTGAGCCTGCACACTTCCTCAGATACACTGAAACAGAGGGGTATTACTCAGAAGGGGGGTGGGAATACCATCTCAGGACTATTTAATTGCTCATCATCTAGCATTGTATATGCCATCAAATGCCAACAGTGCCCTTCAGCTCTCTATATTGGACAAAAAGGCCAAACCCTAGGCCAAAGGATAGGTAAAGGTAAAGGGACCCCTGACCATTAGGTCCAGTCATGTCTGACTCTGGGGTTGTGGCGCTCATCTCGTGTTACTGGCCAAGGGAGCCGGCGTACAGCTTCTGGGTCATGTGGCCGGCATGACGGAGCGACTTCTGGTGAACCAGAGCAGCGCACAGAAACGCCAATTACCTTCCCGCCGGAGCAGTCCCTATTTATCTACTTGCACTTTGACATGCTTTCAAACTGCTAGGTTGGCAGGAGCAGGGACCGAGCAATGGGAGCTCACCCCGTTGCAGGGATTCGAACCATGGACCTTCTGATCAGCAAGCCCTAGGCTCTGTGGTTTAACCCACAGCGCCACCCACGTCAATATAATATAATATAATATAATATAATATAATATAATATAATATAATATAAACCCTTCAGCTCTCTATATTGGACAAACAGGCCAAACCCTACGTCAAAGGATAAATGGACATAAATCTGACATCAGGAATCACAAGCCAGAGAAACCAGTAGGAGAACACTTCAATCTCCCAGGAATTTCTATACAAGATCTCAAAGTAGCTGTCACATTACAAAAGAATTTCAGAAACAGACTAGAAAGAGAAGTTGCTGAATTGCAACATTACCAAACTTAAAACCGTGGAGAGACCTGGTCTGAATAGAGACATTGGATTCTTATCTCATTATACATGACAAAGCTATCTTTAGCCATCTCACCCCTTGCCTTTTCCTGTAAGACCAACTGCAGTCATTAACAGTAGTCAACAGGTTTACCACACCTATCAGCCAATCACCCATTCCTACCACCCTTCTGAGTAATACCCCTCCCCACTCTCTCACTATATATAAGGGTCTGGTGACTTCTGTTTCAGTGTATCTGAGGAAGTGTGCATGCACACGAAAGCTCATACCATGAACAAACTTAGTTGGTCTTTAAGGTGCTACTGGAAGGATTATTTTTTTCGACTACGGCAGACCAACATGGCTACCTACCTATAACTAGAACCATGGACAACAGCAGTCAGGCTATCCTGGCCCAGGGACAGCTGCAGCAGCTTTACCAGCAAGAGCTGGGAAAAGGCACTCCTAGCCACTAGGGTCACCTGCAAAGATGGAGCCAGGAGCACGCCGGACTGCTCTTTCCAGGGGAGTCAAACCCCATCCAAAGCAGGCAATCAACCAGTTACCTGGACCTGGGGACCAGCTGCCTCAATCTTGCCAGATTCGGAGTCAGCTTGCTGGGCCCACCAGAAGGCAGAAGAAACTCAAGGTGCGTTTGGCATCATCAAGGGAAGACTCTGTGCCAAGAATGTGCCAACGGACAGAGCAAGCGGCGAAGCTGTAATAATTCTCATCCATCACCAAGCTACTTGAGGACCACCCAAATGTAGCCTGCAGGCGCTTTCCGAGCAGTAACCTCCGTGAACGCGGAATAAACGTGCATCGGTCTCTATTGAAGAGGCCCTTACCTCTCAGGTGTTGCAGGCAGCAAGGTGCAGTGCAAATTGCTCATCCAACTCCTCTCAGCTTCTCCACGCTTTCCCTGTTCTGGGGTCTCGCCTTTGAAATCCAGGGCTTCCTACAAGGAAAAAAGCAGGTATCGAGTCAGGTGAAATCATAGGAAATCTTTGCACCACTTTTCTGCTTTTGGTGTTGCTAAGTTCCGCCCCTGAGCTGCCCTCCGCCCCATGCAAAAAGCTTTGCAAAAAGGAGACATTTGCCACCTTTTATTTTTATTTTTATTTGTTTGTTTTTTATTTGTTTGCCTTGCTCAGCATCCAGAAAGGCCAAAAACATCTCGTCATTTTCTGGGGAGCAAATGTGAGGGATTTCTCTACATGGCAGGCATCTCCTGCTTGTACTGTACATGCTGCTGGGAGTGCGGCAGAGCGGTTAGAGTGTGGGACTAGGACCTGGGGAATCAGGGTTCGAGTCCCCCCACCTGGCCATGAAGCTCACCAGGTGTGACCTCCAGCCAGCCGCTGCCTCTCAACTTAAACTACCCCGCAGGGTTGCTGTGAGAATTGAAAGAGGAGGGGGAGAACCACGTATGCCCCCTTAAGCTGCTTGGAGGAAAAGGTGGTATAGAATTGCAATAAATATATACATGCAAACCTGTGCATAGGAACGTGGGTGGCGCTGTGAGTTAAACCACAGGGCCTAGGGCTTGCCGATCAGAAGGTTGGCGGTTCAAATCCCCACAACAGGGTGAGCTCCCGTTGCTCGGTCCCTGCTCCTGCCAACTTAGCAGTTCGAAAGCACCTCAGAGTGCAAGTAGATAAATAGGTACCACTCCGGCAAGAAGGTAAATAGTGTTTCCATGCGCTGCTCTGGTTCACCAGAAGCGGCTTAGTCATGCTGGCCAGTGGCCACATGACCCGGAAGCTGTACGCCGGCTCCCTCGGCCAGTAAAGCGAGATGAGTGTTGCAACCCCAGAGTTGTCCGCGACTGGACCTAATGGTCAGGTGTCCCTTTACCTTTACCTAGCTGAGTCCTTAGTCTCACTAGAGCAGAGTTCTCCAACCTGGTGCCCAGTCTCCCCTCTCTCTCTCTCTCTCTCTCTCTCTCTCTCTCTCTGTCACACACACACACACACACACACACACACAGAATCATAGAGTTGGAAGAGACCACAAGGGCCATCCAGTCCAACCCCCTGCCAACCCCCGAGTCATCTGCGACTGGACCTAATGGTCAGGGGTCCCTTTACCTTTAGCTTTAAGCCTGTCCGTGGTTCAATTATTTCACTACAACCCTGTAAGGTAGGCCAGGCTGCAGGATGCTGGCTACCTTAGCAAGCATTAGGGCTAATCGAGGGTTCAAACGTGAGTCTTGCACACCCAAGTAAGAAAATGGCCATGACAGGGTGAAGAGAAAAGACAAGTCTCAAAGACGGACAAATGCAAATTTATTCAGCCGAGAACATTTTGATTAATGTTGAGAAATGAAAAGCAACATCGTTTTCCAGACTGTTACTGGCTCTGGTCTCCCCTTCCCTGGAAGTAACCCAAGCACCATAGCCAAGCATATTTTAGCCCCCTTTACGACCCCCCTGCAAGGAAGGCTGCTGTTCTTCCAAGGATTAAGCCTGCCAATTGCTCTTCATTAATACTATCTCATTGCTACGTATTGGCGCTGGCAGCCTTTTGGTTTCTGCAGAAGATGCCCGTTCTGCAAGTCAGCTCAATGTGGTTGGCACTGCTGTCGAAAGACAGGTTCCTAAGACAGCACTGGGGAATTTCTTACACACACAGGACTGGGAAGCCGACGTGTCGCGTCCCACGGCCCAAACGGAGAGCTTTGTCACAAAGTACTTGGCAACACGTGGGAGTCCTTGCATTGACTTCCACCGGGTTGCTGGATCCGATCTTTCGAAGGCCCATTAAACAGGAGTAAATAAGGGAAACTCCCGCGCGGGCCTGATTGAGAAACTCATTTGCAAAGCTCTGGGAAATAATTGCAAAGTTTTCCTGGAGCTTGAAGGAGGGAGCGGTCCGTTTGTCACTGCGGCAGCCCATGCCGTGCGCCCATTCATCATGCTTGTCAGGTGCCAGGCACTGAAAAATTCAGCGCTGCCTCCCCCCCTCCCACCGGGCAGCCCATCATTCACAACGTTTGCAGCGAGGATGCCTGGAGACCACCGGAGCAATGACTGACAAATGTGACAGAGAGCACACACCTACACGCAAAGCGCCATTTGCATGTTTGCACCCAAGTGCTTACGGGCCTCGCTACATAATAATCGAAGAAGAGCATGCTGGATCTGGCCCATGGCCCTTCTAGTCCAGCATCCTGTACCCACAGAGGCCAACCCAATGCCCGTTACGGGAAACCCGCAAGCAGGACAGCACACAGGATGATGATGATAATAGTTGTTGTTGTTGTTGTTGTTGTTGTTGTTGTTGTTGTTGTTGTTGTTATTATTATTATATCCCGCCCATCCAGCTGGGTTTCCCCAGCCACTCTGGGCGGCTTCCAACAAAGATTAAAAATACATTAAAATGTAACACATTAAAAGCTTCCCTAAACAGGGCTGCCTTCAGATGTTTTCTAAATGTCAGGTAGTTGTTTAGCTCTTTGACATCTGATGGGAGGGCGTTCCACAGCACAGGTGCCACTACCGAGAAGGCCCTCTGCCTGGTTCCCTGTAGTTTTGCTTCTCGCAGTGAGGGAACCGACAGAAGGCCCTCGGCGCTGGACTTCAGTGTCTGGGCTGAACAATGGGGGTGGAGCCGCTCCTTCAGGTATACAGAACCGAGACCGTTTAGGGCTTTAAAGGTCAGCACCAACACTTTGAATTGTTCTCGGAAACATACTGGGAGCCAATGTAGGTCTTTGAGGACTGGTGTTATATGGTGTCGGCAGCCACTCCCAGTCACCAGTCTAGCTGCTGCATTCTGGATTAGTCAGATCACCTTCAAAGGTAGCCCCACATAGAGCGCATTGCAGTAGTCCAAGCGGGAGATAACCAGAGCATGCACCACTCTGGCTACACAGTCTGTGGGCAGGTAGGGTCTCAGCCTGCGTACCAGATGGAGCTGGTAGACAGCCGCCCTGGACACAGAATTGACCTGCACCTCCATGGACAGCTGTGAGTCCAAAATGACTCCCAGGCTGCGCACCTGGTCCTTTAGGGGCACAGTTACCCCATTCAGGACCAGGGAGTCCCCCATACCTGCCCACCCCGCCCCCCCAAAAACAATACTTCTGTCTTATCAGGATTCAACCTCAATCTGTTAGCTGCCATCCGTCCTCCAACCGCCTCCAGATACTCACACAGGACATTCACCACCTTCACTGGTTCTGATTTAAAAGAAAGGTAGAGATGGGTATCATCCGCATATGCAGAAGAGCCCACTCGGTTCCTTCTAGGGACCTGGACTTGCCCCAAACTGACACATTCTGCTGCCCACTTTTTCTGTACACTCTTCTTGCCCACTTGGGAGATGCTCCTTCCCACTGCCCCATTTCCATGCCCGGTGTTGGCATCTCAGGTGGCTTGCCACTCGTGGACGTCTGTTGCAGGCCTGGAAACTGGTAACTGGGATAGATGGCATCTAAACATGGAGGTGCCATCCAGCCATCACGAATCCTTGCAGACATTCCGCATGGATTTATCTGACCTCACTTTAAAGCCACGGCTCATCCAGATTGCCCTTTGTGCAGTGTTTCTTGGCACAAGTCTACAATTTAAAGCTCAGTGTCCGAGTGGGGGTTTTCTTTTGTTATCCCCCCAGCACTTTCTCCGGGAAAACCCATATTTTTACTGTCGATTGTAAATGGCAATTGGATTTCCCACGGATTGCCATTTGCTCAGATACAGAGGTAAAACAGGTTTTCCCAGGGAAAGGGCCAGAATTGGGGGGGGGGGGATGCTTGGACATGCAACTTTAAAATGCAGGTGTGCCTGGGAAATGCAGTGCAACAGGAAGTTAAGATGAGCCCTTCATGGACAGCTCCACTTAGAATGGCAACATATTCCTTAATTCCACCTTGTGCGATGGGTTGGCAGATACAAGTGCCGTGAGGCACCAGGAGTTTAAGGAAGAGCACTCGGCTTCTGTGCGTGTATATTGTTGTAACCCACCCAGAATGCTGATCGCCGAAGAATGGATGCTTTTGAATTCTGGTGCTGGAGGAGACTCTTGAGAGTCCCATGGACTGCAAGAAGATCAAACCTCTCCAATCTGAAGGAAATCAGCCGTGACAGATCCTGAAGCTGAGACTCCAATACTTTGGTCACCTCGTGAGAAGAGAAGACTCCCTGGATGTTGGGAAAGATGGAGGGCACAAGGAGAAGGGGGCGACAGAGGACGAGATGGTTGGACAGTGTTCTCAAAGCTACCAACATGAGTCTGACTAAACTGCGGGAGGCAGGGGAAGACAGGAGTGCCTGGCGTGCTCTGGTCCATGAGGTCATGAAGAGCTGGACATGACTAAACGACTAAACAACAACAACACCCAGGCCTGGGATCATGTGATGAAGGGCAGGCTAAAAATACTCTAAAATAATCATAGGGTTGGGATCCTGAGGGTCATCTAGGCGAATCCCCTGCAATGCAGGAATCTTAACATGTGTTCCTCCATCTGATCTGAAATAGGCCGACATCCTCTTTAAATTTCCCATAACAGGGCAAACAGCTGCCAGGGGAAGGCATAGATTCATTTTGCTTATTTCAGGAAGTGACGCTGACCCTGGTCCACCCCACCTAATTGGGCCGTCCACTCACCCCAGGGCACCCGGTGCAAGAGAACATCTGTGCGACACGGCCAAGGACTGAGGGCACGGAGGGCAACGCTTGGTGGGTTCTCCTCAGCTCCTGAGCCCCCTCCCCTGCAAACCCCCATCCCAATCTCTCCCCCCCACCCCCCGCCTGTCTAGACAAGCTTTTACTGGCTCAGGATAATCAAGCGTTTATTCCAACAGCATATTTTTAGGGAGTCTTCTTTTTTTTATAGGCACGTTTTATCTTGTCATTTCCCCCCCTTGTACCTTGATTGCTTTATAATTAATATTTTTATGCTGCAATATCCCCGTGTTTGTAAAAGGCTATTACCTTCTCCAAGGCTCCTATAGATGCGCCGGGTTATAAATCCGGGGGAATAAAAAAAAGCGAAAAGATTTTAAAAATCGGGAAGACTGACACAGCCAGACTAACCTATAGGAGGCTGTTTTTCTGGCCCCCTGCCCTCCCCTCCCGCCAGAGATAAACCTCCGACAGAAGCAAGGAGGGAAGAAACAAAGGGCTAAATTGAGACACCTGCCGCCTCCCAGAATGAGAGGCAACAAGGAGGTTTGAGACCTTGGCAAAACCAGGCGTTCAGGGATTGTACCTGTTCCAGGTGTGGCACAGCACTCAGGGGGCATCGGGGGGCAGAGCTGGATTTGGGACAGGGCAGGAGACAGCGCCAAGTCAAGGGCAGCTTCAATAGACAAGTCTTGGGACAGCAAGTCACAACTCAGAAACAGTAGACAGTACCAAGTGTACCAACTGACTGATCGAAGAAGACTGATCGCCGAAGAATTGATGCTTTTGAATTCTGGTGCTGGACGAGACTCTTGAGAGTCCCATGGACTGCAAGAAGATCAAACCTATCCATTCTGGAGGAAATCAGCCCTGGGTGCTCACTGGAAGGGCAGATCCTGAAGCTGAGGCTCCGAGACTTTGGCCACCTCGTGAGAAGAGAAGACTCACTGGAAAAGACCCTGATGTTGGGAAAGATGGAGGGTGCAAGGAGAAGGGGACGACAGAGGATGAGATGTTTGGACAGTGTTCTCGAAGCGACTGGCATGAGTTTGGCCAAACTGCGGGAGGCAGCGGAGGATAGGGGTGCCTGGTGTGCTCTGGTCCATGGGGTCACAAAGAGCCGGACACGACTGAACGACTGAACAACAAACAACAAACAACTGTACCAAAAGGAACTATTATGAAAATAAGAAATACCGTCCTGTCCCGAATATAAGCCGCACCCGCAAATAAGCCGCACCTTGCAAATTTGGTGTCTTGGGGGAGGCTTGGGAGCTGCGGACGTGACGGGTGCCATTGCTCCACGCTCCCGGGCTGCTCTCTGGGGGGAGGGGAGCTGCCTCGCTTTGCCGGTGGCCTCCCCCCTTCCTTTTGACAACTTGGGGGAAGCTTGGGAGCAGCAGGTGGGCAGGCTGGGTGCCGTTGCCCCACGATCCCGGGATGCTTTCTGGGCGGGGGGAGCTGCACTGCGAAAATAAGCCGCACTTTAACTTTTCACGGCCTGAATTTTTTTTGGGAGGGAGGGGCTTATATTCAGGCCAATATGGTAATTCGGGAGGGGGTGCCAAATTTTGTCCTCATTCTGTTACCAAAGTGGGTGGCGAGATGAAAAGGAGAGGGTTTGTGCTCATCAATATGTTGCGAGTAGGTAGGCCCTGGGGACGTGCTGCATTCTGCATGGCCCCCATTTAGTCCAATCAGACCCAGGCTCAAGCAAGCAAGAAATTGGGTTGCACACGTGTT